>NC_056575.1:14650881-15010881 GCF_018340385.1 Cyprinus carpio
TCCATTGCACTCTACATTTGCACATGCGACGCTCCAGTTGGAAAATGTTTAGAGGGAAATTGTTATGTAACATTGACAGCTCTGTTGTCACTTGAGTTTCTGTTTTCACTTGAGGTTCAGGACCATTTGGACCTGCGACACACAACTGTTCTTCATTGACCAGATCCACTTCAGCTTCTGCTTCAGGATCTGGGACACACGATGGCTCTGGATCAGGCTGTGCTGGGATCCCAATAGGCTCCACTCTGTTTTTCTGGAAGGATTTTTTCACAGCCTTCCATCTTCTTTGGAAGAATGCACAGATTTTGCTGCTCTTCCTCACTTATTTTCAGATAAAAGAAGAAAAGCAAATAATAAGCTATTAGAAACACCTCTAACAACAGATGAAACACATATATATACTACACATATTCCAAATTCCACATTTTTGTTTGCATCTCACTGTAATGTATTTCAAATGGTCTGTTGACATTCACCTGTTGGGCTTGCCTTCTCATTTGTTGCAGGAGAAATATTCATGCCACCCTGATCATTTCCATTCTCTGAGATGGTGCTGCTGATGTCAGCCTTCAGGTGCACATCTCTCTTTTGTGTGGACTCTGTTGTCACTTGAGTTTTTTGAGTTTCTGTTGTCACTTGCGTTTTAAGACCACTTGGGCCTGCAACACACAATTGCTCTGCATCAACAAGATCCACTTGAAGTTTTGGTTGAGGACCTGGTACACATGATGGCTCTGGAACAGGCTGTGCTGAGATCCCAGTAGGCTCCACGCTGTTTTTCTGAAAGGGTTTTTTCACAGTCTTCCATGTTCTTCGGAAGAATGCAGAGGTTTTGTTGCTCTTCCTCACTTTAGTATTTTCCGATAAAAGAAGAAAAACAAATAATAAGCTATTAGAAACACCTCTAACCACAGATTAAACATGAATAATTAGTCTAACATGTAAGATTCTGCTAATGTTGTGCTGTCTGAATACATATTGAGTACATGCAGTTGTTATTAGTGGATAATACACACATATATATATATATATATATATATATATATATATATATATATATATATATATATATATATATATATATATACACACACATACACATATATAAACTACACATATTCCACAGTTTACCACATTTCAAATGGTATGTTGACATTCACCTGTTGGGCTTGCCTTCTCATTGGTTGCAGGAGAAATATTCATGCCACCCTGATCATTTCCATTCTCTGAGATGGTGCTGCTGATGTCAGCCTTCAGGTGCACATCTCTCATTTGTGTGGACATGATGTCTGATGTACTATCAGATATTATCAGATGTACAGTTGTCAAACTTTTTCTGATACACACTGACAACAGACAGTGTGTATAAACTGTTTTTCTAAACACTGAATATAGCTGAATATAACACTGAACACTAGCTGTATAGTCTGGCGTCTGTACACACTATTCGTAGACTTTCGCTTAGACTCGCGGATTTGTTCTTTGCTCTATGACTCCTCGCCTCAGCTCGGATTATCACTGAACCTAGAAAATGAAGATGGTGCGAGTGCTCGGCTCCTTTTAAGCAGTCTGTTTTATGACGTAAGAGCTCTGCACCTTTTAAGCAGTCTGTTCTATGACGTAATCAAACGGCTAGTCTCGTTGTAGTTCCACAGTTGCCATAGAAACGGAATGTTTACTACAAACAGCGGGGACACCGATTGCGCGAATGATCTGTCAGTGGTTGATTTCAAACACATTACCGCTTTACTTGGTTTACACATATTTCTAAGAAAATACATTTTACGCTAAATAACGTTATATTTTAAACGTTAATTATGTTTATAGCCGTTGTTTACTTTCTGGCTTCTCCCGCTGTTGTAGACTTTCATGTAAGCCAAACAAAGCATTTACTTACAAAAAGTAAACATGCATTAATTCATCTCACACACTCAAAAAAAAAAAAAAAAAAAAAAAAAAAAATCAGATTTAGTTTTCCTCAAAATAAATAAAAACAATTAAAAGAAACTGAGAATATGACTCAAAGCTGCAATAATAAAATATGTTAAATAATACAAATATCCTTTATGTATTTAACCCCATTTTATTAACCAATTTGCTGCTGACCTTCAATGATCCAATTCAACCAAACTAATAAGCAAAAATTACACAAGATAAACTAACATTACTTCTTTTTATTGCTGAAGAGTGTTGAACTTTCTTCTTCTGCGTTCTGCTGTACAGACGTCAATTTACATTTCCTTCAGCCTGAGGCTTTTGGTGTGAAAGGGCTTTTACATTTTCTAAAGATATTACTTTTTATATATTAAAAGCAAACAAGCAAGCCCAGCCCAGATTTAAAAAGCAACTAAGTAACATAATTAGTTACTTTTTAGGATATTTTTACTTTTTAATATTGTAATGCAAGTCAGTTTAGTCGGCACAAGATGGTGGTGTTCCTTCTTTTAATAGGTTAAATTACAAGAAAATACAGCAGGGTTTGTTAACTCTGCTTATAGAAATTGAAGAGCAAAGAATTTGCATCGGGTGTGTTTTGCGTTTTTAATTTTTTTAAATAATTTATGAAGCCACTTTAATCTCTATTGCATAAAAACTTATTGTTCTATTGCAATCCTGTCTATCAATTTCAACTTAAAAAATTACCGTCAACAACAGACGTTGCATTGATCCATCCATTGATTCTGTCATGTTTCTCATTGACACGCCCCCAACTCGGAAACTCGGAGCTTAAAGAAAATTCAGTTTCCCACTCGTAATTACGACTTTGTGGTGGCGTTCATGTGCGTTTAACTCGTAAATACAATGTATCCGATATGACTTGAACGCACCATACGTTCGCTGTGCGTTTCCCAGAAAATAATTGCACACCTCAGAATGTTCGTCAGCCAATCAGATTCAAGCATTTAATGGCCCCTATAGTATAATCCTTTTTTAGACATTTGTCTGCCAATTTGAATGTCAAGTGTCAATTTTTGGTATGAATAAATCAGGACATTTGTGTAAAAATTAGAATTTGACAAACAATAATAAAAACAGGCGGAGAGACTAGTAATATGAATGTGATTTAAAGGACAATTAATATTCTGATCCCTTCTCCCCTTGAGGAAGACCATGTTGTCTTCAACAGCGACATTTGCCGCTCCTTTGACTGACTCTGTCATGCTGACTGGATTGTAAACTGGTTTTGACTCAGCGCAAATCCTTGCCAAAAGCTATATCTAATGAAATATTTTAGAGCAAAACACAGCTTTATTATTAAAATTGTGTACATTTCCTTGACTTATATAGGCCTATAAATCACATTTTTTAAAATTCATTGAGATTTGCAGGTGATGAGGCAGTTTAAACATGAAGGATTTAATGTGGTTTTAATTATTCATGTTCTAGTTCAACACTGAGATAAAAACAAAAGCTGCTGTTGCACGTTTTAGATGTATCTGATTTAAAATTCACCAGAGCTACAGTTCTGAGTGCAAATCCACTTTGATTTAAGTAAATCAATGTGCCGCCGCGGACGTACTTTTCCCAGTGATAAATAAAACATATTTAAAAGGTCCTAGTTAGAGGTTTTACCAATGTATTTAATCTTTTGCTGTCAGGATTTTGCTCAGCTGTGTGGATTTTCTGCCAGAGAATGTTACATTGACAGTATTTATGAGCATTATGTTTGTTTACTCTTTTAGCACAGATTTGAGAAATGAAAAAGCACATTTAACAACTGGATCACATCAGTAATGTGTACACATCCTGGTGTTATTTTCCATAAACGTCCCCCATGTAGTTTCAATGTTATTTCAGTAAACATATACTGTGGAAATGTAGAAAAAAATTATTTATTGGCTCAACCCTCTATATGCACACATAATACTCATAATAATACTCATAAGAAAGTAATACAACTAATTTTACCCCTAATAACAATATAAGTTGCACAAAGGTGTGATGAGCTGCTGGGTTAATGAATATTAATTCTGTTGTGTAGGTAAGTAGAAATATATTGTGCTCAATTTATTCTCATCTCAGCCTGTAATTCAATCACTGACAATTGAAATCAAACAGTTGCTAATGCTAAGCATTATTTGTTTCCTAGAGCAAAATTAAGTCACACACATGAGTTATCTGCTTGTAAAGAGTGTTGGGCTTACACTTTATGCCATGTTGGACTATTGTACTGAATATCCTAACATTGTCAGCAATATATATATATTCACTTGTCATATCAGATTATGACACTATGACAGAACATGACTATTTAAAAAAAAAAAAAAAAGGTTTTTTTTTTTTTCAGGGCCTACAGTTACAATTCACAATCCTTCTAATGAGCCAGTGAGTTTCTGCATTAGTCTCACTGTCAGGTTCATCTGTAGCAATGTGGCTAGGGCACATTCCGGCATAATGAACAAAGAAAGTCTAGTGGGAATGGTTAACTTTCTGCAGGTTAGATCATTACACAAGTAGGTGGCGACAAGTGGCTTTTTGTGTAGTCTTGCATAGCCAGACCTTCAGACTGGAAATGTGGAAATGTTGCCACAATAACAGACTGGTGTGTAAAACTCTGACATATTTTAAAGATCCTATGCCGCGAACTTTAAATATTTCACATACTTTTGAAAATCCAGCATTTAGCTGATCCTGATAAGCGCTTGTCGTCACAGTTGTAAACACGGCAGCTTTCTTCTTTTGTGAGGGGGTTTAGCGGCACGTCATCTTTGTTTCCAGGTGGAACATTAAAGAACGCGACACACACGTCTCCCAGAAATCCTGTAGAATTCAACCAATCCGATGACGACTTTGACACTCCTGAAGTGTTTCCACTTTTGTGTGCCATATGCATTAGACGTTTAGCCAACGGTCCGTGAGCGTGACGTCTGAGGCTAAGACTATATTGTGTGTATCGAGTGAGTCATTGAACTGTTCACTAAATCGCTTTCTTTAAATGGACTGATTCATTTAGGAACAACGCACCACTAACACCATGAAACAGATTCTGCTGTGGTTTAATTTGCAGCTGTTTTTGTTGGCAGAGCAAAAATGGACTAACAGTATGTGTTAAAAATGTAAGTTACTTGATTTTAGTTTTTTGTTTATTGAATTGTGTTGATTAATTGTTGCAATATGCAGTTGCTAAGGTGTTCTAAGTAGTTGTTAGCATGTTTCCAGTGTGTTTGCTATAGGGTGTTCTGAATGGTTCTAGGTAGTTCAGAAACAAAGATTCGAAGCTTCACATACACGCACATATATTTATTTATACAAATATAATATGTATAACAATTGCATATCACTTGGTATTTTTTTCGCTGTATAATAATAGCTTGTTCAACCTCAAAAATGCAAGTCATTAATAAGAAAGCTTGTAAGTAAACATATAAAAGGGAAGAGAATCCATTGAAATGAACTGATTTATAATCAAGGACCAAATCACCTTCACAGCTTGGAGTGATTTTGTCTATAAGGATGACACGCTTACATGTTACCCACAGTCTAAGATTACTCAAAAACCGACCAACAAAGGAACTAATTTAAATATCTACCAAAGTCCTACATCAGGAAAACCATCAAATCAAATTACAATAACACATACAATATTACCTTTGATTACTGGTGGTCTTCAACTACTTGCTGATTTACAGTTTTGCTTCCATAAGACTTTAACTAACAGTACAACTACAGCACTGCAATGGATAGACAGTTTGTGTTGAGGGAATGAAGCTGTCAAATATAAATGCAATTTTATAAATAAAAACAAAATGCAGTGGCTTAATGCGTGCTTTTTAAATTGATTGTCAAAACAGGACAATGTTACAATGTTTCTAGTAAATGAAGTGGTTGGTTATGTGAAATATAACGTGATACAGAACACCACAATTAATAATCTTTCAAACCTCTGAGATAATAAACTTGAAAATAGAACTTTAAAATAACAAAATACTATAATGATGTATCTCCATTTGTAGATATCATGTATCTGTGTTTGACATTCCGTTTGTCCTCACAGTAAATCATTTCATAATATCATGTCTGATATATATAAATGTCTGAACTTAAATAGAATATTTCTGAATGAGAATTCATTTCAGTAGTGACATCACAACCATAAAACCACATTAAAACTGTACAGCTGTCATGAATGCATGACCTGTTAAAGGTGTAGTGTCTCATTTTTGTGCCACAAAACAAAATTGCAAAAATAAGGACTGTTTCCAGATGTTTCGGCCATCGGTTTCCAAACATGAATTCCTGCCCCAAACTCATGCTACTGGATGGATGCACAAACAAACTGTGCAATGTATAAATTTATACCAATGCAGTTAACACTTTTTACTTACACTTTAATTTGTATATTAAGTTGAAATCGGAGAAAGTATATGCAAAAATGACACACTTTACCTTTAAATATGTCTGCCATACAATATGCCAAATGTACAAGATAATCTCTGTCAATGGCACTGTGATACGGTGCTCTCATGAGAACATTCTGTGCAAATGATGTTTATGGTTTAGTCTGGCTTTTGTCACATGGTGCATAAGGTACCATTCTGAAGTAACTTTACCCTCTTAAGATTAATTTCCATGTCTAAAATGAACTTTTTAACCGTAATTTGACAGTAGAATGTGACAAAACAAGTGTTATTGCTAAATCTATTCTCTTTACAAAATATTCTTTGCTACAATATGGTATAAAATACCTCAGTGTTATCCAATCAAGGATGACTGACATAAAAAGCGCTTACTATTCACAGAGACACCAGCACCATAAGAACCCTCCTAAAAGTTACTGTACAGCGCTGTGGAAAAAAAAATATATATATAACAAAAGTAAAAACAAATCATTGAATGCTTTAGAAATGTTGAGAAAACACATGGTCACAAAACTACAAGAGGGACTTTTTAAGAAGGTCAAAACTTGTGATTGGTTCCGGACAACTGAAATATGAACAAGTGTAAAACCATGTATTCAGTGCTAGCCTTCCTCTATGCCATCATGTACATTTTTCCAAGCACCAATTTGGAACACATATCATGGAGTTTTTAACCTTTTTGAGCTGTAGGTAGTTGACTGAAAGAGGATAGTCTTAACTGGAGAACAGTAAGGGTCCTCTTCTGAGATCTCTTGGACCTCCTTATGACTGTGAGAGTATGCAAGTCTCACCCAGTGTCCTCTACTTTTTCTTCTTTTGGAACAGCCTGTGAAAATCCAGAGAAAAGGACAAAAGCTGAGAGACAAGTTGAAAGGGACAGTCAAAATGTTTGTTGGTATTTTTGGTTGTTTACTTTATAACACGTAATGTAACAGGCTGGACTTGAAACTTTGGTTCCATGTGACCACTATGGCCCAATGTCTCAAGGGCAAGTACCAGTGTTGGAGTCAAGACTAACTAATTTAAATAAAGTCCAGGCTGAAAACGGAGTACAGTAGTGTGAATCTGATTCAAGATAGAGACTAGAAGAGTCTAGGCCAAATGCTACAGAGTCTATGACAAGACCAAGACCATAAAAATCTGGTCTTGGACTCAAACCTGAGATGGACTTGAGACTCCAAGTTGAGCTTTATAAGAGCCTTTATTTTACACAAAAGGTGGCATCACATGTATCCTCCGCAGACAAGGCTTTTCCAGAATGCATAATGACAAACATTGAAGGCTTAAACATATTTTACGTTTTCTGCTGATAAAGTTCCATATTTATTTGTTTGGCGTGTCATATAAAGATCACCTACTTTTTGGCACATTTCATATTATTTTTGCCACATGCTTTTTATTTGTATCATAAAGATCTTTTCACGTTTGATCCCTCTTTTGTAAGCAAGGAAAAATCTTATGACATTGACTTTTTTATTAACAGAAACTACAATTGAAATGCCTTGTCTGCATTTTGCTCTCTACAGATGAACTTGAACTGATCTTATTTGTTTTTTAGATGTGTGTGTGTGTGTGTGTGTGTGTGTGTGTGTGTGTGTGTGTGTGTGTGTGTGTGTGTGTGTGTGTGTGTGTGTGTGTGTTTCTGTTTTAAATTGAGTTATGGGGACAAAATGTCCCCATAAAGATGGCAATATCCAAAATCCATGTCCTTGTAGGGACATTTTTTGGTCCCCATCAGGAAACAAGCTTATGAATCATGCAGGATGATGAAATTTTTTGAAAATCTAAAAATGCCTTTTGTTTGTTTGAGGGGTAGGTTTAGGTGTAGGCTTATGGTAAAGGGACAGAAAATACAGTTTGTTCATTATAAAAATCATTACGCCTATGAAGTGTCCCCATAAAACATGAAAAACCCAACATGTGTGTGTGTGGATGGTGTGATTTAGTGTTGACAGAGTGCTTTGCTGTTTAGTCGGCATGCCAGTCTTGATAGGGGATGATCTGGGCTCAGCTGAGCTCTCTTCCCATGATCCTCTTGCCCAGACATAATGTCCCAAAAATACTCAGCAGCTCACAAGCACATATGACTTTACAGCCAAGGATTTAGCCACAAGCAAGAGATAGGCTACATAAGATATTCCAGTTGGCCTTTGGTGACAAGAATACAGAGGCCAGCGCCTCTGTTAGAAGGCTATCCACACGGACGTGCTACTTTACAGCCAAGGATTTAGCCACAAGCAAGAGATAGGCTACATAAGATAGCGAGGTCACAACACTGCCAACTATACTGCTGCTCAGAGCTAAGTGTGGTGTGAGGAGGCAATGAGGCGAGCGATGGGCCGAGTATCATTAATACAAAGAGATGTGCTTTGGTCTGTCTGGAAAAGACTCTGACTAATAGAATTCTCTCAGATTGTGGTGCTTTTGCAAAGATGAAAGAAGTCTTGAGGAAATGAGAGTGCTGTTATTTCAGAACAGTGATAATTGAAGTGATAAATGACTGCTTTCTCTTTTTAATATGGAAGGGGAGGCACTGTTTCAGAAGCTAATATGGGATGTGACAATGACATATCAATTAGAACCAAATTGGAAAAAATGTCAGTACAAGAAGCCTGTATGTAATAATACATATGTAATGTTATATATATAATACATACAATTTATAGAACATATAATAAATAAAAAAGGGAATACATCATGACTTTTTACATGCTCCAGTTGTGCATTATACCTTATGTAGTCTTTACATAATCCGACCTACCTTTTCATAATGCATTGAAATTAGCATATAATATATGAACTGTTATAGGCAGTTATATTTGCAAGTTGTATAATTTACAATATATAATAATATGCTTGTCAGTTGAGTACTGATTGTAATGAGTATAAGGCATTAGGGATCACACAAAAATACAAATTCAGTCATTTACTGACCTTCATGTAGTTTCATGTCTTTAATAAATACTTTAATAAATACTGGTTCTGCAAAGCTTCTCCTTTTATGTTCCACAAAGTCATACAAGTTTGATGAGGTAACATGAGGGTGAGTAAGTTTCGAATTTTCATTGTTGGCTGAAGAATATCTGCATTATAGTCTAATAAGAAGGGACAGTTTAAAAAAAATCTGTTTTCATTTATTCACCCTCATGTTGTCACAAACCTGATGCCTTTGTATGTGGAACACAAAAGTATATATTTTAAGCATCGCTGTGATCCAAACCACATTGGACCCCAATGACATTTATTTGAATGTACAGTATACAATAATTTTTTTCAAAATATCTTCTTTTGTGTGCCACAGCAGAATGAAAGTCTGCTGCATGTTTAGAACAACATAAGAGTGAATAAACGATGACAGACTTTTTTGGGTAAACTATCCCTTTAACATAAAGCATTACCAAAACAAATGGTTCCATCAGTGAGATTTGCAGACTTAATAGACCTGTAATAAAATAATGATTGATTTCCCATCTAAATAGTTCTTAATTTTTCCCTTAAGTTTGATCCTTCAATGTCTGGACAACTGCCTAATAAGCAAATCCCACTTATTGAGTTCAGTCTGTGATGTCAACAGCAATGCTTGCCAGCTCCTTCAACTGATTCATTATTTCACATTATGACATAACAGCTGAGTTTCAGACACAATAGGGGTCTGTTTTCGGAACAATGTCCCACTGGTGACAGGCAGCATGTAGTACCGTATTTCCCACAGGCTTCAAGTGGTATCGGGGCAGCTAACTTCTCCGTGAGCTGCCCTGCTGAGGTCCTGTTACCCTTAAAGCAATGAAAAGCCTCACCTACGACATGTGGTTCTGCTGGGCGGTCAGGTTTTGCTGCTGCTGCTGCTGTTGTTGCATGAGGAGCTGCTGCTGCTGGCGTCTGCGGGCAGTGCGGAGCTTCTCGAACCTCGCCTCCATCTCCTCCAGGACTTTAGGGGTGTAACGCACCACCAGTTTGACGCTGTCCTTGGCTGCTTTGAGTAACTCTACAGCCTTTTCATGGTGTTCACCCTCGACGCTCTGAGAAAAATAATTCAGTAGTCAGGTTTTCAGAGGAATCTGTGGTTGCTCATGTCATCTAATTCAAAGGACCGAAATGCAAACGTGTATCTCAAAGTTCAGTAGTTTATTGATGACTGCTGCAACACTATTATATCCAAACTCATAGCTTTGTCAGCTCAAAACTGCACTTGCTCCATGGTGATGAACATTCGATTACATTTTGGCATGAAAGAGCCATTAATTTCCTATTAGCTCAGGAACCGTAACATGTTTGGTTTAATGAGAAATGGCTTCTCAAATGCTGTCACAAAACGTTTTCCTATTACAGTCTTTGACGCAAATGAAATCAAATGGATCCTTTCTGAAGTCTTCTGTTATCTTTGAGCGAGAAAACAATGGACATTAGTTTCTATAAACTCAAATTACTCCTTCATGTAATAGAATTGTAACAAACTTGAATGATGGCAGAGAAGAGCAAAGAAACTTGCGTCAAACGCTTTGCATTAAAGCGGTTTGTTTTTAAGGGTGTGAATTTTTTTTTGTTGAAAGATTTTTTAGTGTTAGGTTAATTATTATTTATTATATGGTTCATTTTTATCTGGTTTTAGTCATTTATAGTGATTTTTGAGAAGATAAAGAGTTTTGACATCTGTCTTTTTCAGTTTTAGATACAGTATCACTATCTTATTTGTCCAGTTTTATTATTTTAAAATGTCAAGTTTAGCTTAAGTAAAATTTCAGTCTCTAATGGATCTGAGCTGCTAAAATTGATTTATTAGAGTATTGTTCCATAGTGCAATCAGCCTTGTAGACTGTTGGAATTGTTAGTTCATTTTTTGTTTTAAGAATCTCACTTCAGCCCATATTGATTTTTGTTGTTTTAAAAGCTCTATAGAGTTTTTTTGATGTAGGAATCTTCACAGGTGAAGATCTTTCCTTTATTGATTAAAAAGCCCTCTAGCATGAAGGCATCTTCACAGCTCTACACAGCTTTATGGTCATCATTTATGTCTAAATATATTGGATAAATGGACACAGAAATTAATGTTTAATATTTTTACTACATTAGTTTAAGGTGATGTTGCCATTTTTGCCATTTCCCCAGCTTCTAATTTGGACGATTTGCAACTTATTAAGAAATGAATGGTTATATAGGGTTCCTCCATGCCCTTAATCTCACTTTCCATTAATAATGTTAATAATATCAATTGTACTAACACAAGTCTGTTTCTTAAAAGGATAGTTCACACACAATTTAAAATCCTGTCTCATTTACACATCCTCAAATCGTTCAAAATCTGTATGATTTTTTAACTTCTGCTCACCTGAACATAAAAGACAATATGTTGAAGAATGTGGATAACCAAACAGTTTTTCCATACTGTCAACTGTTTAATTACAGTTTATGTTCAAGCAGAAGAAAGCACTTCATACAGGTTTGGATCAACTTGGGAATGAGTAAACAATGACAGAATTTTCATTTTTCTGGGTGAACTATTCCTGTAATGACACCATCATCTAGGAAGTGATTTTTTTCTGATAAGCATGTATTTAGTAATGCACTGATAAATTCTATAATGTTTTGTGGTGTTACGATTAGTTTGTCTCCAATGTTCCATCCTATTTCATTCAGGAACAATAAAATTTGAAATTATAAAATTGTAATACATTTGAAAAAAAAAAAAAGACAACTGGCATCTCACCACTCCGTTGACGGACAGGAGTTGGTCGCCTCTCTTAAGACCACCATGCCTCTCAGCCACGCCCCCAGGGATGATGCGGGAGATGTAGATCGGTGAGTTCTGCTCTTTTCCGCCCATCACATTGAAGCCAAGCCCCTCATCTGTCTTGGGCAGCTCCACCACCCGTGGGTGAGAATGACCCTCGCTGGCTGCAAACGCCGCCACTGTGGCCTGATAGGAACCAAAGGGTTCAAAATGTCAGTGATTGTGAAACATGACTGAGAAATAGACCAATATATCATCAAGGCTGATTAACAAAAGAATATGTTGAGATGATCGGAATTCGTGATTGCCTTTTTGGGTTCAAAATTCCTTTGATTGATTTGGTGTTTGCGTTTTTTAAATAAACTGCTTGGGGATGAACGCGTTTTTAAACATTAATGCGTTGGCAGTGTTAGACTACTTTGAATATTCATATTTTTGAATTGTTTAAAGTGATAGTGACTAAAATATTTAATATAGATAAATAAAGGTTCATTCTGATCTTATTCGTCAGATCTCACACACACTGCAGTGTCGCGATTTCTAGTTTAGAGCGCTGACATCCTGTGGTGAAACAATCACATATGTTTACAAGCCAGAAATCATCTGCGGACTCTCATTTTAATAGGCATTTAAGGTAATTAGATGATTACGGCACATTAATAATATACATAACCGGAAATAACTGAGCTGTATTATTTCAAAACGGAAGTGTGTCACGAGGCTCAGTGCAAGTAGTCCATTGTGCATTATACCTTATGTAGTCTTTATATTAGCTAATATATACAAACCTGCTCTCTAGATATCAGTTTCGAGCATTTAAAAAACCATAACAGTTGACATTACAAAGAACAAACTTCTTCTTTGCATTCAAGACTGCAATTTTTATTAGTTGATGGCATGAGACCACTTTCTCTTGAAACGCATTAGGGTGGATTGATATTCAAGAACCGTCAGCCTCAATATACACTTCCAGTGTTACATTCTTAAAAGCCAAACTAAACAGCTCCACTATGGCTTTACAGAGGCTTTACATTTAGATTGACTCTCTTAGACTGTGGTCTAGTCAAACTCTTGCTTTTGTGGAAGCAGATAAATGAGCAGAGTCAGGTAGTACATCCCACAAAGTTATTCCATAGCCTGTAAGAACATGTAGGTGCTATAAATAAAAGAGAAACTGCATCCGATAACCTGCACTGCTGCCTGCATTGTCGTCTGAATTCCTTAGACTTCAGAGCTTGTTAGCCAAGCGCAACCACCAGGGGACAGAGAATGTGAGGAAGACAAAAGCACTTCCTGCTGATCCACGCTGTAGCTACAGGTGCAGCACTATGGGGCCCCACTCATTATTAAGGCATTCACACACAGAGGAAACAGTGAGAAAAAAACACTAAGGAGTTTTGGAGACTTTGCATGGCACCAGATTCCCAAATGGCAAACCAAGCAGTTATATGATCTCAGAAACTGAGAGAACAGCACCTTCCCTGTCTGAGTGTTTCGTGTCACACTGAAAGAAATCCTGTTTGAAAGTGTTCTGCATGCAAGACACCCTCTTCCCAGTTCCTCAACCTTCCCCAGTTACATCTTCTCTAAAGGGAAAAAAGAAATAGATATATAACAAACATTTTTGAAGCCTGGACTCTCAGTACACTGCATTCCCTGTGAATAGAACACATGGCCTTGGCGCTGATAGTGCCATGCTCTAACTGTTTGAGTTACTGGAATGCAGGATGCTGGAATGCTTGTGCCATCTCAAACCTGTCTGGTTTTATTTATTTTTTTAATTGAAAGAAGTTTTGAAGAATCTTCACGCGACTCCATCAAGAGTTCATAGTTACATAAGCTGTCAAGACAAAAAAATTTATTTTGGCAGTTTTTTATTTATTTATTTATTTTGTCCTACAGCATTCACCACTATTCATTTTCAGTGTTTGGAAAAGAGCAGCATGAACATTCGGTCACACTTTATTTTAAGGTTGACTTTTCCCTCAGTAAATTCCTAATTTGCTGCTTATTAATAGTTAGTAAGGTATTGTTGAGTTTAGGTATTGGGAAGGATTAGGGATGTAGAATATGGTCATGCAGAATATGTGCTTTATAAGTACTAATAAACAGCCAGTATGTTAATAATAGGCATGCAAATAAGCAACTAGTGAGAATAGGAAGTGTTACATTTTTCAGAATTTTGTTTTCCACAGAAAAATAACAACATATGGGTTGACAGAAGGGTAAGTAAAAAAATGACACAATTGTAATTTGGGTGAACTAACCAATGACACCTGGAAGAATTGTAGGACATCAGATAACCCAGTAATATTCACATTACTCTGAGCAAAAGCCCATTCAAGCTCATTGTACGCCTTACAAATTACATCTTAAATAATAACACAGTCTTCACAAAGAATCTCCAATGGTAATGAATATTGGCTTTTAACATTTACATCAGCTATATGCTCTTGGCTAAAAAAAATTATAGCCAAAGCAGTCGACTAGAGCTCATTGACAATTGCTGCAGGGGATCCCAAAGGATGACTGGGGCTTTTAGAGCTGTTCTTCATCCTATTTATGTGCCATCGATTGAAAACTGTCCCAACGGCACACAGATGCATGCTGCTCACACATGCTAATTGCCCTTTTGCTAGTGATTTGAGTCCAGTATGCTTTTTGAAACCTGTAGTAACTTTTCAAAGTGACCAAGCGAGGTGCTTTGAGGCACTCTAAGACTTTTGTAATTTACATCCTGCATTAGAACTTTAATTGATATGCTAATTCTGCTCATCTGGCGAGACTTGCTTGCTGAGCATACTAATTACACTAAGTACTGCTGTTTTCTGTATAAGTGCCATTGCCAAAGTATAGTTCCCTTTTATTACAACACCACTCAAATGAGTCACACTGTCGGTTAAAATTATTGCATTGTTTTCATTATGTTGAAATCCTGACAATAACTGCACCAGTGTCTAAAAAGTTGCGAGTGCTATTAAAAATGTATTATAACTCTGAATCAACGACAAGGATTTTAATTCATAAAAAATTCTAAAAGCATGAATTGCCAACCAATCAAGATATTAGACAGAGGAAACCTAGAAATTGTCTTTCAGCGATGATAGGATGAGGGCCTAATTAAATATTAAGGTCATACATTTAAGGTCAATTATTTTTCATTAAATTTTTTCCCCTGAGGCCTGCTTATAATGTTAGTCAAGGTTGTTTTGCACTTAAAAAGGTCATAATTGACTTCGCTAAGCACCACGCTCATTGGTTCCTGATGTTTGCTAACACAAGCTTTAAAGAATGTCCCAGAGGAATGTATGTGAGATTTCCAGCATGCTTTTTAGTAGAATGTGCTCAAAAATTGAGTAGATGATATCCTTAAATGGGATGGAACAAAGTGTGACATTGTAAAGCATCTGGCATTTTCTTGATGAAATTGTTAAATTATGCAGTATTACTTCTACCTTTTAAAAATAAGCTTTAGTCAATCACTATACACGTTATGCAGAGCAAGGAACAGCACAACGTTGCTGTGCACCTGGAAAACGTGCACCATTTGCATTCATTATTACGACATGTCACACATGCAAGTTGAAATCATAATGTGCCATGTAGCTTAAAAGTCATTAGTAGCCTAAAACAAAATGTTTGTGATACAAACAGTGAAAGTTGAGTGATAAACTTCACACTTCTTGACTATAAGCTGTTCCAAACATCACACCTTAAAAATAACTGAAATATGGCATGTAACATTAAAATAACTTGCAAAATTATTCATTACAATTCACTAAAGACTTGTTATCTGCTGACTGGCAGGAAACGGAACAAAGGAACACGTGACTGAATTTGACAAACTAAAAGTCCATGAAAATGAAACTAAGATTTATGAATAGGGGTTTTTGAATAGTATCTACCCTACTTCCTCCTTAGCACTACCCTGTGACTGGGTGGGCAAAGTTGCTGAACCCTGAATAGACATCCTTGATGTGTAAAAGTGGGCGAACATGTTCAGCAACGTTCTGGACTAGGAAAGAGCTTTTCAGCTGTGAAACTTACAGTATGTCTGTTTCATATAGTACATCACATACATTTGAAAAGATCAAGGAAAATTAGATTTCTTATAATATGACCACTTAGAATGCAATCATTAGTCAGGAGACATTTTAACTCTTAGATCTCAGATATTGAAATGCAAAGAACCTTCTCAATAACTAGAAAAGTCTTCTGTTTTCACTCGGATTTGCATAATTAATAGACGATTACACTGAACTCAGGCCTAATTGGGATCGAAACACAATTGCAACAACACCCACAAGTGCAGCTTATTGAACTATTAAAAAAAGGTATTGCGAGATACCACACAGCATCCTTTGTAGCATCCAAGCGTGCTTTGTTTTCTGTCTCGCTCGGCTCTTTGTGTCTAACGGTGTAACTGTGCATGAGTCTGCTGGTCTGTGCACCCATGCAGAGAGAGATGGTGGGCAGGGCTCTCACATTTGGCCGATTGGTGTATGTCCCTGTGATGTAGGGATGTGCATAAGTACATTGTTTCATAATCAACCAGTTGGTGGGTTGCTTGAATGACTAGTTGACTAATCAGTCTTAAAGAGCCCTCTATAATTAGGCTAGTTTCAGGATTGTCTAATCAGGGTCAGGATTCTTTTAAACAAACGGAGCAGGAATGAAACAGAACAGGAGTCTCAAGACACATTTTAAAAGTGAAACTGTTTTTGAACTTTAGCAGCCTCAGTGAGCATAAGAGATTTTTTTTAAAACATTTTTTTTTAAATCTTATGGTAGTGTACATAAAAAGAACTCACATATGTGATTATATAACTGAAATATAACTCTTATATGTGAAAAAGTTTTAAAGCACTGAATTAGGAGAGTTCTTTTGCAAGCTTTAGCCTATTTTTTCATTCATATCTGTCAAACGCACCTGGCTGCAACCATTCAGGTGTGCAAATTGTCTATTCCTCAAAGTATAATTAAAGTCAGTCTGAGATATCTGGCATGCTGCGGTGACTGATAGATAGATATTACCCACCGCTGCAAAAAAAACACTTTTGACTGGGGATTGTGACCCATCCCAAAAGAACTGTTTTGTAGTGAGGCTGAAAATCTCCCGCTTAAAAAGATTCAACAAGGCACTTCTGCTCATCCAGTACCCAGAAATTCTATTGCCCCCTCCCCTCCATATTTTTATGTCTCCTCTCTGTCTCACAAGAGTGCACTCTTCGCACAGTATGAATTTGAATGAATGCTGTTTCAGTAACAGTGTCTGAAGAGCAACTGGCAAGTGTTTGTGTGCAGGTCTGGCTAATTGCTGATTGTGTTTATCAAATCAAGACAGTTTGCGGAGAAACACATTTGAAAATGTTTGCATGAAATGATTTCATCTTATTGATCATTAGATTACAGAAAAGGGTTGTTATTGTTAGTCTAGCTTATATGTAATACAGAAACACAGGGCAGGTGATTTGGAAATAAATAAAGTCAGACCTACCTTAGCTGTGGCACGTGCTTGATACTCTGGACAGCCATTCACTGTTATTGTTTCATGCATATATTGATAGACCTATTAAAATAAAGAGAACAAAAAAAGTTTCAGTTCTTCTGTATTTATCAAAATGATGTAAAACATGGATAGATAGCGATGAGGCATTCTGCTACAGTACAAATGCAAGCATTTGGCGTTACAAATGCAAGCCAGACAGTGTAATAGATAAACTGTTGATTCAATGGTATTAATGTAATCAATTTTATCTTTTATTTATTTATCTTTTTTTTACCAGGAATTATCTCATTGGGATATAAATATCTTCTACCGGGGAGTCCTGGCCAAAATGGCAGCACAGAAAGCTTCACACAAAAAGATTACAAACACATAAAACCACAAAATATAATAAAGAATAAAATCATACAGCATCATATGAAAAAATTATTTAAAACATTCATACATTAAAAAGCAAAACAGTGACTATTTGTCCCAAACAAAGCTTGATTTAACATTCTGAAATGAAATTCGTTCGAACGCAATAATGTGCAAAACAAGAATGTGTTGCATTCTCAATATGGCCACAGGCATTAGGGTAAAGTGACATCTAAGATCAGTTTTTCATTTATGTTGATGTGGAGGAAATTTTATTTCTATCTGAAATAAAATATTATTATTATTATTATCGTAAACGCCTTCCGCGTATGACAGATATAGGAAGTGAGAGAAAAGTGTTTATTACGTTTGACATATGGATATTTTTATGCATTCAGGAGGCCTTTATTCACCCCCCAGAGCCGTGTGAGGCACTTTTAATTATGGATGCACGCACTTTATTTGACGACTTGTGGACTGTTCAACTGCAACACCTGCTTACTGCAATGATAGAGCTTGGAATAGCCAGGACAATTTTTTTAAATAACTCCGACTGGATTGGTCTGAAAGAAGAAAGTAATATACACCTAGGATGCCTCAAAGGTGAGTAAAACACAAGCTAATTTTCATTTTTGGGTGAACTAACCCTTTAATCCAGTTCTAGCCACAGACTCCTTTCTAAAATGCAACACATGCAACATCTTTCATCAACGGTTCTATATTTTCTCAAGCAGGTGCGTGTACAGAGCCCATATCTGCATTCACACCACCCAGGGATGAGACTATTAGCTTGAGGTCCTTTGAGGATTTGAAGAACCTATGTTTATCTCATTAACCAGCGCTTCTGAAACACAGCTGGTGCTACAGGAAGCTACGGCTCTCTCCCGCTCTGTCTCTCCTAAATAACAAGTTTCTCTTTAATCTGTCCTCCTGCACCTTGGGCAGACTCTTTAGCTGTTGAACTAACCTCCAACTGAGAGATTAGTATGATAAAAAATCTCTTTCTATGCTTGTTGCCCTGCTGACTTTAAACCACTCACTTAAACCTTCTCAACAGGCAGAAACTATTGGATGGCCTATAGAAAGGGCTTGAGAAAAAAATAAACGAGGCTGCTAAGTGTCTACAATTAACAAAACAGAGCATGTTTCTTCAGAGAGAGTAACATTCTACATGTGAAATATGTTTCACTCAGAAAGCTGAGCCATATTAGTTTTTAGCACAGCATGTTCTACACCTTATTTATTTACCTCAGTCATTATTTTATGTCTGACTTGTTGTCTTTTTAAAAATACAGCATGTTTGGGAAGCCTCTTGAGGTTTTGCACCAAGAGCAAGTTTTGCTCTGTTAAAGGAATAGTTCACCTAAATATGAGTCTGTCATCATAAACTCACCCTCATGTCATTCCGAACTTATGACTTTCTTCATCATGGAAAAACCAGCTGTAGCATTCATTTAATTATTTACAATTTAATAACATTTTTCAATCATAATCATCTATAG
The DNA here is from genome assembly GCF_018340385.1 of Cyprinus carpio. NCBI lineage: Eukaryota > Metazoa > Chordata > Actinopteri > Cypriniformes > Cyprinidae > Cyprinus > Cyprinus carpio. The sequence continues at coordinate 14,670,334 of NC_056575.1, forward strand.
GTACTTCCTTTTTCAGCTGCTTGAATTAAGAAACTTTAATTAGTTTACATTTATTGACTAAACTTCAATAGATGTGTGAAGGATCAATGCAACCAGACGGAACAAATCAATAGATTTGGGACCAAAGTAAATCTTTCAGAAGCCATACTTGTGTGCATGTGTGTGTCTCTATGGATGGGGATTGTGTGTCTTGCAATTGCATCTTGGAAATGCATGAATATCAATAGAGGTCAAGCTATTTCAGTGTGTAATTTATACATGTGTACAAAAACAGCTAGTGGTTGAAGTGCAAATCAGATTTATTTTAGTTTTGAACTAACTAATAAGCAAATAAATGAAAGCTATAAAAGAAAGCCAACTCTTAAAAACATATAAAAACATACTTTATTTTTCTGGTACTGTTTCTGATGCTGATAATCCAGCTGTCAACATCTATTTGTGATCTGAGATTGATAAAACACGCTAGGAACTATTTTATGCCATACTTTATTGGAAGACATTTGTGGTTGGTTATGTGATTTATAAGGCAGGCAGCAAGGGTAATAGAGCTTTATGTAACCACTCTCTAGTCCTATAGAGAGAGAGAGAGAGAGAGAGAGAGGGAGAGATATAGAGAGAGGAGAGAGAGAGAGAGAGAGAGAGAGAGAGAGAGAGAGAGAGAGAGAGAGGGGTAGTGGGGGTTTATGTAGAGAGTGTGTGGGAGTGATATAGTTGGGGTTTGGTGTGAGGAGAGTTTTTTGGAGAGAGAGTTTTTGATTTTATTCAGCAAGGATGCATTAAATTGATTAACATGACAGTAAATATTACAATAATATTTACAGATTCTTACATTTCTATTATTTTTTATAGATTCTTATTTTTTATATTTTATATTAATGCTGTTTTTTTTAAAAAATTTTTAATGATGTAATAACAAAAATTTTATTTATAAAATTTATATAATATATATATATATATATATATATATATATATATATATATATATATATATATATATATATATATATATATATACATTTTATAAGTAAGTAGAAAACAGTTATTTTACATTTCACAATATTAATTCTTTTCTGTTTTTTTTTTTTAATCAAATAAGTGCTCCTTTCGGAAACAATTAAAAACATTTGAATGGTAGTGTATGAAATAATTTTAACGATAGATAATAAGATCACACAAAGGCTGAAATTAAATGATCATTAATTTCAGATATTATTTACATAAAACATTTACATAAAAAAAAAACATCTGATAACAGAAAATGTGCACTCATAGAAAGCTTAGCAGGTCTACTGAACTATCACTAATTGTGGCATTATTTTCATGTCATTGGCCAACCAGCTGTCATCATCATAATGCAAATAAAATCTAATTTTCATTGATGAAATTGGAAACAATTATGATATATTATATAAAGTATTTATACCTCATGGTAGTATTTGTTCTAATTAATTTATGGTGATTTTAATAATGAAAATTTAATTTTGATGATTTTCAAATCAACACATAATAGTAATGAGAATTTGTGAGGAAATTTACTTAACTGTCATGAAAATAATGTTCTTTGTGGGGTGTACAGTGTCATTCCACTAGTTTTTCTGTGTCTACCTCCAATCATGTTTCAGCTCAGTCCTCATTTGCTTGTCTTCCTGTCTTCCATGTCTCGAGGGATCACTCTGTTTCCTCTCAGCTCACTGGGTGTTCGCTTGGCTTTTATTACCCCAGATCTGTTTTACCTCCAGTGAGACCGACACACACACAAACACCTGTGTGTGTGTATATCACGCTGACTTCTCACTACTCTGTCTGATGGAAAACCCACCCACAGGCCGCAATGAGGTACTCTTTGTAACCATGGTGCCTTCTCTATAAAGAGAAATATGATTTCAGTTGTTCTCATTTAAAACCGTGCTCTCCCTCCTCTCTGCTAAATCTTTCCATCTTCTCTCGTCAGGCAGTTCAGTGAAGCCTGATTCACAGCAGAGCTTCTCGTTTGCAAATCCATCCCACTAAGCACAAAGAAGCTATTCCACATAAACACACACAATTAATAACGACAGAGGCTGACATCTCTGACCCCGTAGCAGTGGCGTAGACATTGATTGACTAAGCTCTCGGTTGATAATGGCTCTGTTGTTGTACTCCACTGAGAGCTGCATTTGAAATCATACACATGTTTGCGGTCGTGGTGCTTTCTCTGACAGACTGGACTGTGGGAGATCATCCTCAACATAAAAACATCTTCATTCTCATTGCTAGAAGAGATCATTGTAGGTCAATCCAGTTGTTTTTCTGACATTCAAAAATACATTACAGTAGCACGACATGATCAGATACCACTAGATAACAGAACAACATCTAATTTTCTATTAGAAGTCCATTAGGACTGGATCAATATATAGTCTAGGACTGACTGTGGCCTTGAATAGGTAAAAACACATTTGGTTGATATTTGTTTTAAAGAAATGTACAAGGTATAATTAGGCCCTATCGACAACTTAGTTTTTTTGGTATTGTTTAGGGCTGTCAAAGTTCACTTTTTTCTGTTGTATATTACGTGTGCTTAAGACAATTATTTTTGCACTTATCATTTTAAAATATTACATTTTATGTATTATATATTAACATATATCATATATTTATTGTATTCAATAATAGAAATAGATAATAGGTCTAATAGAAAATCATGGTTTCTGGTTTAAGCCTTGAAAAGATTTTTGCTGTGTTGATTTGCAAAATACATACTGGCCAGCTTTACTGATTGCAGTAAAGAGTTTTATAAATTTTTTCTGGTGTGTTTTGTATGCATATTTAAAAATGCAAAAGGTATTTTGAAGTTGTAAATGAGAATTGAATTCAGGCTTATATAGCTAACATTAAGGACCAGATTTACTAAACAAATCCTATAAAAGCACTGACAGGAGTGGACTTTTCTGTGAGTTATCTACTGACAATGTGCAAATTAAAGAACACAGATCCAGACACTCATTTCCATATTGACCAACACAATCTACCAAGAGCAGCGCAAATGAGCATAGGATCACAAACAAGCAGAGGCTATGATAATCATGCACATGAATTCGACAACACAGGAGCAAAATGTTTAAGACATGCTTTTTTGGGCATTAAATAAAGCAAATACCAGTAAATTGACTGCAAACTTTAGTAAATCACCTTGCATGATTCATATAAATTCTCCTATAAATTTTGCATCTGAAAGAGGAACTCCTACAATGCATATGCAATAAGGTCAGCCACAAAAATAACTCTGTCCACGCATTTTCATTGCAAATTTTTCACTCTGCGTCTTTGGTAAATCCTGACAGTACTTTTTTAATGGCAAAAGAAGGTTTGCGCTGGTGCAAGCTGTTAGTACTGTAAATCTGGCCCTAATAGTGGGTAGAAAAAAGATACACTGTCATCTTTTCAGATTTCTATATTTCACTTAACTGTAAACACAATTTTTGAGTGTAAAATATTTTTTACAATGAACAGACGCTGTTCATTGAGCTAAAGTTTTAACCGAAACTGAAACGTTTCTTGACAAGCATTTTGAGGAGACATGACAGATGATCCGTGATTTTGTGAGGGTATGTTTTGGCCACTGCAGTTGGTTAGTGTCTAGTTGTCCTCATTTTGGCAATGATTTCACATGGCTAAGTGAGCTTGATGACTCATCAGAATAGATGAGAACTCTTGTCACTAAGCACCATAGTTACTGATAGACTTGATCTTGAAGTGCTCCGTGTTTGTGGCATCTAATTTTTCTGTTCTTTAGACATTTTGGTTGAGGATATTTTCAAGGCACATTTAGTCATACTGACATTGTCCCTGCCATGCAGAGCTTTGCTGCTGGCGCTGTAAATTGAGTCGACGTTGTGACACGCGAGTGTCCTTTCACACCCCCGTTACGGGAATGTAAGAGACAGATTGCGCCATATGATACCTCGCGCAATTGCCAGATCATGAAATGAGCTCATAGGGCATCCATGCGCGGCTCAGTGAAACTCGGCCTGATGGATGCTGGGAGTGTGAATTGATGTCGTACCAAAATTTTTACCACACTAATGTTCTTTTTGATTGATGAGAAAATTTGCTACAAAATGAAACTGTACTTAACGATTCATCTGTTGCGTCATCTGCTGTGTAGCATATATACATATATAAGCTGAATCTCATATCCAGTCTGAGGCATGTCTCTACAGATGTTCCACGTCTGGTTTTGGCACATTTTCTCATGCATAGTTATAGCCACATTAATCTCGGACACAGACTGCACATAAGCAAACCATTCATGGACCATTTGATGCATTTTACCCACAAAAAAGGCAAGAGTTTTTTCAAAATCACAGGCTCCAATTCCCAAGGTTCATGGCATCATCAATCAATCAATAAAAATACATAAATATTTAACTATGCTACATTTTCTTTAAGAAACTTGGTAGTAATTAAACAAGACATCCTTAAAAGGATACTCCACCCCAAAATGAAAATTTTGTCATTAATCACTTGACCCCATGTCGTTCCAAACCCGTAAAAGCTTTGTTCGTCTTCAGAACACAATTTAAGATATTTTAGATAAAAACCAGGAGGCTTGAGACTGCCCCATAGACTGCCAAGTAAAATACACTGTCAAGATCCAGAAAAGTATGAAAGACATCGTCAGAATTGTCCATCTGGCATCAGTGATTCAACCATAATGTTATGAAGTGACGAGAATACTTTTTGTATGCTAATAAAACAAAAATAACGACTTTATTCAACAATTTGTCTCCTCTGTGTCTCTCCACATCACTGTAGCGCCATTTTGGTGAATCTGCTTCATTTAAATAAGATAATCTGAATTTGGTGAGCCGCCTGCATACAGCTCAGATTCACCAAAACTTCATAACATTACGGTTGAACCACTGATGGCAGATGGAGTATTCTGACGATGCTTTTCATACTTTTCTGGACCTTGACACTGTTATTTACTTGGCAGTCTATGGGACAGTCACAGGCCTCCCGGTTTTCATCCAAAATATCTTAAATTGTGTTCCAAAGATGAACGGAGTTTTTACGGGTTTGGAACGACATGGGGGTAAGTGATTAATGACAAAATTTTCATTTTGGGGTGGAGTATCCCTTTAAGATATCATTCCACCAATTTTGAACACAAATTTTGGTTTATATGATAATTATATATATTTTGAAGCTGATAACCTCTGGGCCATGTTTTGAAAAAAGAGATCATTTACAAAATCCCATGCACATTTATTGCCCTAAATAAATTATACAGTATGTTATACTTGTTTTACTTTTCAGATAGGGAAGTCCACACCACAACTATAATGATTAGAATAAAGGATAAATATCATTGGAATTACTTTAAGATGATTTTTTTTTCCAGCTGATGAACAATAAAAACATTGACAGCCAATCAGAATCCACCCGACTTAAAAGAGTTTCAGCTTTTAAAGCATTAGACGATAACTGCAGCACACGATTATAATAATCAGAATGTTATATCATCCCTTAGTGCAAACACTAATATAGTTATCATTGTTGTTAACTTTATAGTTATCACTCTTTGTGTGAATGGGTCTTAACTGTGGTTGTTGACTTGTGTTCCTAAAATAAAAATGCAAAATCACATTTGACAGTAATGGAAAAAAAAAAAAGTGAAGACCTAAATATTTGTTTTGTGAGTGTCTTTTCCATTGTTTTTCCTTTCGTTGTTTAGCTGGTCACGAACTTCCCATACTGTTTCAAAATAAACAAGCACATGATTATATGTGCTCAGTTCACTAGTGACAGAAAGCACAGCTGTGGTGTCATACTAAAAGGCAGCATATAATCATCCTTGTAAGAATTAATTAAATAAACCAATGAGTTAACATAATGGGTTTCTTTTCTTGCCCCTATGTTGTACAGCTCACACATACACTACTAAATGAAAAAAGGCATTTCCTCCAGGATAAAACTGTACCCTGCTCAGGCCATAGTACTAAAATGTGTCTATCTATGAAATAAAGTAGTTGTTTTGCAGCTGTTTACTAGTGCGGTTCCGGTGTTTGAGTATGGAAATGGATTAAGGAGAGGTGGGGATGTTGCCCTGGTGCTGCACTTATAACCACAGTGGCCCAGGTCAACCTCATTCTCGGAGTAATTGCATTTCTGCAAGTTTCCAGGAGGAGCAGAGTAAAACAGGCACCAGTCGCCACTATCTCTGCCTGACAGACACATTCCTGTCATCACACCCTCGACGCACGTCTGTCACGAACGTCAGGCTCAGATGACACTGAGATTCCATCCCATAATTGATGATCCTCGGTCTATATCTACCACAGTCTCTGATGCTCAGATGCTTCATCTGCAATAGAATGCAAAAGTGGCTGCCTGCGGTTTTTTGATCAAAATTTATTGATTTTGAAGTTAATGTTTCAGCAGGTGAGCAGAAAGAGCCCATAGATTTCCACAACTGTCCAATCAGAATAAAGTATTCCAAATTTCAGGCTGTACCTTAGACAAAATTAAATGATGGCTTAAGAAGTCATGTGGACCACTTTTTTGGTCCATTTTTATAAACATAAGAAAACAGCAGCTTGGACATTTTGCTAAATATCTCTTTGTATATTCCACAAAAACAATGACAGTACTATGTCCGTGATATAATTATGAGGATATCTTTATGGTGCTAACCTCTGGAGGTATCAGCAACACGTTAATGTAGGTCTCACCTCTCTAATGGCCGTGCAGAACTCGCTCTGTAGAACCTTCTTCAGGGACTGCAGCTTGTGACCCGGGACGTCACCTGACTCCTGTAATTTTTCCAGCAGCTCAATCGCCCTGGCAACATCTGAGATGGAAAGAGAGAAAGAAAACATAGAAGTGTTTGAGTAACAGAGGGTTTGTGATAGAGGAGGGGGATGGGGGGTAAAGTTTGCAGTAAAGGGCAGAGAGATAGTGGAGCTGCAGCGAATCGATTGCAGGGATAATGGAAATAGACTCACTGAAGGCCAGAGGGTCCGCTGAAAGCAATCAGTGCTCTCTTTACATGAAGCAAAAGACACATCACACTGCTGTACCTCCTCTGTTCAGCAGACCTACAGGGCACACATTCGCTGGGGCCAGTCGGAAATGTTTCAACAATAAAAATATATGTCTTTGCCACAGCTTTCACTGTCTGGGTCTGTGAGATCGAATCAAGAGGTACTAATATACTTAGAAAGAGCTATCCATTAGCATTCTCATTCATCTCCATGGCAGTTCGACTGGCACATTCAGTCAGATGTATTTGCACAACTATAAGTGGGCTGCTTTATGCTGTTTACATGCAAAGAGTGATTAAGAAACTGTGAAAGGAATGTGAAAATACACGCCCATGAGAGCTGCTACTAATTTTATAGTACTTTTTTAGCTGCTTTAGACGACTTTCATTATATAAACAAGAACACTTCTCACATTCTTCAGCTATTTTAATTTGTGTTCTGGAGAACAAAGGAAATCATTCTAGTTTAGAACAGCAGGAGGGCGAGTTAATGATGACAGATTTTTCATTTTTGATCTATCCCTTTTTTAAGCCAAGCTGCCCAAACCCGCTTAAATAGGCTTGTATAAAACATGGCAACAAAAATACTGAGAAAACAAACACATTCAATATAAGGGCATAGCTTAAGGAAAATGTTATTTTCACTACTCCTATGACTGCAGAAAAAAAAAAAAAAACTTTTAAATAATACAAAATTATACTTTTTATTGAACATTGATGGAGCAACACATTTTGTGGGAAAAGAAATCCTAAAATCATATAAATACATGATGTGGGGGGGGGGGTTGCCTCACATTCGGCCCCCAGTATTGATACAAATACTTTAGCTAAAGTAATATGTTCTGCATAATATTTAAGTTACTACTTGTATAAAACAACCCCTTCCATAAAGTTTGTACTGTATTCTGTTTATTTTGCTAAAATAATCTAACTGTCATTTAGAATACAGTAAAAAACCTTAAGAAAAACAAAGTTTCTACCTGAAAAAGGGAAAGTCCCCCTGACCTGTGGCTCATTTCGCCCTATATCTTTGCTCAATGTGGACTGTAAAATACCAGCAAAGGTTCTAGGCCAAAGACTGGAGAATGTTCTCCCTACTGTATTTCTTTTTTTAATATACAGTATGCAGAGTATTTGATATTATTTATTCTCATGACTCAAATAAGCATATACTGGAAAAGCACAGAGTGGAGTGGAGTGGAGCTCTTTTCAGCTGTCTAGAGAGATTTGGTGTTGGTCCAAACTTTTTGACTTGGATAAAACTCTTATATGTTTCTCCCTTCTCTTCTGTTATTACAATCAAAACTATCTCAATATTTCCCATTGTATAGAGGAACTAGACAGAGTTGCCCTCTGTCCCCTTTATTATTTGCAACAGCAGTTGAAACTCTAGCCATTTTGATGAGATCAACCTCAGATTTCCAGGGAATATCTAGTGGTGACAGATAGAGCAAGCTATTGCTTTATGCAGATGACCTGCTTTTGTTTATCGCAGATCCTCATAATTCTCTCCCTCATGTTATGACTCGAGCGTTTCAGTTGCATTTCAGGGGATATAAACTTGATCTCTCTAAGAGTGAATTATTTCCTATAAATCGGGCCGTTTTTCTACCCATTTGCAGTAGCCCCTGATAAATGTCCATATTTAGGTATGGTTGTTATGAGAAATATCTCTGAGCTCTAACTAGGATAAACTAGGATATCCCTCGAAAATTGGTCTTAGCTCCCTACTTCTTTGATTGGTAGGATCAATGTTACTAAAATGAATATACGCTCCCTAAATTTGTATATTTGTTCCAAACTACACCTATTAACATTAAAAAATCTTTTTTTTTTTTTGTGCTCATTTAAATAAGATAATCTTTGCTCATCTTTGGAATAAGACTCCTTCTTGAAAATGCTAGTGTGGATGGAGAGTGTTAATTAATGTAGTCATAGCCTTTCCCCCACACTTTTAGCATGCTATATTTTAGCTTGATAGCTATTCTGAATGTAGCCATTAGGCTGCCTGCATAGTAAAACTTTCTGTGAAAACTTTATTTAAATTCACCTCCCTTTAAATCATCACTGCTACATCCATCAAAGCATCACCTTTCTAAAAAAATCCACCATCTTTGACAATAAATTCTTGAGAAAATTATTGTTAAATTATTAATAGATTGACTTCAAATGCTGAGCACGCATGCTATGAACATTGCTCCTGTTATTAAGCATAATCCTTTTTTTTTTTTTGCAAGGATAATGATAAAATCGTACTTAATCGTCTAGTATGTAGTTTTACACACCTCTATTGCTAAAGATCAGAGTGTTACTGATAGCTGAGCCTCTGGTCACATTTAGTGCTCTGTAGGACTTGCGGTGATTTGTTTTTTGTGTCAAGTTAGGCATGTGGCTAATTGTGCTCGTTCATCTTTGGACCGTGAAAAATTATACCCATTTTACATAATGTGCAACTGTTTGGGGTGAAAAAATTAGATAAATCCTCCCAAACGGTCTCCCAAATTGACAAAAACAAGTTATGTTTCTGTTCCATAGTAGCCTTCATTAGATAAGAACATTGTTTGAACACAAACAGCAAAGCAAAGTGGGCCAGACCTTGACAGGAACTAATAAAACAGAACCCAGCGAGACTAAAAGAGCAGACACAAAAGCTATTACAGCCTGTGGGCTCATGGGACAACAACAGGTGCAACAATCTGAGCAAAATCTCTTGCAGTTTGAGGGCCTTTCTGTCAGTCACATTGAAAGGAGACTTACAACCTTTTGCTCTAATCTTCAAACCCCAAATGGGTGGTTTTGGTACACTTTTCATTAATATGTCACATTGCACTGGTTTTCTGATAAAACAATGGATCCAAATGAAGTCTCATCTGTTATTAAAGCAGTTTAGATTGTATCAAAACCTGACAGCTAGATCCAAAACCGAGCAGTGTCCTGGCATGTCCCACTTGGCTCTGGCACAGAGCTGTCAAAAGAATGTCAGCATGATATTAATCACTCTGGTACCACCGCACGTCAGTAAAAATTGATGAAAGATGCTTTTTGGTGAAAAATTAACACAGACAAAGGCATAAATTGCGGCCTTTTACATGCTTATACTTACTAAACTATTTAAAAAAATGTATTCTTTAAAATTAAAATAAAATAGAATTGTTAGATGAAACATACTGATATTAAAAAATAAGACTGATCATTCCTAGTCGCTGGCTGGTCAAACCAGTTCTTAAGACAGTCTTAGCATAATGGTTGAGTTTGTGCAACTGGCCCCTGGCCCTAAATTGATTCCTGAGTTGATCTGAAGCAGCCAAGGAAATGGAAACAAAATGTTGGAAAAATTTGCAAAAATTCATCTTTTATCTTCTATGGAAAAAATAACAGAAATAGCATACCGTTTTGGATTGAGATAAGGATGAGTAAATAATGAATCATAGGTAAATGTTTCTTTAAACAGTTTTGGTCCACCCACGCATAGCTATGGGAATAGTATGATTAGGAAATAATGAGAATTTTTTTTATTACATTTCTAATAATACATTTTATTTATAGAGCCTTTTAAGGTACTCAGTGCTGCTTTACCAGAGATAAAAATGACAAATGCAATACAAAAAAACCAACACACATTAAAAGCAATCTCAAAAGGTGAGGTTTGAGTAATGATTTGAAGTTTTGATTTTTAGTTTTGAAGGAGCTTGAGTTTTGAAGAGTCTTGGAGGGCTTAGTGGATAAAGAGAAGGTCTTTAAAAGAGATCCATTGTGAGACAGGGAGCCGGCTTTTAAAGAACAGCAGTGATGTGGTCACGATAGCAGACATGCAGCAGAGTTCTGGATGTACTAAAGATTATATAGGATTTAAAAAGATGAGCCATAAAGAATGGAGTTGCAATAGTCAATTCTGGATGTAATAAATACATGAGTTCCAGCAGCAGAGAAGAAGAGTGATGAACAGAAACAAGCTAAATTATTATTAATTAAAATTGCACCCATCCATTATAAAAGTCTACACAGCTCTGGGGGGTTAATAAAGGCCTTCTGAAGTGAAGCAAAGTGTTTGTGTAAGAAAAATAAGCAACAGGTTAATAGTAAGAATTGGTCCCTATAATAAGTGTTACCACTAATACATTTTTAAGTTTGAATCACATGACCAGCTTCATATATATGGCTTTTTAGACATGGTAAACTTGCTCGGAAGCTCACCTGGTACAGCACTGCCATTGTGGAGCACCCAGGTATGAGTCATGCAAACAAGTCACAATAAAAGAGCTTAAAGACTTGTAGAAGCAAGCTAAAATGACATGGATGATTCAGCAAATGTGTTTTGCTCACATTTACTTTTATTAACAATATATATATATATAATAATATATAATACAATTTCAAACTATTGAGATACATAACAACCAATCTAATAAAATGTTGCCAGATTCCCATTCAGATAAAACTGAACATACTATTAGCTCCACTGGACATTTCACTTTCAAAGTTTTGCGAAATGTGCAAGAAGCAACAATATAATTTTGCAGAACGATATGTTCCAATGAGCATCGATTGCAAAATATGCGAAACGTTGGTCTGTCCGTTCTGTTTTCCCAACAACAGAGTACATGACATCAGATTAGTGAAGGTGACCTTTGCAGTCATGTCCTGTGGGAGCCTTCACAGATCCACATATGTACAGGCAGCACCATAGCATGTGACAACCGTTACTTCATTAACCTTGTGCTGAAGCTCCATCATTACTGGCGGATTCTGCCACAAGGATCTCTGGAGTCGTGTATGGGGTAATGAGCCGTCCTGAACATGCTGGTGTCCTTTCAGTCAGCACAGGAAACTGTGTGAACACACCTTTTCACATTTATTTCTCATTACCAGGAAGTCAGAGGATGACGACGGATGATCTTCTGCTCCTTCTCACTTCCTGTTTCTCTCTGTGACTCATACTTCTCTTGTGTCTTGATTCAGATGTTTCTGTCTCTGTGGTCTCTCTTGCTCATTATTTTAGAAAGTCTTTGTATTTTAGCTGCTTTAAGGATCAACTTTGAGAAGGCACAAATGTGTTGTGTCATACACATTGCCTAAGACCTTCCTTCCTGTTTATCATGATCATTCCATCGATGCCACTTGTATTAAAATGTGGTAGGGACAGTTGGGGGGATAGATTGTGCATAGATTCTGCTGATTATGATGTCTTAGAAGATGTTGTTAATGAATATTAATTAGGATAGCACATGCAATTTAACATGATCTGTTACTGTTTCGATAAATACTTAGTCTATATGATGTATTGATCTACAAATCAGCTCTCTAGGGAAGTATTTGCTACGTAAAAATGGAAATAGTAACATTATCATAATGATTAGAAATGTCCAAAATCATTTCTACTTATTAAGAAGAACCAATGCAGTTTTTGTTGTTATTGTTTTTCTATGTAAACATGCAAAATACTTGCATCTTTAACCACTGCGTCAAGTCATTTTTATTTATATAGCTTTATACAATACTAGTTGTGTCAAAGCAGCTTTACAGTGTTAAACAGTTAGTCAATAATGCAAGATAACAGAGTCATTTTTCCTCTAAAGTCAGTTCATTGATGATTCAGTGCGCTGTGCACTGCGCTGTGCATCACTGTTTTTCCAGCATCTTGTTCAACTTTTAAAAACATGCCTTGAGACCTTGCATTCTTTTCCATTCATCAGTGGTTCCACTCTTGAGTTTATAAACACAAGAATGTATTATGTGTGAATAACCCATTAATTGCTCTTTTTATTTACTGTAACATGCTTTTTTGTATCTAGATATCTGGATATTCTTTAGCTGGATTCCAGTTATACATTGTATTACAATAGTCAAGGTACAGCCATACGTAACAGGAATGAAAACAAGGCTATGATGGATAGAAGTACAGTGTGTTCAATGGGTTGTACTGTTGTTTAACAACATGGCAGTAGTTTTTCAGCTGATGAAACATCTTTCCAAAAAACTTTCAGTGGACATTAAACATTTTGAATTTTTTTTGTTTGTTTTTTTTTTAACAAGGAACTTTACACAGAGTATGCCACGGTAAAGACTGTAAATCTATCCCTCACAGCCTCGTGTTCAATTCAATATGGTGTCTAACCCGACTAAGGTCTATAAGAGCCATTCATGCTGACCAGTTCAATCCAGAATCCAGGGATTTTGTAGGTCAGAATACGAGGGGTTCGGGACTCCAGATTGCAGTTCTGTCAAAGATGATTGACATTTAGCATACAGTTTGGATCGGTAGTATGGTTCTGTTCTGGGCAAGAACTCCCTATGCATCCATCCATGTAGCCTAGCATGGATAAGAGCAGGGAGAGCAGCAATAACCCCACTAGGGTAAAAAGAACAGATCCAACATAAATGTATTGCAGATATCATTAATATTCTATAATTTAATGTGCACATTTTAGAAATTAGTCAGATTCAAAGTGGAATCAGAAGGCTGAATCCTGACTGGACGAGAGGAGGAGCTGGGGATGGAGGAGGGTAATTAGCTATTGAGCTAATGTGAAAGCTGCTGATAATACTGACGGACCTTATGGTTGCTGTGACAAGTGTCATGTCCCTATAAGTAGACGTGGATCAGCTGAGAGTCAGCTGATTGGAGCTTGACAAATATGAGATACACTTGATATACATCAGTGGATGTATATCAACAACATTTGTTTGGGAACAAATTTGTTTGGGTAGAGAGTTGTGGAATGGTGATAAATCGGAGCATGTCTGCTGTGTGTGGGAGAGAATTTATCGCTGTCACTTTGTGCCACTGACGACAACTGCAAAAATCACTCAGCAAAACATTCAAAAGATTCACTCGGATTCAATCAATATTCATCACTAAATTAATAGTCATGTTTGACCATCAGAGATGTTTCTCTGTGAGATATATTAAATATATCCCTGCCATAAACAGGGATTTCATAAAGTGGTGGGGAAAGAATCAGCTTTGGCAAAAAATTGGTCATATCCCATTGTAAAAGTTTCTTGCAATTGCTTATTTAAGGGCACTGTAAGCGACTTGCATAGAATGTCCCTATTTTCTGATATCATTAGTACTGTAAACCTAAAAAAAATGGTACAGGGAAGCTGCCCACCCCTTTTTAGCTATTCAGAAAACACCTTTTACAGATATTGCTTTGCTGGGACGATAGATCTTAAGAGAGAAGGTGTGTGGTTGAAGGAATTATATAATTAGTTAGCAAATCACTTACAGCACCTTTAACAATATTGAGCTGAAACTCTATAAACTTGGGGAAGGAAATGATGTCTAATGCCTTATTAACTGTCTAAAGATCAATCACCATAATGTCATTTAGTGGGCAAAGTTATTTATACAAAATAAATGGACTGGCTAATGCATTTGTGGAGATTGTTAATGACTGTATCTTTGAGGGAACATGAAACAAAATTTCAAAGATAAATTCATCCATTAACAAAGTTATAAGATGAAAAAAGCCTCTAAAAGCAAGTCAAGCTCCCGCATCATGCGCCGCTATTACAGATAGGATTAATTCTCCATGGCGCCTGGAGTTTTCTGCCGGCTTTCAGTGAGCAGCCAAACTAGGCTTGGTTTATTAGTACAGGTCTCATCCCAATAAAGTCTTTTCTCACATACCTGATTAACATCATTTAGCAGGGAAAGGAAACATTGTAGCACAAATTATTATTCCAAGAGCTAAATTTGTGGGATTCAGATTTGCATGGTGGCAGGTCAAGGTCCTGTGTCGATCTAGCCTGGGATTTATGTCACGTCTACTAGCACTGGCTCACAAACAGAGCATTAAAAGGGCCTGGTGTACACACTCCAGGTTTGTGATTGGTACATTAAACTACATTACCATGGAGCGGAGGGGGCTGCAAATGCTTTGGCAATGGATTGGAAGAGTACACTATTGTGTATCTCTTCTCGTAATGTGCGGTCTTCCAACAAGAAATAAGCCAGATTGATTCCGTAATTTAGCACCTTTAAATGTAAAACCCACATGACTCTGTGAGTAAGCATGGGGGGGCAAAGATAACACGGAAGTAGAGAGCATTCAGCCTTCCAGAGTACCAAACTACACTATGTGTATGTGACCCGGCTCTCCATTCAAACCACTGTAGCCTTCAGCATTGCTGCTAATGATGCAGGGGCCAACGTGATCCCATTTTCTCTACAAATGCACTGTGGATTTAGACTACATAGTGAAAACACCACTAAAATCAACTACAGAATTTAGATTATGTACTGAAGAAATGTCTCTAATGTCTACAGTTTCTGCCCGCTAAAGCAACTGTATGTTATATCAATTTCAGAATCATTCTAATGGAATACTGACTTCTAATAAAGTGAATGACTTCTGTTTTTTTTTTTACACTTCCCCTAAAAAATGTCTGTTCTGGGAGTATGTAAGTTCCACAAAAACAAATGCAACAACAAATGCTTTAAACAGAATTAACTGTATACAATTTTGAGAAGGCATAATTTTGATATTCATCCAGTTTTCAAGTGAGTCATGCTTAGACTCTCTTTACCAGTGAACTAGGTTATTCTATCGTCATTGTGAGTTTAGAATACAAATCCAGCAATGGTGTCAACAAAGTATTGAATAATTTGTGAGACATCTCACATTTCTCAAAAAGATGTTGCTCACGTTTTTTTTTCCGTTTTAAGGGCTGATTTAATGATTTATGTTCAACTTGTTGTGTCACAAACTTGACTTGTTTCATCTAGACAGCTCCAGCTCATGGACAATGAATGTAGACTCCTTCTCAACAATTCCTCAGACTCAAATTTGCCTGTATAGTCTGCATTCAAACGCGTCAGATTCCATCATTCTTCCCAAGAAATAAATGTACCTTTATGCCTGCTGGAAAAAACATACAATCTTGTTTGCTGGTCTTATCTAGTCTCCCAGTCCGTCAGGTTAGTCTGTTGGCTGGATTTAGAGGGGTTTTGGATGCTTTTCATCCAGCTAAACTAGTTAAAGACCAGCCTGGCCAGGTGATGAGACCATATTAAACCAGCTAAAACCAGCTTAAACCAGTTAAGACCGGAAAAACAGCTGGTTTATATTGATTAGAATTATTTTTTCTTTAGCAGGGATGTGCACAACAATTGTATAATTTGTTTCTTTTTTTAAGTTGTGATGAAATGGAAGTATGACTGACATTTTCTTTTGTATTTGTATTGTACTGTACATAAAAGTATGATGGATTATAGAAAAAGAAAAAATGAAGGACGGATACTTTGTTATATCCATTGGCTATTGATTTGATTTTGAGATTTGGGTGTTGCACATAAAAAAATCAAGGTAGATGAACGTCAGTGAATCCAATTCTGATTGAAAATAAGAGGTCAATATATAAAAACAAAATTTAACATATAAAGTACATGGATAAATCATTCACAATAAGATCTATAACTTAGGGTGAAATCTCATTTCATGTCGACTTTGAACTGTGAAATACAATGAAACACAACTGAGAACTCCGTTAAGTCTCAAGAGCTTTAAAAGAGAAATAAAACTTTACTCTGGGGACCCTTTTACACTCCCTAATATAATTCATTATGAGGATTTGAATTCCAATGTGGCCGTCAACAGACCAGGGTTTGTATTTTAATTTATATTCAGTATTCACAGTGCAGTCTTCTAGAATTTATTTGCATGATTATTAATTACTTTATAGCTTTATGAACCCATTAGCTTGATACGGTGGAACAAGTGAATATAAATTAATCTTGGTGTATATACTGCAAAAATCAGACAAAAACCTGTATATTCAAAAATATAGAAAGGTAGTTTTTAAACAGAAATCAACCTTTTAAATAAAAAAAGAACAGTGCTATAGTAATTTCAAATGTAGAGGAAACACTTAGTAAAAACAAACAAACAAAAAAACGTGAAAAACAATCCAATACCTACAACGGACAAGGAACCTCAACACTGCAAATCAAGTGTGGCGAGACGCTGTTTGTCTAGAGGAGTGACCAGATCTCTGCAGAGACTCAGTTGTCTTTCAAGTGAGACAAAAACTCATATCTCTCAGCACTGTGGAGGTTTCCTTTTCTAGACAGGATTTAATAACAAGGACATCAATCTCCGTGGCAAGATTGTGGCAAGCGTACACATCGCATGCCCACAATTCAATATCGAGGACTGAGTCCACAGCAAATGATTTTTCTGTGTTAAAGGCACAGTTGAGGGTGTGACTGGGCACTGTGTGCATATGAATGAGTATTTCCCTGCTGTCATATAATCTGCTCTGTCTATAGTGCAATATAATTTGCATATGTAACCTAACTGCACAGAGTTGAGGGGTCTCATGGTAAATTTCACAGTAATAGTTCCATTCAGCTCTGAGAGTTGGAAATTCCAGCGTCTTACTCCAGCAGTTTCCAACCTCAATCTGCAACTGTGATCCACTGATATACAGGCGTATGACATCACAAGAAGAGATTCACAAAGTTAATGATATCAGAGAGTGAAAGTTCCCACTTTACAGTACATGAATATAAATCCTGTATAGCAACAGCTGCATAAAACAAGCTACATGAACCTCTCTAATCTCCATACACCTGCAAATGTTAGCATTGGATAGCATCATTTATGTGTGCAGTATGCCAGGAGACATCCTTGTTGACAACTGAACACCTGCAAAGCTAACAGGAGCCCAATTTTTCTTCTTTACATGTCATTTTTTGACTTTAAATAGAACACAGTGTAACATGGAAGAAAAAAACCAAGTTGTACCAAACAAGAAAGTATGAAGTTAATAGAAAAACAGGTTTACAGAGGATTATACTGTATATACAAAGAGAATAGATTGGTTTGAAATCAGCATGAAATGCCATTTGCAACCTAGTTTACATCTGTAATTTGTTGTATGTCCTGTTTCACTACAGGAAATATGGCAAATTAATGTAGAGCTGGAATTTTCTTTATCAGGAATTGATTAAAACATGGATTTTCCATACACAAGTCGCCATGAAACAGAAGTAGCGACATTGTTTGTTTTTTTCGTATTGTGACTTACGTCCAGGTGTAACAGATTATCAAAAAAGAAAAAAGACCGAGTAGAGCAGGGACTTTGTTCTATTAATCAGTTGTTGTAGGCTTTAAGGGCCTTTGGAATCACTGAAATCATTTGGTGCAGTGATACGGAAATGTGACGTGGTCAAGACTTGCCTGGAACTACTTTAGTCGTGCATTTCCCTGAAAATAACTGAACACCTAAGGGCGTTTATCAGCCAATCAGATTCAAGCGATTAACAGCCCTGTATTATAACTGGTCTTAACAATCAAAATGGACAGTTGTTTCAGAGGCAGAGCAAATTACATTTTGATGCTGGGCACGATAAGACCACGAACATGTATTGAATAAAAGTAAACAGGGTCTGTTTTGATTTCATGTTGTCTATAAACTTTTTTTTTCTCCCTAATTATCCTGTTGTCATCCATTACATTACAATTTTTGGTTCCTATTATATACTCAGTTATAGCTAGAGTGGATAAAAAAGCTTTCAGGACTGACTACATGGTCAGCCAAGACACTTCTACACAATGTTCCACACATTTCTGACAGAACTATTTTCCTGAGGATCACATTGTCTTCGCCATTTTACATGCCAGAATGAATTGCCTGAGAGAGTGCTAGCCATCTGCCACTTTCCAGATTCAGACGGCCATTCTTTACGGGCCAGGGAAGCCTGAGGAAAACGCTGGTCTCCGGATAGCAGGCCTGCCAAAACAGCAGGAGCTAAAGCAGTACCCTTCTCTGGTGTCCGGCTCATATCCCAGGACCTAACTTTATCAAACCCTGTGAATTATCAGTAATTGGCCCAACTGTAACATTCCTGACTGCAAAGGGCACATAAATCACCTCGCAGTATAATAGCTTGGACGGTGATTTATGCAAGTCCCGCACAAATGACCTCACAGAGCGTTTGTCCCCTGATGTCTGACTGATACCACTGTCTGTCTTTCTAGACCCTCTCTTTTTTATACACACAATTACTGGTGACACAGACGGTCTTGTTCGGATAAAAATAGCCTTAGATATGATCCCTTGATCTCATTCTCGGGCTGGTCTGGGCTTTTATCTTCGAATGGACAGACTAAAGTGGACAGAAAGTGTTCAGAAACACTTTTGCCTAGAGGAAAGATTATATCACTGCTGTTTTATGCAATATAATTCAACAGTACTTTATACAAGTCGTATAACCATCTTATAGTTGGCAATAGTGAATAGCTTTGAGTCTTGATATTGTTTCGGATCGATTTCCTCTGAATATCTTCCAAGAGAAATGTGTTCAAATTCAAGTATATGTCAAAGAAGAACACTTAATGTTTAATTTAGCAAAGTACTCAGACAAATTTTGTCTTTCTGTATAGAAAAAGAGGACTTCAGACCAAAATCAATATGACATGAGAATTCCAAGCAGTTGAACACAAATAAATCCATTTTGTGCTAGGCTAATGCATTAGTAGAATGAGGCAAGGATGGCACGTGACCTAAAAACAGCCCAGCACCCCTGTCAGCCTAATAAAAACGATCACCTACTGTATTATCTAGTTCAAAAATAATGCTTTTACATTGCAGAGGAAAAGCTGTTAAACAATTGTTGGAGAGGAATATGTCATACAGTGCAATTCATTGAGAACCTTGTTTGCATCCCACATAATTTCATTGACATTTTCAGTAAACTAGGAATTGGAGGCACATTTGATTGCATTTATATTTGTGTTTTTACTGATTTGATTAACTTCACTTATAAGGAATTAATTCAGCAGTATTAGCATAACATGATGGCTTTGTCCAGGAAGACTTTAGTTGTGATGTCTGCATTTAAACACAGTTTTAAGTCTGAATGTCCTGTACAGAGCACATTCAGGGCTTTTCAGAGATACCAAATGTTTGGAAGTTTCTCCATGACCACTCCCTCTGCTTGGTCTTTAAAAATAGCTGACATTAATTTAGTGATCAAATTGTACATGAAATATGATTTTGTAATTATCATTTAAATCTGATTAATTTTCAAATTGTTTGTCATAAATCAATCTCAAGGAAAATGTTATGGGGTTTCAAACCAAAATATGATATTGATTCATACATGTCCACTGTAGAGGACACCAGGACTTAAAACATGTTTATTATGCATGTTAGGAGACACAACAAATGAATAGGAAAATAAATTATATATCAATATTCTTATGAGGTATTAGATACTATTATGAAAATCTGGCCAATTATTACTCCCATTATTACAGTTATTTTTTCAACATGCTGTCTCAACAGCACATTAATATGCAAATAAGGTACAGTGTATAGATAACATTGTGTTAAATGGGAAAACCAGTTTATGGAAATTGTAATAAATGGTATATCAAATCATTTTGTTATATCTTTTATAACATAGAGAATCATCCTTATACAAAGTTTGGTATAAAAAAAATCTTGAAGCCTAAAAATTGATTGGTGTTTTTTTTTAAAATCCCATTGTTTTTGCCTTTTCATGTCTATTCATGTCATGTTATTTTTTTTAAAAAACCTAAGTCCTGGTGTCCTCTACAGAGGACTTAGCATAACATATGAATAAAATATAATTTTTCAAAAATATTATTTTTCCAATTTTTTTTCTTATGCTCAATGTAATGACATGAAAAAAATACCAAATTCACAAAGCTTTTTAGTCAGGAATTAGGCATATTTGGATGCAGCAGTATTTAAAAAATGTGTCAATACTTTTGTCAAATCTTTTTTTCTCCCTTTACTAAGCTTTTACTTTGTAAATAAATTTGGATTTGACATTTGGCCCACAAGTGAACCGACCCACCAGGAAAAGTTGCGTAGCTCCGTATGACCCATCCATCCTTTGAATGAAGCAATCCAGAGGAGCACCCTTATCAGGTTTTAGTGCTCCAAAATTCCTATATTCCCTGTTTTCAATCTCTCCTTCAGGATAAGACTAGTACAGTTCTGTTTTCCAAACCCAAGCATTCCATCCTTATCTAAGATCTCGGTTAGAGTTTCTTATAGGACTATGAGTCCATGCTGTACACATGTTGACAAAGCATCTTATTGATTTTAGTTTGCTAGTTTAGCCTTTCATATTGTACATAAGTGACACCTCCACATGTCCTGAATACACACTCAATACTCTCACAGCAAGTGGTTCTTATCTTTTAACATCTGTTATTTAAATACAATAGCAGGAAAATCTTGCAGCCTTCAGTTAACCGACCGCACCCAAAAAGAAGGGACACACAAGGTTATTTTCTCTGTGATCAAATTATAGCTACAATTCAGGCTCCTCACTATGCCTGTATAACTTCAAGCATAGCAATGCTATGGCTTATTGCAAGAGATACTGAATAACGTGAGGCCTGTGGTGTTTTGGATTTCTGCTGTCATAAATCTGTCTGTTTAAGTCTGCTATCATTAAGCATAACAATTACTTTGGGTTTCTGGCAATGCTCAAAATATGTCACCAAAATAAATCTGTTTCCACTTAAATTTAATTGCTTCTGGAGGTTGCTTCTGGAGGTTGCTTCTGGAGGCCCCTTTGTAGTTTCTCCAGTATACTTTTCTAGTGTAAAATGTAGATGGTCATTTTCAAAAGTGTGCTCCGTGGGCCGTCGGGCAAAATTTTGGGGTAGCTAAATCCCCCATAGACCCAGCAGTGTAAAGATGTGTTTACTTGGCCAAGAGACCATATGAAATCTACAAGAAAATACAAATCAAACGAACACAGTTTAATCCGATATTACAATCCAATGCATGATGTATTCCTGGCTCTAAGTATGTGATCTGTTACACTGGACAACATACAAATCAAACAAAACAAACCATACTGAGTGATGTGACAAACAGCATTCCTATAAGCATTCTGATTGGTTGAATGGGTCGCCAATGTCATGATTGCATTGGTTAGTGCAAAAGGGGTCTTTAATTATAAGTCTAGTTTTTAGTTAAGAGAAAACAGATACTAATTTAGGTATTCCTTTATGTCATCATGACTTGACAATCT
Source organism: Cyprinus carpio (assembly GCF_018340385.1). Classification (NCBI taxonomy): domain Eukaryota; kingdom Metazoa; phylum Chordata; class Actinopteri; order Cypriniformes; family Cyprinidae; genus Cyprinus; species Cyprinus carpio. Next base: position 14,692,389 of record NC_056575.1, read on the forward strand.
GGTGTGGTGTATTATGTGCTTTTAAAATGTTCCAATAAAGGCATATTATGTAGGCATGCTTTATTCAGTTCATTATTATTATTATTATTATTATTATTAATTATTTAAAATAATAAACTTTCACTTGTTTCTGTTGGATTAAAACGTTGTGCTGTTCTGTACGTGTTGATAAAACTGTCATACAGTCTATTCATAAAAACAGTATGTTTTTACATTTTGGCTATTACTTAAGTTCCGACTCATTTTGCATATATAATCAGTTCACTCCGTATTCTCCTACTATCAGTTCACTCATTGGTTCATGGTTCAACGAGTCATATGTGGAGAACCGCTCGGATAGATTCGTGAACGATTCGTTCAGGCAGTGTTTGTGAGTCGGTTCAATTGATTCATGTAAAGATCCGACTCAAAACAATTAATCGTTCACCAATCGGACGTCGCTACTAGTTTTGAAGCAATATACAGTTTCCACGTATCCACAGCGCGTCGTGCGCGCATGCCAGAGGTGTCTCATTTCTCTAAAAATATCTCCATCGCTTTGCTTGGGGGACGCTTTAAATGCTTTGAGTTTCCATATGCTACTATTTGACCTGCTGTATAACCATATATAAATGAAACGCAATTAATTTGCTAGTGATTTAAGCGCGTGCAATGGCCCACATTGATGACAGGTCACTGACCGCTGATAATAAATCAAGCCACGACAAGGTGATAATATCAAAAAGGCAAGCTTTTGTCCACATGACTTCAGACATTTCTTCTTTAAGCTGTATAATGTAAGAATGTGTGTAGGAAGCATATCGCGCGTACAGTAGATTATTCGAGCGTAAATTCGTTATAATCCGGTTTTATTATATTAAAGTCTATAAAACAGCCCAGTCTCGAATTCAGTTTCGCACACTGAGAAGTTATACAGTCTTCCGTAAAGTGAAATAAGGACAAAATAAAGAAAATACACTGCGCGCTGCTGTGTGCATCAGCAAAGTGTAGGCTATGTATGAAACGAGTGTCTAAAGTGCTTTATTAAAATAAACCGAATACAGATCCCATTAATATCACACGCACTAGTGGATCCTGACGCACAGAGCGTGTTCTGTGCATCACCGTCATCATCATCATCATCATACCTTACGGACACAAGTCGAACCGAGAAGGCAGCATCACCAAAACACCAATAACCCATGATGAGCCAAATCCAATAATGCAAAAATCGGACAAACGAATAGCGCACATGCTTAAAGTTAGCTCCAGGAGACCGTGCGTTTGGCAGTACTCACCTCGCTCTAGGGTGAGCGGATGGACTGTCATTGTCGCCATGACTGTGCTGTGTTATTATCAGAGAGAGAGAGAGAGATAGAGAGAGAGAGACTGGAGCTGCGGCATCAGAGCGCGCACTGTAGCGGCGGAGAGAGCGAGTGAGCGCGGATTGGATCCCGTGCGGATGATGGGAGTGGTTGGGAGGGGAACGGGATTATTTACCATGTGTAGAGGACGATTCGGAATGGGATGTAAATCGGATTGAGATGTAGTCTGCACGTTACGTTTAGAATTTGATTGTAAATTTCCTTAAGCTTGTTGATCGTGCATAAGAATTTCTAATGTTTGTTGAACAATAAATAACTCGGTTGTTTAAAATGTAGGGGGAGACCGGGGATGGTTGTAACAGTTGTAACACTTCCAATTTCTCCAATTAGGGACAAGTTACAATTCACCGGATTCATTATTCGGTTGTTTAAAAGGTAGGATTTGTCGGTGTGAGTTCTTTTCATATTAACATTCGTATTTGTAAGTTGAAATTTCTCACAGCATGCACACATTCCACATGTGATTGAAGTAGAGAGTCACCCTGGGACAGTTTACGACACAGCAGAGTTTTTACACGTCAAGGGAAAAACTCATTTTTACTTTTGCTACTCTTTTTATTTTTGTGATGGCAATGAGAGCGCAGAGCCTGCTTTGTAGTCGATTGAAATGAACAACGCCAGCCACCGCATCAAATGTTGCATTATGTAAAACACTGTTTTTTTGTGTGTCTGTGTGTAGATTTTTTTTTTTTTAAATGCAAGTTGTTGTTGGTGATGTTTTTTTTGTTGTGTTTTTTTTTTGTTTGTTTGTGTAGATTTTTTTTTTTTTTTACAAACTACCTTACAGTTAACTCTTTCTTGCTAAATTACATGTATTTATTAAACATCGCCATCTAGTGGTTTTAAAAGCTAATGTTTTGGTTGTAAGGTGAGCTAGTTAGTTATTGTACTACAAACTATTACAAACTCTTTCTTGATCGGTAAATGGTACATTCAGGATAAATGACATTGAAGCTATATTATTTAAACAAATTAACTAAACAGGACTAAGTATTTAAACGCTTTTTTAAAAAAGAGTAGGCTATACGCTTTAAATAACATGACAAGAATGTTGTATTAGATCTTCCCTGCTCATACAGCAGTAGTGATCAGAATCATCCTGAAGGGGGTTTAGATTAATCTTCATGAATATACTCAAGAGCTCTAGTCCTGAACCTTAGCATCTTAGGGTTAAACGCATGCTTAAATTATGCAGAAGCAAATCCCACGCACGACCTATGATCCTCGCAGTGAACTGACAGCAGCAGCTAAAGCACTAGACAGTGTGGCTCTTACCACTAATTTGCTCTCTGCAGTGTGAATGCAAGCCCTGTATTTCATATGGTTTGGTGTCTGCACAAAGTAATTACGAGCACTAGACAAGTCTTTGGCAGCTCTTCTCTAGTTTATTACATTCTTTCATAATGGTATTGTTAGAATGAACTTTGCTCATTATTTAGGCCTCACAAGTATTGTAACAGCCATCAGCAGAGGTGTACTATAACCCTTTTCATAGACTGATTCATGGTTAGATAAGACTACTTTGCTCATGAGTAAATTGAAGACAGAATTTTGATTTTCAGGTCAACTATTCCTTTAAGAAAATTCAGATGTTTCAAGCTTGCAAGTGCAGGTTGGTTTTAGAAATAACAACACTGATGGATTGCTCTGTCAGTACCTCCAGCTGCGGACAGATGTGCAGTGAAAAAATAATGGGATGGATGGAGGGCTTAAAGCCAGAGAGAAAGAGGCCACAGGGAGATTATGCTCTCATGGCCATATGGGACACAGCCTCTGGAAAACATTCTGCTGGAAAAAACTCCGATTAACAGAGTGCGCTGGGAAGCTTTCCTGATGAGAATGATTTGATTTCTGAATGGATGCGCAGATTCGAGAGCAAACAGAAGGAGAGAAGTAGAGAGAGGAGACTAAGGTTGTGTGAATGAGTATAGTAGCTCGCATGAGCAGAAACACTCTGATTCATTTTTCTCTGATGTGTTATTGTAGGTCTGTATGTAGGTCAGGGTTGAGCAAATTTCACAATTAAAAAAATTCAAATTCAAATTGGCCAAGTCCCACAGAATCAACTGGAATGACAGGATGAGGAATTTACTCAGTTCAAAAAAAAAATTAATATAGTCACACAGTGCAATAAAATGAATTAGTTGTGTGAGAAAACATAAACGTGAATTACTTTTGACTAATTATGTTTTTTTAATGTAATGCATTTTTTTTTAGGTTTAAAATAAATATACTAAATACTATCAACACAATGAACAACCTCAATAAAGTTTAAAGTGTATATTTATAAAGTATATTCATATAATTTCTGAAAGATTAAACCTGATAACATAGAATACAAAAATATTTAAAATAAAAATGTAATTTATCTCTATAAAGGCTTTGGGATTTGATCTTTGACCATTGTTCAAGAAATTATGTAATATAATAATTAACTGAATTAATTAATAAGTATACTATATATATATATATATATATATATATATATATATATATATATATATATATATATATATATATATATATATCAAATAATTTAATTAATTAATGATTAAATTAAAAATAAAGACAATAGCAAATGTATTAATTTGTATGAAATTCATAATTTTACTCCCTAAATATGACTTACTGTTCTGCATCCTGTTTAATACCTCAATTCAAATCCTATTCATATTCAAGGATTTAAGAGGCATTTTCAATTAAATACTGAATGGCGCACAATTGTATGATGTGGTGTCAAGCAACAAGTGAGGACACAGTTTAATCTGTGGCCTATAGCAAAGATGTCACCTTTTTTCTCCACGCCTGATTTCAGCTTGTTTTGAGTGGAAGAGTCAAAGGAAGAACTGCCTTATTATTCAGTGTTATCCAGTGCCTTATTATACTAAGGTTCATTCAGTGTATCTGCAGTTTCCTCAAGAAAACAGCATCTAGTCATGTGGCTGTCAGGAAGTTTTGGAACATGACACCACGTCCCTGTAGGACGCCTTTCAAACCGAGCCGTGTTCGGTACAAGGATAGCGTATCGAGAGATGAAAGTGGCTTGAAGGGGGCAGATACAAGACGGCTGCTGTTAGCTAACACATGCGTGCTTGAGAGACAGCTTGCTTTTGTTAGTTTTCCCCCGTTTAGCACAGCAGAGGCAGATGTTGTTGTCTGATTCATGATGAATGGAAGCGTATATGTTGCTTTGACATGTCTTAGAAAACAAACCAAAGAGCACATCATTGTGATATTTGGATATGTCAAACATGGCCTGCTTGTGTGCTCTTCTTAGTCATGTTTGTTAAAGCAAGTGTCACTATTGCCATTCCTCATATTTTGGGTTAAGGAACAAACATTTATCATAAAATGTAAAAACCTAGTTTTATTTTTGCCTGTTTTGTTTCTGAAGGTGCAGGCATGTTTAGTTTTGCTCTGCAAAATTTTGTGGGTAAAATCCAGTCATTTTATTAGTAATGTGCAACTGAGAGTTTCATGTGAGGGCAAAAACAATTGTGTTTTTATGTGAATTCGCCTCATTGACTAACAGAAAGCTGTTTGGTTTGAATGTGACTTCTGTGTGAGCTGCGCTTCATACATTGCTATGCAAATGACAATAGACATAGGACCTTTTTGCTCATGAAGTTTAATGAATATGACCACACCTTGAGGTTGCAAAACAGTAACTTGAAGCCTATAACATCGCAGACTTAACTTATCATGTATTTTATCAGCAGATGGAATATTGTCTGACATTGACCTGCAGGTGGTAATAAAGGAATTTTCGGAGTTCATACAAGGTAAGGTCAACTGACAGCATTTGTGAAATAATTTTGATTACAATCCTTTACTGTGTAAAGTTATACGTATACGTTAAGAATACGTTTATGATATAATGAGGTTCACATTTCTGCTTTTAAACCCTGTGTAAGTGTCTCATAATTGTAGACAGATGTTTGCTGCTTTTTAAATGTAAGGAGGAGTTTAAATGAATTGTTGTAGTAATCAAAATTTTGCCAAAAATACTGTTAAATGGCTCATATGATGCTGCTAAAAAGAACATTATTTTGTGTATTTGGTGTAATGAAATGTGTTTATGCAGTTTAAGTTCCAAAGAACACATTATTTTCCATATAATGTACCTTAATTGTTTTTCCTCTATGCCCCGCCTTTCTGAAATGCGTAGATTTTTCAAAAGCTCATCGTTCTGAAAAGTGAGGTGTGCTTTGATTGGCCAGCTGTCCATTGCGTTGTGATTGGCCGAATACCTCGAGCGTGTGATGGAAATGTTACGTCCCTTAGCATACTGTGATCTCCCAGCACAACCAGACAAAACCAATAAAACCCATTACAAACTAGGCATTTGTTGCATCCAGTGGGGACATAATTATGATTATAATGACAATACCAGCGGTTCTCGATTCCAAAGCTTGTCAGAAGTGAGCTCCGTGCATGAACTGTGTTCCCATTGACATGGTCCCTACACAGTGTTCATTGCTTCGTTGCACTTTGAATGGAACATACGCGTTCGCTTCGAACTGGAATCATGGTGGAATATCCTGTGATGTCCACTTCGCAGGGCACTTACGTTCGAATAGAACACACATCTGGAGTGTTAAGAGAAACATACAAAATGTGCAGAGCAGGGGGTGCGAGGACTGGAATTGAGAACCGCTGACTTATACTCTTTTTACGAGTTGCATTGTATCACGCCACGTAAACATAAAACCATGTCTGCATTTGTGATTGGACAAATGACAAACAACAAGTGCTACTCTACACTGCTCAAAACTCGTGTTTGAATCATCAGTGGCAAACTCTTTACATATGAAAAACTTACTTACAGGCTGTGAGTCAGAACAGCCGGCATTGTAGTCAACTCTCCCAGGATCAGGAAACAGTCCTCCATAAAATCTGCTGCACACATCTGAATATTTGGGTTGAACTGTTCTGGAACAGTGTTGTAAATACAACTTAACCACTGATTTCTAGTTGTGTCCTCTTTTGAAAGGCCAAACAAAGTAGTTTCGCTTTCTCAAGGAAACACACAGCGACTCCATAACATGGCAGCAGTGACAAAAATACTACAGCAAGAATCAAAGTTACGCCTTCTTTCTTTACGTGAACATTTGGGCGGTGTTATGCAAATCTTCCCACATTGTGACGTAGACATGGGGGGGGCGTGTTAGAACGAACCGTTTCAGTGGGGCGTGGACGAGTCTTAACTTTTATAAAGAATATCTCTTTGGATTTGTGACTTTAGTCTTTGCAACTTTACAGATCTTCTTTATGCACCAAGAGCTTGTAACACTCCAAAGAGAAAGGAAAAATTGAAATCGCATCATAAGGCCCCTTTGATTGAGCTCAGATTGTATTGAGCCCAGCAGATTCCTTTAATATAACCAAACACATTACTTATCTGCTCAAATCAAACCTAGCAGTGGGTAAAAATGACTAGACTGGCAAAAATGATTTCTTCAAAGATTATTGGAGTATGTTTTACAAGAAAATGCTCTTTCAGTCTTATTACGTCAAAATTGCATGGTGATTTTTTTTTTGTTTTGTATGCCATCTCTTTGTAATAATTTGTGAAATTTACTAGCACATTTTAAGTGAAAATCATTAAAGTAGTAAATCAGTAAATCCTACACCCTTTTTTTTGTATATAATCTGTTATATAGTCTGTTTTTCACTATCAATTCTCAGCTGTCTCATAAGCATTTTACACCCATCTTGCTCTCTCACCTTGTCAGATTCAGACCAAAGCCCATGCAAGAGTGGCTGTCCATCAGCTTGCAGCTGCACTAATTAAATTGCCACTCTTAAAATCTCTTACATAAAGCAGCATGAGTGCTTTTACACTGGAGTAAGATCATTGACACCCTCCCACATGCTCACATCAGGGCAGCAGACAATATAACAGGCCAGACAAAGTAAAATAGAAATATTTCCAGTCAAACAATGGCTGCACTATTACTGCCAAAGAGAGAAAGAGTTATGGGAATATGAATGGCTCTATTTTAGAAAGTCCTCCTACTGACAAATTGGCGCTGGGAGAAAGTTGACGGGCATTAAGTTCTAAGGCTCGATTCTTGCCTAGAATCCTGCAACACAGGGAGGAAACTAATTGAAGATGCACAGTTTGTGTGATGTGCTTGCTGAATGCAGATCAGAGATGGAGACATGCAGCGAGGCTATTCAAAATTCAGAACCTAAAACAAATACATGCAAATGGCGATTTGAGGCGAATGCCAGATGCCAGACAGAACATAGACATTTACGGAGTAATTTGATCATTCAGCACAAGATGATTTTGTTAAAAAGGGTTATAAGGTATCAAATTTACCCGGATCTTTTGAGATAAAAGACACACTGGGACTTCAAGAACAGAATACTTGCCTAGTCCAGTAAGAACATTTACTGAACTAAGAGCATTATTTACTGACTTCTGACTTAAGTCCATTCACAGAGATAAAGAGGAGAAAGCTGGACAGATGCTGTTTATTTTCAGAAGAAATAAAGATGAGACTAAGGGGGCATTTACAAGACACCATTTTCAACTTAAAATGGTGCAAGTTTTTGAAAATGATACAGTTATCATCAAAAGTGAATTTGTGAAAACAGTGACGACATGCGCATGCATTCAGTCTATAAGTATGTGAACAGGCATAGTGTTTCTTTACAAAGTGACATTGCCAACTACTGTGTTTTTAATACAGTTTTTTTTGTCTATTTTGTGGATCCTTGTGAACAGGGATCATTTTGACAGCATTGGTGTCTGTTCATGAAAGCTTAAAAAATGCAAAGAAAAAACATTTTCTTTTTTAGTACATCATCGTCATGTAAACATACCCTAAAATATGATGAAGTCTTATGCTGCTTCTAGCTGCGTGTAGCACCTACAGCTCTGCATATTCTTCTGAAGGATCCCGATCTTAGTAAGATCAGAATGATCAGAAGTTATAGTTTTACAGTATATCTGATTATGCCAGTCTGACAGTAACAGTTTGTGTGACGCAATTAAAAATCACAGTGTAATTAAACTTTATTCCAAAATTATAAAAAATTATATTTGACAAGCGCAAGACAACACAGAGGGTGTCTAATTTAAATGTAAAAAGGTTATCAAAAACTTAAATAACATGGGTTTTAGCACAAAAACATACTTGTATTACACGTGGACCTATAAAGAAAAACTATTAAGAGAAATCAAATAATAATAGAAATGTATGTTATGTTCTGAATATATACATTTTCAGCAGACTCCATGTAGTTATTTTTTGCAGTAACTGTCGGTTACATCATTGTTTTGCAACCAAAAAGGGTAAATGTCACCAGTCTAGCAATGTGCATCATACTGCAAGATATATTTATCTTATTCAGCTCTATTAAATCCTGAGCAATTCACTTCGTAATCTGTGTACAGACAATCTGCCACACAGGACTAGGACCACTTAGCATTAATCGCCTCAGCCACTCTAATAGAAAACATTGCACAAGCGATTTGTAAATCACATCATCCCTTAACTGCCAGCAAGACTGATGAATGACTCAATCACAGTGTCCAGGTTGCACAGTTAAAATGGGACTGCAGTCAGCAATCAGAGGGGTATGGACACAGACAGTAGGCATTACTGACTGAATTGGCTTGGGGATACAATATTGTCTCTGAAACTGTTGAATAGAATCGAAAAGAAATAGTTCACCCAAAACATTTAATTCTATCTTATTTTACTCACCCTCATGTCTTTCTGAACCTGTATGAATTTCCTTCTTCTGTGAAATACAAAAGGAGATGTTTTGCAGACTTTCCAAGCTGTTCTTTTCCATTTTGAAAGTGACTGTTTCTCCTAGCTTGCTTACAATCTACATACTTTCAAGAATAGTTTGTAGTGTTGTATGGAGTGCTTCTGGCTCACTGTTGCCTTCGGCTTGCTCAACGGAGTTTTAAGGCAAAGCTGATTTTGGAACAATATTGAAAAATACTGTACCAATAAAAGTCAGGTAAATTGTGTCTCTTTTGTTTAGAAGCTAACAGTACTCAGACTCAAAAAGACTGTCAGCTTATTACAAAGTAAATATTTTCGAAATAATATTTTAATAATTTGCATTTGCTCTGGTGCACTGACAATATAAAAGCCAAAAACATGTTGTCTTTTTAACCCTACTGTAACTGATACACAAATTTAAGACCTCTTAATTATCAAAATGATATAAAACTGCACACGATCTTCTACATGTCGTTGGTTCTGATTGATAGTTTATACTTTTAAAGTAAAAGGCCTTTTAGTGACATTATAAAATTTGCATCAACTTAGGTTTACTTTATTATATTATTATTTAGATAATATCATGGTAAAATTGATCAAATATGTTCCAACAGGCTTTTGAGGAATGTTTATTCATACATTTCCATCATATAGGCTAAATATCAGAAACTGTTTCAAATTCTATATTCTCACTTAATTTTGGCATCTGAATAAAACTGTCATACTGTTTGAGCCATAAAAGCCTGATGTATCAAATTTGATGCAAACAGATACAGCGTGCAACTTTTGATTTATTTAATTGTATATCGCATATACAGGTTTAATATCAGGCTTTGTTCTCAGACAATGTGTCTGGCTGTATATTTTGAGATTATTTGCATTAAAAAGTTAGACGTATAGGCTATTTTATGCATGCTATAGCATTGCTTAACATTGTGTTTCATAAATCATGCAGGGACACCTCAGAAAGCCCAAGCCTCCAACATTACGTAACAATCACATTGCATGGATTGCAGTATGTTGGAGTGGCCTCTGGCTGTGATCTGAAGTATTGTATTATTGCGCGGCCATTTTTTGAGTTGAGAAATTTGGAGCTCACTTTTGTCAGCGTTGTTCGTCAGTAAACACTAGAGCTGAAACGACGCGAAAGCCAACAGAAAACCCAACAAACATGCGTCTTTACCAAACTACGCGTTTAAAACACATCTGCATTGGAAATGTAACGGTGTCTAGAGTTAAGGAATGTAACAAAACAGTGAGTGCTGTAGGTTCAAGATGTTTGTTGGGTCTGTTTTCGCGAACAGGTGTGTCAGGACCGTGTTACCTGCAGAAGGTAGAGACAAATATCTGGAATGGGTGTAAACCGCTGGTTTATACTCCATACAGAGCTTACAACACATGCAGAAAAGATTTTATTCGTGCCTTTTCATCAAAATACACATATGAAGACGCGTTCGGCCTGGCACGGGACAACCCCGAAAAGTTCTGGAGTGAAGCGGCAGATGGTATCACTTGGTTTGAACACTGGACTCAGACTCTGGATAAAACTGATACAGTGTTTCCAAAATGGTAAGTACAGCCTATACATTAGGGGGCGTTTTTGCGGTCAAAAGTAACAGAATTGAAGCGAAAGCAGGGATCTCGGGATGATTTTAAAGGGATAGGTCACAAAAAATAAATAAATATAGCCTTAATAGTGTGAGGGGCAATGACAGTCTCAGTCACCATTCGCTTTCATTGTATGGAAGAATAAATGCAATGAAAGTGATTAGTGACTCAGCCTGTCAGTGCTTAGAATTGTGCAAAACGACTTTTTTTTTAGTTCCTCTAAACTAAAGAGAGAGAAGAGAGAGAGCAAAGGGCGAGGAGAGGAATTCGTGTTTGTGAAATCATGAGGGGGAGTAAACGATGACAATACTTTAATATTGACGGGAAAAAAGGATTTCATTGTAATCTTACTTTTAATATGACGCGCCCACTTTTAAAAACGCGACGCATCGGAATGACGTCTGTCGGACGCAAGGTCCATTTGGGTCAAGTTTCTGAAGTAAACGTTTTTGAACAGTAGCTTATAAATCTTAAAAGACAGACATACTCTGAGTTACAAGGTTTTTAATCACTGGTTTATACTTTTGTTCAAACCATCAGACTGTATTATTGCAACTATTATTTTTTTAAATAATCATGTTTAACAGTGGTATTCCTGGTGAAAAACAACATTACATATTACCCATATTTATTGTTTAATTTATATAATTCATAATACTAGTCATAATTACACAGTCTTGTACTTAAGTCTTTTTGTCAGATTTTCAAATAGTGTTTTGCTTCAAGTCAAAATTTTCAATGTCATTTACCCTTAAAGCTGCTTGGTTTGGTTCATGCTGTTATAACTTTTAAATAAAAACTTTTTTAAATCCCTAAATGATATATACTTCTGGAACCAAGGCAGCAGGAAAATTTAATGGCCACTGTTACACTTTATTGAAATTAATATTGATTAGTGCGTGATGGTAAATGGAATTTTAATCATTGATGATTGGTAACTTTAAAGGTACTTTAAACTGATAGTGATTACAACATGAGTATTATTTATAGTTCAGATATTCCTTTGAGAACATCTGTTTTCATTCCAGGTTTGTTGGAGGAAAGCTGAACATGTGTTATAATGCTGTCGATCGGCATGTTGGGAATGGAAGAGGCGATCAAGCAGCTGTCATTTATGACAGTCCGGTTACAGGCACTAAACAGGTCATCACATACAGAGAAGTGCAGGAGCAGGTAAAACTGATAATGCGTCACATTAGCAACATTTGGCAGGCAAAAAATATGTTTTTTGTCAATAGTGTAGCAATGTATGAAGGTACAGTATCTGTTGGTCAGAATTCACGTCCACGACCAACTTAAACCCGTTGCAAAATCTGCATGGGGATTTTTTTGTGGACAAAATTAAGTCATTTCAATAGGAATTCACGAGATTGGGAATTGTGTGGATTCCGATTGAAATGACTGGATTTTGTCTACGAAAATTTGCCAAGCAATGTTAAATGTAAAGACCCTTCCTCCTCTTCTAAAATGTTCCAGTTTGCATTCAGTGTCTGTTTTCTGTTGTTTTGATTAATATGACTCTAGTTTGTTCATAAAATTCAGCATCCACACCCCTGTTTGTAGGTGTCCAGGTTGGCGGGTGTCCTGGTGAGGCATGGTGTGAAGACGGGCGACCTGGTGGTGATCTATATGCCTATGGTTCCTCAGGCCATGTTCACCATGCTGGCATGTGCACGTATTGGTGCCACCCACAGCCTCATATTTGGAGGATTCGCCTCCAAAGAGCTCTCCGTCCGCATTGACCATGCTAAGGCAAGCCATTGTTTTTTGTAATTAAATTAATTAATAACAAATAACTATTTTGTTAATGCATATATCTGCTTAGGTTGCGAAATCCACTTCTCCTCTTAAATTATTATTTCCCCCACAGCCCAAGTTGCTGGTGACAGCATCATTTGGCATCGAGCCGGGCAGAAGAGTAGAGTACATTCCCCTGGTTGAGAAAGCTCTGGAGCTCAGCAGTCACAAACCACACAAAGTCCTCATCTACAACCGTCCCAGCATGGTGAGCTCCCAGAAACCCCACAGCACCTGGACGCCAGTCTCATTATCAAACTGGCACACTTTCTGCTGCCTGTTAACTATTAAAAGAAAAGATAATGCAGACGGAGAATAAAAATGGAAATGTGGTCCCCTTTCTAAAAGAGAGTACCTCTAAATTCGACCTTCACCGCCTCGTTCTCAAGGAGCTGGCACTTAACCAATATCAATCGTTGTTGAAGGAAGTTAGTCATTTTTATAGCTGCAATAACATACCGCTCGAAAAATTATAAGCAAATCAAATGTTCAAAGGTTTCAGCATTTCAACAAACTCTAAAGTCTTTTTCCTGTTTGAAAGTCTCTTAAATGGGTTTTCACATGTTGCTACATCTTGAAGCAGTATGTTGATTTCACAACGAGGGAATTACTTAACCTTCATCCTGTGTTGTCATGGAAACTTAGCAAAAAGCTTTTTGATTTTCCAGCGGTTTGGGATACAGGATGAATCCCGCATGGTTGGTGAAGATGAACACATCTCAGAAATATATGAGTTAAAATCATATGCAAAGGGAGAATTTGCTAGCCCCAGAAGAACACACTCCGAGTGCACATTCTATTAGTTCTTAGAAGATTTCTACATGGCAGGATCTTATTTACAGAAGATTATAGAATATTCAGAACAACTTGATTGGAATTAAACACATCTAATTCTAAAATGTTTGTTTGCACTGCCACAACAAATATCAAAACGCACACTAATGCAACCAAGCCCAGCAAATGTTGCATTTTGAGTTTTGTTGGGGTAGTGACTAACATAAAAGTAGCATGTATGTCATAAAAAAGGGGTTTTCCTGAAAGAAAAATATAAAAAGAGGAAGTCATACAGCTTTAAAACAGTTAAAGTGCATAAATCATGGCAGAACTGAATTTTTAAGCGAACTATTCCTTTTAGGGACTAACTATTCCATTTTTACATCTGCTTGGCAGTGTTGATATTGTTAACTGAAAGTAAATATAGATACAAAATATAAATATTAGATGAAACAATGCGTTTCTAAACAAAAAGGTAGAAATGTTACTGTTTACTAAACAAAATCAATAAAATATAAAAAATAAAAAGGAAAAAGCACAACAATCACTATTGAAAACTGAAATTAAAACAATAAATATTAAACTATAATCTAAATCAAAATATTAATAAAAACTATAAAAGTATGTAAATAATACTAAAATAACACTACTGCCTTTACTGAGCAATTTGTTTTTTAAAGTGATAGTACACTCAAAAATTCTGTCATCATTTAATCACTCTCATGTAGTTCTAAACCTGTATGACCATTTTGAAGGATGTTAGTAACCAAACAGTTTTAGATCACATTGATTTTATTGAATTTTTTGTCCATACAATGGAAGCCATTTGGGGGGGAAAGAAAGAAGAAGAAAGAAAGTCATGCAGGTTTGTAATGACATGAGGATGGGACAACAGAATTACAGTTTTTGGAGATTAATCTCTGATAATTCTGAAGGACACACATTCATTCTGTGCCTAACACTGCTGTTGTTCCCACAGGAAAAGGTGTCTATGCGTCCTGACCTGAGCTTGGACTGGGAGGAGGAAATGGCCACTGCTCGCCCTCACGACTGTGTGTCCCTCCCCGCTCATCATCCTCTTTACGTCCTGTACACCTCCGGCACTACTGGTACTCCTAAGGTAAATTCTTATTTATGACAGAACACAGCAATAAAGAGCTGAGGAAATGGATGAAACTGTTTGCTGTGGAATAGATCCATTCTGACAGGGGCTTTGTTTATTGCATATTGTTTTAGCTGGAGATCATGAACAGTACGCCTTTATAAACTCTCTTGTGTATTCAAGATAAGAAGGAAGGTGCTCATTTTAGTCTGTGGCTATGATGTAGCCTGATGCTCTATAGGCTTTTCTCTAATAGCAAAGTATTATGGCACTGCCATACTGCACATTTGGCCATGTACCTTGAAGTACCTTGTAAATAATATTTGGTTTGTTAAATGATCCTAAATTATTAAAATGTATATTATTACTAAAAATTACTGTTATTATCATCTTGCATTATTGACAAACTATTTTGACACTGTAAAGCTGCTTTGACAAAATCAGTTTTGTATAAAGCACAATACAAATAAAGGTGACTACTCAACTCAGATCGTGAACACGATTCAAACACCAACATGATCTTCTAAATGACAAACCTCTGACGTGTGCGATCACAACCGTGTGATCAACTTTCTGTTTGTCCCCTGCGTGATTTGAACATTAAAATCTGTGTTCGCGCTACCGCTGACTTAAAGAGAGCAGCTGTCATGTATATTTATAAAACAGCTTCACAAAGAGTCTTTTCAATCACACAGTATCATTTTTTTCTGTTACATTTTTTCTGTGTTACAATTCATTCATGAATTAAGTGATTTATTTTTAAGAAAAAAAGAGAAAAAAATCACATTTAATTTACGATAGTAGCCTGCTGATTTTTGTTCATGGTATTCAGTTGCAACTAAATGTTTTGCAAAAAGAACACAGAATAAATATGTTTGATATCGAAATGTTTGTATTCATTTTTTTAACCACATTGGAATCGATAAGAATCAGAATCGATAAGCAGAATTGGAATTGATAAAATTGAAATGATACCCAACCCTAATAGGAAGTGATTTTAGGAAATGTGAAACAGAAATTGCATTCTTTTTTTATCATGTCTTTTTCTTCAATCAGAGGATGAGCAAAAAGTAAAATACAGTAAAAAAATATAATTTAATAATTGTTTTTGGAACCTATATAACAATACTTGGTATTAAAAAATTATATATTTTACTAAAGCACTTTATAAAATAAAGTTTTCAGGCAACATATTTAAGTGATGGTATAATTGTAAAATAATATTTGTGCTATTCCTTAAAATTGATTGTTTGTTACAAGGCTGTCTGCTTACTATAGGACACTGTTACAATAAGGCACTAATGTTGTATGATTAATATAATGTTGTTTTATTGATTTTTGTTTTGTCATCATGTGAATACTTGCTGATCAAATTCATTGAAAGAAACACTGAAAGCGCCTCTCTTTGCTCTTCCTGCAAATTACCGTCATTATTTTAATGAGCAGTATTTTCGTCGCAGCTGGCTTGACTGAGTATTGTCAAGCTGCAGGTGGTTGCATTTTAAAATCCCGTGTCATGTTAGAAATGCTTTAAAATCATTGCTGTATTCAGTGTTGCTTAATTTAGTATCACCAGCAAGATAATTGCGAATATACTGTGAAAATTTGATCATCATATATCACCCGCCCCTAATCTTTAACTTTTAATTGCGAATGATTTAGGCAAATTTGTAGGCTGCTAAGCCCCGCCCATTTTGACAGCCTATTTGCCATTCTGCTTGCTTGTTCTATTATGCCTCCACCCCAAATAACATTTTATTTTGTCTGTTTAGTGTTGTCCAAGAGGTGAACAGCACCTTGAAATTTACATTAGCGTGCCTCAGGTGCTCTTCAGTCCCTAACAACTCACTTTTATATGTACACTGACTGAAAAAGAGGCAAGGCAAGAGAAGGGAATACATGGAGCACTGGAGGAAGTTACAAAGCCTGAAGGCAGAGCGAACAAAAACCAGCTCTCCACTGACACAGACTCCAGTCGGTATGAAATATCTGGCCCAAGGCAACACTGCCCTGTACATAAACCTTTTGCTAATGGCCTGTGCTTGCTCATGCACACACCTCAGATTTATAGATCTAAGTGTGTCTGGCGAGCACAGGATCTATTACCTTCTTACAACTCAAAATGTGTCCCTCAGCCTCATTTACTGACAGTAAATTTGATTCACTGAATTGAATCACTATTTTTTTCTTTCCTCTTTTGTTCTCATCAGGGTGTCGTCAGAGATTCAGGAGGATATGCTGTGATGTTAAACTGGACCATGTCTAACATTTACGGACTAGCTCCTGGTGAGGTAGGTCATGATTTGTGATTTTTGCAAGGGTCCATGTCATGAGGAATTAAATACTCCTTAATCTTTTGAAAAAAGAGATTTGATGTACTGTGAAAACACTTTCTTTTCAGTCAAAAAAAGTGTGTTTGGCAAAAGGTTCATTAAAGTGCTGCATTAAATGGCATATAAAGAAGTAAACTGGGGAAAATTGTGTAGCACCTGCTGCTCTGCTTTCCCAACTGTTGGACTGTATTGTAGGCAAATTTGGATTTTGGGGAAATCCAGTCAATTCAACAGGATTCCACATCTGAAATTTTGCAAGGGGTTGAAATTGGTCATGTGAATTTGCCACATTGACCGAAAGAAAACATGGTTTGAAAGTGACTTCAGAGTGAGCTGTGCTTCATACATTGCTATTCTATTAGCAATAGACAGTGGATCCTTTTGCTTGTAAAATTCAGCCGAAATCTCACTAATTTAGTAGCACCTTTGGAAACAAGCATCTCAATTTCATTTAAAAAAAGTTTTTGATGGTTTTAGTCCAACCTTGTAATGCAATGTAATGTAATATAATGCTGTTTTTGCAAAAAATACAGTTATTAAAAGATGGGGCAGCACAAAAAACTTTCAATAAAAATGTGTTAAAGATCTTTGTGTGAGAAGAGAATGTTTACATTGTTGTCTTAAAGGATTTTGGAAAGGTTTATGTAAAAATTCTTTACAAATAATTTTTGAGTTCTTGGAATTCTGATTGCGTCAGGGTTGGAATAACAGGGAAAAATGTATGGCATGACTTTTCGCACTGTTTTGTATGGAGACAGATAAGTCTCAAATATAATTCACGCAAAAAACACGATTCACACATGCGTAAACAATTTCACATGCATGAAACCTAATTCACGTACACAAAAAAAATTCACGTGCGTGAAAAAAAAAAATATATTCACAAAAAGCAATTCAAATTGTAAATAGTAGTTCAATATGGAGACAGATTAGTCTCCACAAATGCAAAAACACAATTCGTAGATATACAACTGTGCACAAAAACCTTTGAATGTTTAAAATGTACGAGTGTCTGAATGTACAAATCGTAATTTACTACGAATCCACTCGGATTTGTGTGTGTGTGTGTGTTTTTGAGACTTTCCTGGCAGAGCTCTCTTCCCACGTGGGTCTGTCGTACTCTTTAGCCAATCAGATGCGAGCTTAACATTCAACCAATCATAAGCCACCGAGAGTGCATTCAGAAGCTCGCAGGCAATCGGGGAGACGTCAAGAGAGAAGCCCATAGAAGCCCTGGCGTTACATTTTAAAATACTATACAAAATAATTAATCAGAATACTTACTCCTGCTCACTCACGCCAAAGAACTCCCCGCTCAAGCTCGCCGTCTCTGCAAGATTAACGATGGCAGTTTGCACGCACAGCTACTAGAAGATTTACATCTGTCAGACAGGTTGCTGACGTCATCAAGCTTAGTTTGAGTCTGCGCGTCAGAAACGGAAGTTCTAAAAAATCGCTAAAAATGGGCTTCACTTGTCTCAATTGAGTTCCAATTGGGTCGCTGTGTCCATTTCTTTTACTGTCTATGAGATTACTGATGTAAAGGCTTAATTTCCATTCTAATTAATCCATATTACGCAAAAGGTGCGCAGAATCGTGCTCCTTGAATGCACTCTCAGTGGCTTATGATATGATTGGTTGAATGGTAAGCTCGCATCTGATTGGCTAAAGAGTACGACAGACCCCACGTGGGAAGAGAGCTCTGCCAGGAAAAGTCTCAAAAAAACACACACACACAAATCCGAGTGGATTCGTAGTAAATGACGATTTGTACATTTCAGACACTCGTACATTTTAAACATTCAAAGGTTTTTGTGCACAGTTGTATATCTATGAATTGTGTTTTGCATTTGTGAAATGTATTTTATGAATATATAATTTTATTTTGCGCATGTGAATTGCTTTTTGTGAATATATATTTTTTTTCACGCACGTGAATTTTTTTTGTGTGTACGTGGATTAGGTTTCATGCATGTGAAATTGTCTACGCATGTGTGAATCGTGTTTTTTGCGTGAATTATATTTGAGACTTATCTGTCTCCATAGTTTTGCTCTGTTTAACCTACACATCTCTCTCTGTCAGGTCTGGTGGGCTGCGTCTGACCTTGGCTGGGTGGTGGGCCACTCGTATATCTGCTACGGTCCACTTCTACATGGCAACACCACTGTGCTCTATGAGGTACGGGTTCAAAAATGTGTGAGTGTGAATGTGTTACAGCATTTGACCTATAGACCACACCAGCTAACACTCAATTATCTGCTGTTGTGGTCTACCAGATCCTGACGCTTATGGTGAACTGAGGTCTCCTAAGTCCGTACTCTGAATTTTTTCAGGCTCTAGCAGTCTTTTCCCTCAGGGATTGAATGCAAGGATGAATGACTCTCTCCAGCAAACTTCCTGAATCCTGTTGTGCATTCAGTTTGCTGTTGCTTTTCATAGGCTTTTGTATTGTTAACGGAGCTTCTCTCATAGTTTTAAACTAGTTCTCCTCACTGCGATCACAGCATGAATACTTAAATCATTTGCACTCGATGGGAGGCGATCAGAGTGTGTTTGGTTTCTTGTCAAAGTGAATTTTGCATTGGCGTCGCCTCTGCTGATTAGATGTGTTGTCTCGCTCCACAGGAGAAAATGGAAGATGCACAGGATTTATTAGTCTGCTGTAATGGAATTTTGATTTCAACAGATCTCTTACAATGTCAATATCCATAGCAGCAAGCCTTCAGTCTGTTTTAATTAATGTCTTTTGTAATTATGCACATCCATTGTAGATTCAAACCTATTAGTTTTATTCTATTTTATTCTGTCAGCATGTCAAACCCGTTCTTACTCATTCAGGAGTGGTGATTGCTAAGGAATTGCTTTTACTTTTTCTAGGCTAGTGAACCCAAATGTAATGATCCCATTGCTTTGTAAAAAAAATGTATGCTGCGTATGAAAGTTGTTTAATATTACCAAAACAGTATGATTTTTAAAAATTGCACCATAATGTGATATGAGAGACATGAAAGCACCCTGCCTCAAATACCCGGAGGAGCGATTATTATACAGCGGTGCTATTGATGACAGTCATTATTGGGGAATTACTGACCTCAGAGAGTCGTGTAATAATAATCAAATTTGTTTATGTGTAGTGCCTATCACAATATATATAGGTCCAGTGCAACACTTTTTCCTTCATTTTTTAAAAAAATTCCACAAGCTCCAATTTAAGAACCTCTGCACTAGCATGCTTCACCTATTATTGCTAATGAAAGAAAGATCCCAAAACTGAAAATGTTTTTCATCATTAATTCACCCTCATGTCATTTTCCATAAAATGTAAGGGGTCCAATGTTCTTTGGAAACAACCGTTCCTCACAGTGTTATTTTTTTTTGTTTTAAAAACAACAGTAATACCATTTTGATACGAAATGAGGGTGAGTAAAAGATGACAATTTTCAGGATAAGATGACAGGATAGATGGGTTTTTTACTTTCCAAGCAGATGGTCATCATACTTTTTTCTCCTGGTGAACTATAAAATTGCCAAAACAACACCATAATATTGAGACTATGGGCTGTTTTGACTTGGCCAGTAAGTAACCAACCAGAACTCACTAACAATTACCAATTAGCTCTCTAACAATAACCCTAAACTGGAAAAAATTGGATGTATGATATACTTTAAAACAATTTTCACTCAGAAATGTCTAGTGAATCTCACAAGTACTTACAAAGAAACAACAAATAACATTGTTTTAAGTTGAAATACTGAATAGTATTTTCTTGTGAAACATATTCCAGTGGTTTTATATACAACTTTGAAAAATGTTTTTTTCAGTGTAGCATTGGATCATTTATATTACATAAAAATATGTGATTCAGTGGGGAAGGGAAAACAAAAATTAAATGCCTGCCAATTAGTGATTGATGCAGACATGCGACGGATGCAGAGTCTTGTTTTGTACTTTGTAAATCAAGTACAGACCTGTTTTCTTGTTTGGTTAAACAATTATTCCTTGACAGACACTGTTTTTTTTTTTCCTTCTCGTTCTATTTTTGGAATCCATTAGATGTAGACCTTATCTTTTTGTTTCTATAACAACGCCTAAATGTCACAATAATTATGCGTTTTCTTTATTCAAAGCTTGCCTAAGACAAATCTAAGACTTTCTCAGAACTTTGAAATTGATTGTTTTTTTTTTTCCTAACTGAAATATACAAAAACACTGTTCTAGAACTAAGATGAGAGATTGATGTGTGATCCGTTTGATTTGTCCCTACTAAAAAATGAAGTCATTGCTTAGTTTTGAGAGCAATCTCTCTGAGAAGCGTGGCAGAAACATGAATATTTGAACAGCTCAGTGTTGTGTAATGCTACTTGAGTGTGCAGTCGCTCTGCAACAGTATTATTCTGTTTCTTTGCCATACGTTTGGCCCATCTGCCACCCAGGCACCTTTCCAAGCCACTCTCCACTTCAAACACATCTTTGGTTTAATATTCACTCCCCAACCACTGCAAATGCCCATGCTAATCCAATCTGACACCTGAAGACTTCTGTACGCTTCCAAAATGCTGGAAAAATTGTTATATTTGCAACAAAGGGCTGCACAAAATATTGAACTTTAGCATCTTCTGTAGGAAAATTAAATGCTGCAACTTCCTCTAGGACATTTTTCAGAAAACTCTTCTCATTTTGTTAGATGATTTTTTTTTTTTTTTTTTTACATTGCATAATATTCATTAAGCCTAATATTAATCAAGTTTTCTATTTTTTTTTTTTTTTTTTTTTTTTTTTTTAAAGATATTAGTCATTTATGCATTCAGATGCTGTAAGCAGTTGCTGTTTCCCCAGGGCAAACCTGTGGGGACTCCAGACCCCGGGGCCTTTTTCCGTGTGATGTCTGAGCATGGGACAGCCTGCATGTTTACTGCACCCACTGCTATCAGAGCCATAAGGCAACAAGACCCTCAGGCAGAACACGGGAAACAGTATCCACTCAGCAGGTAACCACAAATCTGTACCTGTTCACATAATAACTAACAACATGTAACATATGCAGCAAAGCATCTATAAAAAGTGTATTTTCTTTTTCTATCAGTGGTGACTACACAGGCGTCACCTAAATTTTGACCTTTTTATGTGTATGAATGCATATTGGTGGCCAAAACATGGTCATAACATCATAATATTCTATCGGTTTAACGAATTTGCAGACAATGTAGTTATCTGTAACTGTCATAAAACTGTAAATTCACTGTCTTAGTGGAAAATGCCATTGAATGTGTAGCTAATATGAAGTGTGTTTTCATGAAAAAAAAAATTAAATCTAACTAAAATCAGAAATGAAAACAAACTCTGGATGAAAAAAAAAAAACCTCCCAATAAATATCCAAAAAGCAATTCTATCACAGCAGTTTATATCTTGTAATCGTATTATATCTTTTGCATCATTTACATTTTGCATTTGATGTTGATTTGATAGGAAACATTCTAAGTGTTACTTATTATTGGCATCATTGTACAGATTGAGAATTCATTGCACTAATTTAAATTCTATCTGACATAATGACATAACATTGATCTTTTATATGCAATCTTTTATATGTGTCTTAATAGCCATATAGGCATGTAATATGTTGTTTTTAGATAAGTCGTTTAGAGGAGTTTGTTCAACCAGTTAGACCGATTACTAGGTTATATATTTGCACAAATCATCCAAGCATCCAAGACATCTCAGTTCGGTGCATGAGGCCCTACAACGAATACAGGCAATTCACCCCAATCCAGAAGGGGGCGCACACAGCAATGCAATGCTGTTTGTTAACAGCAGAAGAACAGTGAATGTCACGAGTTGCGCACTTGTAAACAAAGTCCACTAGACAGTGACCATGTGCTGGTTCTGAATGCGTCTCTCACAGACTGACAAAGGAGTATATTTAAAGGCTTGTAAACTCAACTGTTTGCGAAATGTATCTCTGTGCTCATGTATCCAACCTCTCTCATTCAGCACAAATCCAAATATTCCATAATATTTCCATATTTGCGATGTAACGTATCTGAATGCTAAACTTTTATTTATTATGTAAATTATAGGCTTTGTACTTCAGTTGCATTCCAACGGTGACACAGAGGCTGGCGTGCTGATGAAAATACAGTTAATCATTGTTAGTTCATGTTAATTCACAGTGCATTATGTAAGGGAAAGGGGTTCTTGGACCACTTCTCTTCTCTGTTTACATGGCATCACTAGGTTCTGTCATTCAGATACTTTATGGCCTTTTATATCACTGCTATGCTGATGACACTCAGCTCTACCTCTCATTCCATCTTGATGATTCGATGATAGCTGCTCGCATCTCAGCTTGTCTAACAGACATTTCTTGCTGAATGAAGGACCATCATCTTCAATTCAACCTTGCCAAGACAGAACTGCTTGTGGTTCCATTAAACCATCGTTCACCATCCAGTTAGGCACATCAACCATAACTCCTCAAAAACAGCCAGAAACCTTGGAGTTATGATTGATGATCAGCTGATTCTCTCAGACCACATTGCTAAAACTGCCCGGTCCTGCAGATTTGCTTTATTTAGTGTCAAGAAGATCAGGCCCTTTCTTTCACAAGTCCTTGTTCAAGCTCTTGTTCTGTCCAGGCTGGACTACTGCAATGCTCTCTTGGCAGGTCTTCCAGCCAGTTCTATCAAACCTTTACAATTAATCCAGAACACGGCAGAAATATTCATTTTTAATGAGCCGAAATGTCACACCTCTGTTTATCAATTTGCACTGGCTACTAATAGCTGCTCGCATTAAATTCAAGGCAGTAAAGTTTGCCTACAAAACCACCACTGGCTCTGCACCCCTTTACCTTAATTCATTACTTCAGACTTATCCACTTATGCCATCCCAAAGAGGCACAAATCACTTTCATGTACTTTTAAATGAAATGTACCCTCTTGGTGGAATGACCTGCTCAACTCAATCTGAGCAGCTGAGTCCTTAGCCATCTCCAAGAATTGGCTAAAAACACATCTCTTCCATCTTTATTTGACCCTTTAATTCTAGCACTCTCTATTCTAATTTTATTCTTTAAAAAAAAAAAAACTTGCCCCTTTTAGACTTAAGATTTACTAACTGCTTGTTTTCTTTAAAAAAAAAAAAAAAATAGCTTCTCTAATCTTTTTGTATTCTATTTGTTTCCTTTTTATTTATTATAAAATTAACAAAAGCAAAAAAGGCCTCTAACACTATCTTGCTCTATTCTTTTTCTTTTCTATCTGTTTTCTTTTTGTTTATTATATAATAAAAAAAACTGTGTTGTACTTTGTTAAGCTAACTGAGACTTGTTATAGCCCTTGCATAAACTCCTAACTGTTGAATGTACAGTGCTCTCTCCCACCTTCAATACCCCGACTGAGGTGCCCTTGAGCAAGGCACCGAACCCCCAACTGCTCCCCGGGAGCTGCAGCAAAAATGGCTGTCCACTGCACCGTGTGTGTGTTGGTGTGTGTGTGTGTGTGTTCACTGCTGTGTGTGTGCACTTTGGATGGGATAAATGATTGAGTTTCTTTTATTTGTTTTCTTTCTTGTTTTTTTTGCTTTCATTGTTCTCATTAGTAAGTCGCTTTGGATAAAAGCATCTGCCAAATGATTAAATGTAATGTAAATGTAAATGATATATAGCCATGAAGATGTATTAATTATCTGCCTTTGAAAACAATTTTACCAGCATAGTGGACACTCAGCTAGATCAGAAGATACTATAGCATTCTCATTACTGTCCAATCTTAGCATAATCGGGATTGTCATTTACTAGATGAATCACTTGTTTTTTTCACACTTATGCACATCATAGTAGCAATTATTAAGTTGTATTTTTTATTTTTTTTTACTAGATAAATACACAAAAAATAAATACATGGACATTGTTTCCTTTGAAATTGGCTTTTTTTTGCTCTGTCTCGATCAACTATTATTATGCTATGCATCTTTAAAATGACCCTTAATGAATATATAACCCACTTTTTTCTATTACTATTTTATTATTTTTTTTACTTAAATTACACAAGTACAAAAGACATTTGCAAATATTAAACAGAAGAAATGGCAATTTAGCTCGACCCAAAGGAGCCGTGCAGTGCGTGACTTTTACACAAAAGCACAGGCTCTCAGTCCAGGAGTGTCTCGTGCATTGGCATCATAACCTGCAGCTCTCAGCATGGGTTTAAATGCATGCCAGAGGGCACGACTCCACTCAATAGAATTTTCCAGCACAGAGATTCAGCAGCGACATCAGGATCTGCAAAGTTGTATGCACAAACACTGATGCAAACGGATGCCTTTATTGCAAATGCAGAAGTTGTAGTGCAACCTTTTTGCTTAAGTACACTCTTTTACACAATACTGTATATTGAATGATCCTGTCTTGATAAACATCAGTGCCTCTTTTTCATGTTGTCACAAACCTTTTTTCCTTGCAGGAACTGCATTTGTGACATTTTTTATGTCATTAACTATCAAACGAAGGCTCCTTTCTACTGCATGAAAGAGCTGTGACTCTATGGAAATTAAATAATTTTGCACATCTGAATGGTCACTGGTGGGTGTGTCGGATGCATAAAGTTTTTGACTATGGAGAAAAAAACCTTCATGCAGCTCGCAGGAAAGCCAAAATGTAATGAAAAATTGGTTTGAGTGAAGTGACGTTTGTCAGGCATGTAAAAGCAGAGAAACGGGCACTGATTGTGTCTCTGAACACGACAGGCATGAGATGTGGAAGGAGGGAAGTTGTGCGCTAGTGTATCGTGTGTGTGAATGGCCTCTGGTTTATTATAATGCAGCTCACACGCATGTGACCTTGACTCCAGGTAATTGAATAGTTTCTGCATTGTTTGACCCTGGAGTGGAACAGTGAAAGGAGCTCAGCTTTAATACTGCTCCTTGCTCATAAACACTGACTCTGTTATGGAGGGGATTATATGAGGAGAGCAATCATTCAAAATATATCAGTACATCTTGGTGAATTGCCAATTTATAAAATTGGCCATGAAGCATTTTAGCTGCATCAGAAATTTTGGTCTGTTTTGGTTCTTTTTTTTGCTTCCAAATGCAGGAAATACTGTTATAAAGTGTATTACTTTATTTAAATAATCTTAATATTAATGTTTTTTTTTTTTTTTTTTTTTTTTTGGTTTATCAAAATGTATAATTAATGTGCAGCAAAATAAGAAAGCAAATATGGGATCAAAGTATAGTACACTAGTATAGATCTTCCACTATTATTTATTTATTTTTTAATAAAATCAGTTTTCATTTACTATACTATTTAAGAAAAATCTTGAATTGGAGGTCCCCAG
Organism: Cyprinus carpio; assembly: GCF_018340385.1. Lineage (NCBI taxonomy): Eukaryota > Metazoa > Chordata > Actinopteri > Cypriniformes > Cyprinidae > Cyprinus > Cyprinus carpio. The sequence goes on from NC_056575.1 coordinate 14,718,459, forward strand.
TGTAATATAAATAATAATAATAAAACAATTTCTTGCAGTACACACATTTTTTAAAACTATGCTGTATATACTGTTACATAATCTTTTTGGCATAATCAGTGTCCGTTTTTTTTTTTTTTTTTTTTTTTTTTTTAAATTAAAGGTCAGTATTTGAATCCATAAACGTTTTGGGGGCATTATTATTATTATTATTATTATTATTATTATTATTAAATAACTTATATAACCATTTCTATTTTTTATGGAATAATACACGCTCTGTCAAAACCCTCTAATCTAGTTAGTTAATGAATTAATTAAAGCTAAATTCTCTGAATAATTTTGATAATGGCCTACAATAGAAATTTAAGAAATATATCATATTTCATTATGTGAGGCCTTTTTTAAAATTATTATTGTTATTTTTAATGATAACATTAGTCATTTTAACATTTTGAATTTAATGGCAGTCTGAAAGTAAACCAACTTTCCAGCTTAGCTTGTGCTTGTCAAGCTACCAAATCAATCGAATCGCTCACTATTCATAGCATTAGCATTTCAAACATGCCTCAATGATGAAAAGATGTTTTGACTGTCCTTTGCTCCCTTGTGAGCATCTCTACGGTATTACAGGGGTAGTTTACTCTAAGCTTGAGCAGATGAAAGGATTTATGTGATGTAATCCATTTCTTGTTTGAGGAATGTGGGCAGTTTGATGATAGGAACAGTGAATCCTCACCTTTACACCTGCTGTGCTTTTTCCAATCACTGCTTGTCGGTTCTTCTTGTTCCCTTACTACAAGAATGAGTTCAATAAATATTTAATGCACACCTGTATTCTTGCTTTTCACATTTCTTTGCTAGTCTTAAGGGACATGTAAGGCTGCTCTGAAGTTTACAGACTTTCTAAGAGCTGTTATTTTCCTTTCGGCAGGCTGAGGAACTTGTTTGTAGCCGGAGAACGCTGCGATATAGAGACCCTCCAATGGGCCAAGAAGAGTTTTGGAGTACCAGTGCTGGATCACTGGTGGCAAACTGGTGAGTCACTGCCTTAGAGTTACACTCTGGTTCTTTCCTATTGCCTGCTTCTTCATACCTGTCTTGTCTTTTAAGGCATTGTTCACACTGATTCAGATCTGTTTTTCAGATTCTGTCTTTAGAGCTAATTGTTCACACTGTCATTTGATTTATATATCTATATCGGTTGCCATAGTGATGACTTTCACATCAGCACATCATGTTTTTTCTGTAACAACTGTTAGCTTTCGTTGTGAGAAGAGAGGGCTCTACATGTCAAGTCTAGTTGATTTTCGAATCACGTATGTATGTGGCTTGGATCAGGTTTGTAAAAATAGCATAGAAGGTTTTTTGCTGTTAAGAGTACAAACATATGGATTTTATTCCATTATGCCAAAAAATATGTATGAACAAAGCCTAAGATGAAGGGCCATCCTGTGTATTTGCTGGTTTGCAATATCTGTTGAAATCAGCATATATTGATACCATTGGTTAGTACCATATGATTCCTCTCAGCTGACTTCTTATGCTTCTTAAAGGGATACTCCACCCCAAAATGGAAAATTTAGTCATTAACCATGTCGTTCCAAACCCGTAAAAGCTCCATTTGTCTTCGGAACACAATTTAAGATATTTTGGATGAAAACCGGGAGGCCTGTGACTGTCCCATAGACTGCCAAGTAAATAACAGTGTCAAGGTCCATAAAAGGTATGAAAGTCATCGTCAGAATACTTCATCTGCCATCAGATGTGCAATCTGGGTTGTATGAAGCGATGGGAACACTTTTTGTAATTGGAGAAATTATTTGTAATCAAAGAAAACAAAAATTATTTTTTTATCAGTCTATTCTTTTTTTATCGTTTTAGTGTTGTGATGTGTATGCTCTTCTGTATCATCCGCGCCACAAGGATGCGCTGTTTCTATGTGATTTTAGCTTTGATTCGAAAGAAAACCGCGCATCCTTGTGGCGGGGATGATACAGAAGAGCATACACAGCATACGGGGATATGGACATAACATAAAAGACTTCTTATAAAAAACCAAACCAAAAAAAATAAAAATTACTTATCCCAAACTTGGCTGTGTTATAATGCATTTTAAAGGTGTACATTACAATATAGTTATTTGATGAAGATTCAAGGAAAACATAGAGTGGAATGGGAAGGAAATTTCATCTAATACAAACATTTGGAACAACACCCAAGTAAAATCTAACTGAAATCTTATTCTTTTTTTGAAATGTCAGTCTCAAATTTGGAACACAGTTGGATTTTCTGCAGTTTTTGAGTAAATTGTTTTTGAAAATATGTATTCATATAAAATGTTAAAATGTATGTTTGTGCATTTTTCATAATAATACATTTAAACCTCTATAACTTTTTTTGTTTCACTTTTTAAACTTTTTTTTTCACTTTGGTGATAATCTGCAAAGTGTCTTCTTTAAAAAGATACCAAACTTAAGTCTTAAGATTTACAGCAGTTTCATTTATCAGGGAATAAATGGATCATAACTCTTCCATAAATATTATATTTATATTATATTAAATATAAAAATAAAAAATATAAAATAAAATCATCAAACTAAAATATAGTAAAATATAAAATATATCATTCATTTAATAAAAAAAAATAAAATAAAATCGGTCATTTTTGACCACCACGCAAAATTATAATAACCAATTAGTAATGTGAAAAATCAGCATGTTTTGTAATTTTGTGAAAACGACTACTTAACAAATGAAAAGTACTTCATCTCATTTGATTTTCTCTTTTCTTTCTTTTTTAGCTAATAAATTCACAAGTCAGGCAGCAATTAAAATAAATCATAATGGCACATAATGTAATACATTGAAAGCAATTAGTTCAAAACAGTAAACCAAATATTAGAAAAACTATTATAAAATTGAGTGATACAACTCTTTAGTTTCTTTATGCTCCACTAAAATAGTTGGCAAATGGCAATAGGTGCAACTTTCTGTTGGTTAGTTTTGCTTATGCATGCCGCAGTGCTTAAAGTTGCCCTTATGGGTTGCCTGAAATGGGTTGTCTGAAATACTGGACACTTCTTTTGATATTCATAAACCCTATTGCCAGCATGATGCATAAACCATCACATGTATAATGAATTGGGTTTGTCCTTTATACTATACTGACTGCGAAACATATTCAGCTCATAAATATCTCTGAGAAATAAACAGGTGCCGAGCTTGACCAGAGAATGTTTGTACAAAATGAACGGAATCACCTCTCCCCTCACTCTCATATCCATCTTTCTAGTCAGTACTGGTAAAATCTGTCATTCAACGGCACAAATTTAAAATCAGTGTCAGATCGGTATTGATGCGTGAATGGAAAAACTGATGGATCCGTATGTGTGTGAGCACAGGGGTCAGAGAGGCTATTATTCTGTCCTCAGAGTATGTGTTTCCTGTTCTCCATTCACAATTTCACCCTGTCTCCATCCAATTTGTGATTAAAAGCATGTATATGCATTACCTTCTAGACGACGTGATAACAGCCACATCTCCACCTGGGCGTGCAAACACACAAATGCCACAGCGTGTTTGAATTGTTCAGTGGCACAGAGCGAGATTTGATTAGAAGAGCTGATGAGGTGTAGTGTAACAGCAGTCTGGTTGCGCTGATGTGATGGCTTTTCTGAAATAAAGTGGAAGTGATTTGAACCTTCATTATCTATGTCATTACCCGCTCAAACCTCCCCAGGCTCATGCGTGTATCACAATATCAGAAGTCAAGCTGCTGTGACAAAATCTCTCTCTCTTCTCCCTCCTCTCTCTCTCTCCCACCTCGACTCTCTCTCTCTCCCTCTCTCTCTCTCTCTATCCTCTCCTCTCTCTCGCTCTCTCTCTCTCTCTCTCTCTCTCTCTCTCTCCCCTTTCTCTCTCTCTCTCTCTCTCCCTCCTCTCTCTCTCTCTCCTCTCTCTCTCTCTCTCTCTCGGCTCCTTCTCTCTCTCTCTCCTCTCTCTCTCCTCTCTCTCTCTCTCTCTCTCTCTCTCTCTCTCTCTCTCTCTCTCTCTCTCTCCTCGTCGCAACTCTCTCTCTCTCTCTGATCTCTCTCTCTCCTCTCTCTCTCTCTCTCTCTCTCTCTCGACTCTCTCTCCTCTCCGTCTCTCCTCTCTCTCCTCTCAACACATCCTGCAGCTCTCCCTCTTAGAGAGCTCTCTCCCTCATCTCTCTCTCCTCTCTCCTCTCTCTCTCACACACACACATATTGTTTACATGCTTCAACTTGGGGATGAACATAATGGTTATTATAAAATGTATTCTGAATGCTGATGGCTCAGTATTAGTAATGCAACTAACAACAATTTTTTTAAATTGTGCACCCATAAAGCAACCATTGTAAACATATCTAATGAAGAATTGTTGTTATTGTGGATATTATTTTTTTATTTTATTTATTAATATGGTTTTTTGCTGTTTTGTATAAATGAAGAAAGAAAAATGATTGAATTTGGGCATGACTACATGATAATGTACAGTATGAACAGCGGGCATTCGTTTTGAGATTTGGTTAAGATTACATTTAACACTGTTGTTATAATAGTGTTTTAAAAGCTCCACTGTAAGTGTCTGTTAAGGTAATTGAAATAAAAAATAAGAGAGAGTAGCAAAATTACCATAAACTATTAAATATTTAATGATGACGGATACTGATAATTAAACAAACAAACAAAATAATAATAATGCTGAAATATTGACAATAACCAGTATGGTACTAATACATTGTTCAGTCAAAATATCATTGACTTCATTTGCTTAGTAAAATAATGTTGAAATTCAATTTAATATCCTTAATTTTATTATGTAACGTAGTAATCACAGTTAGTGTTGTTATTGTTAACTAAAAGTTAAGCTAATTAAAATCATTTTGGTAATTGAAATAAAATTGAAATAAAGTAAAATATTAGATGAAAAACTTAAACTTGAAACCTAAACTTAAAAAAAAAAAAAAAATGTTGCCTTTGGGACAAACTGAAGTAAGTTTAAGATACTAAAATAACTAAACTGAACCTGAAATAAAAATAAAATCAAAATAGAAAAAGAAAACAAAAGCTAAATGATGAAAGCACATAAAATTACTAACACTTTACATGGATGAAAATATAAAAGTAACAGCTAATTAAAAATATTAATAAATACTATACTAGTACATGAATAATACCTTTAGTGTGAATATTAACAACATAGCACAGCCTTTTGTAGTGTGTTGCTTAAATCAGAATGTTTGTAATCTCTAATACACATGCACGCATGTATGCAAATATGTCATTTAAATGTTCTGTGTGGCAATGTTCATCCAGTACACACAGAAAATAAAAGATATGCTGCCGCTTTTGAGACCTGATAATAATCTGTGTGCTATTTTAAGACACAACTCCTACCGTGAAGAGGTGGGGGGCTTGGTGATGTGGGCTGCTGATGTCACTGCTGTTGCTGGGCAACTGGTATGCTTCCAGTTGGGAGTACGTGGCAATGACTGCTGGCTGTACTAATGACCTTAACGCAGCCCGGAGCGTCAGCACCCGTCTTTGAGCTGGCCGTCGTGTGCCGTGAACCTTGGCACAGTCTGTCAGTTTTTGACTCTGGTGAATTTTATCAGTCCGCTGAATCAACTTCAGTGACGTCAAGTGGCTGGCAATAACTTTGAAATACAGGTGAGGGTAGGACATGAACTTCAGAAGGAACAAATTAGCCATTTGTGTCCAACCCTCTCGGTTAATTAGCAGTTTCACCAAAATTGCACCAACTGGGTTAAGCACAACTGCTTATTCCTTAATTAGTGTTAAAGTTTTTTGCACCCAAAACTCATAGTTGTAGTTTTCCATCCTATCTCTGGCCCTTACAATTAAACACGTTGTATTTTACAAGTACTCCAAGAAAAATAAAATAGTGACTTTAATTGTAACAGAAAGCTATTGAACGGTAATTTTTTTTTTTGACAACACATGCAAGTCCAGAAAACAATCCTACAACTGGACCACTATTAATATGTGACAAAGTAAACATGCTAGATGTCCAGACAGATGTTTTTTTACCATTGAGCCTCATGTCTTTTGTCACGGCAATCTAAAAATGCGGCACTGAAGTTAAAATAAGTACAGCTTTTAAATTACGTGTCTCTGGGCTTTGTGTAATTTATCAATGCCCTGCCCTACGTCTTGCATCTTTAAACACAAAATTGCTGTGTGAACAGCCCCTAATGGCGTACTCTCTGAGTAGGCACTTCTTTTGAATAAGTACTTACTATTTTACGTGACTGTGAAGAAAGTGTGAATGTACAATATACTATGAATGTGTGTAGTATAAATGTTATCCAGATGGCTACGTACATAGTCATGTGACCTAACAGCGTCAGTTGCGTCGCTTCACTGCCATTCACAGATCCTCTCCCATGGCCTCATGGGATAGTTAAGTGTCCATCTGATGCGCACTTCAGAATTTTCACCTACTGTTTTAAGAATACTATGGATTTGGACATGAATACAGTTTTTCACCTACCTTTTGCTTAAATAGCGGAGCAGTAGGCATATTGAGATGCAGCCTAGCTTTTAAAGTGGTTTTGCATGTTAAAACACTTAAAAGGTCCAGTCCCCGTGCATTTTAATTTCATGGAAATGAATGACCTGCTCATTCTTTTGAATTAAATGCTTATCCGTGAATATTCAGACACACTTTCCCGCTCTCTGTGTGTGCGTGTCTACACGCTGTGTGTCACCTGTGAAAAGCGTTTGAGTTTTCTGCATTACTCGCATATGGCAGCAGCGGCAGACAGACTTGTGATGCCAACAGTTTTCTCACTTTCTGTCTCTCTCTCTTTTTACCAGTTACTCTTGCTCACTCTAAATCACATGGTGTCTCTCTCTCTCTCTCTCTCTCTCTCTCTCTCTCTCTCTCTCTCTCTCTCTCTCTCTCTCTCTCTCTCTCTCTCTCTCTCTCTCTCTCTCTCTCTCTCTCTCTCTCTCTCTCTCTCTCTCTCTCTCCTGTAGCATCTGGCTCTGAGACGGATGACAAATAAGTCTGTGTTCTATTTGTGAATGCTTTGCTTTGTGTCATGCTGTCGTCTACCGATTGTGAAGTATTTTTAACTTTTGAAGATGATGTTTATTTATAAGCCAGTCATTTAATTTATGCAAGCACACAAACGCGGGTGTGAATGCTGGGTCAGTGCAGTGTTGTACAGTACGTACTTAATATGTGTTGTTGCATTGTTGTGATAGTAACAAACCTTAGTACTAAATGGGGGTGGTAGAGTTTTCTTGAAACGTCTGTCATTAAACTGGATGTTATATGAGGTGACTAGCTATAAATATGTTGAACTAAACTTCAGGTGGTGATGTAACAGATTCTGTCTTGGGATTAACATCCAAGGAAACAAACTTAAAAATAAGAGAAATAAACAGGGATGTGTGTGGATCTGTCAGTTGGTTGTTGGTTGTATGTAGGTATGTATGTATTTTTTCAGTGGATTGTAAGAAAGGGTTGAAGTTTAAGCAAACTAAATGTAAGATAAGTCGCCAGAGAGAAGTTTGCTGTTTCACCGGAAGATCAAGTTATGACAGTTTGATCATTAATTTAACATTATGATGTAAAATAAATTAATTGTTCCAGTGTTATTTTGGTATCATTTACATACTGTTTTATTAATATTTTAAATTGGCTTTTTAAAATATTTCTTCTAATTTTCAAATTCATGTTGTATTATATTTCCATTTTTCATTTAAGATTTTCTGTTTTACTGATTTAATATTTCTGTTTATCTCAGTTTTATTAATTTTAGTACTTATTATTACTCATTTCGGTTAGTTGCCAAGGAAACATTTCCATTTTTCAGTTGGATACTGATATTCAGTGTGTTTTTCGTGTAATGTTTAGATTTTAGATCATCATATTCTATCAATACCATGACCCTTAGAATTAACCAGTTTACTGCACCTTTAAGATTTCTATGGGGTAATGACCTCTTCTCTTCTGATTGGTAAACCTCTTTGCATATGAAATGAGTAGCTAGACCCCTTCCAAAGTTGCTGAATAATAAATACTAATTGATATGCAAATATTAGGCGGTCACATGTTTAATAAGCTTATGTTTGTGACATGTTTGTGCTTATGTTTGTGTGCTTCATTCTGAATGACCTGCTTCTGCAGGTCTCATCACTGGTTTTCTCTCTATTGTAGAAAGTGGCTCCTCCATCACTGCGTCTTGTGTCGGTCTGGGCTGCTCACTCACTCCCCCTGCAGGTACAGCCGGCAAAGCCGTGCCCGGATACAACGGTGAGATTTCTCTTGTGCACGACTCATCTGTTTATTGCAAACTCTTTCTTATTATGTATTAGAGTTCCTTTTGATTGACAGTTTTTAGCTGGATAGTTCAATAAATGACTGAAGTAATTAAACGCTCTTCATCTTTGTCTCATAGTGACAGTGATTGATGATGAAATGCAACAGGTGAAACCAAGGACTCTGGGAAATATTGTGGTAAAGTGAGTTATTTTAATCCTTAATCCTTTTTTTTTATTATTGATAGAGACGGTAGGAAGGGGGCAGAAAGTTCTGAAAAATGGAGAATGTTAATAGGATCAGGCTAGATATGAACCCGCATGCCCTGCATAAATAGCTCAGTGTATTTGCCCACTGCTCTGACGTACTCTGTTTTAGGGCTGAGCGATACGTATGTCATGATGCATCAAGATATCCTAACTGGAACATGATTGTTACTGCTTAAAAATTTTTGAAAAAGTGTGAATTTTGTGTGAATGTGCACCATTTTTTTTTTCCTATTGCACAATTCATGATCGCATCAAACTGTAACAAGTTACACCCCTTGACATAACCAAGCTCTTGCTTTCAACCACCTGCCATATAGAGAGCACATTTCACAGTCCAGACAGTTTCAGATGAATACATCAAGTCCCAAGCACAGTAAAATGGGTTGTGATGAATGCTTTTTGATGTTGACTTTAATAAAATGACAAATATAATGAAATGTCACCTACTAAAATGTCAGAGAGGGAGTGAATGTGCCAAACTTTTTATAAAAGTCCATATGGCACTTTATACTTTACCAGTCAAAAGTTTAGACACCTTTTCACAAAGAAGAGTTGCTTTGGATTGCACTTACACATTGACTGGACTAACCTGAAATATTCGTTCTATTATTGCTTTATGATCATGAAAAAAAAAATGATGAGGCAATATATTAGTGCTGATTTAAATGTGTAAATTTTTGCATTATTTTACACATTTGAAAGTAATTGTAAAGTCACATAAACTATGAAACAATAGAAATGGAGATGCAGAAGTCAGTGTAATGTGAACAGAAGATTTGGTAGCACCAGTTCTCACTATTAACTGGATGCTTATAAGCATGTATATTATTAGCAAATTAGAACTTTATTGAAGCAAAAACCTGTCCAGCCCTGCGCCGATCTTCACAAATAACTCTCCCTTTCTCTGCTTTCCACTTCAATCTGCTCACCATCTTCTCTACACAATAAAAGAGTTACTGACGCAAAGCCAAAGCAGAAGGGACTCTTTTCATCACACATCTGATTTTAAAATCTCAGTCTTTGTCTGAGGACATTAAGCCCGAGCCTGAGCGGAATAACTAATGGGGTCTCGTCTCACACCGTCTGCTTAGAAAAGAGCATGTTCTGTGTTCTTTCAGGTACAATACCCGTCTAAGCCAGCGACGCGGCTGTGCTCACCCGCCGCAGAGGGAGCTAATCTCATAGATGCTTGTTTACTTGTCATTTCTGTTCTCCGATAGATTTGATTTTAATCAAGAGCGCCTTCAAAGCCTGCCGGATACATGTTCGGATTAAAAGGAAATTGTGGCTTCTAAAACGAGATGCTGTTTTATACATAAACACTTTCAGGAGGTCCAGGCAGGATATTGAATAGCTGTTTATCTTGCACATACTGCTTATTTTTCATGTGTTTTGATTGCTGTGTCCATCAGGTTATATAAAAAAAAATTAAAGTCGGGTTGTCAACAGAGTAAAAAATTATTTTAATATGTAATTGATTATACTAATGCAACAAGAAATGACTTACTTTCTTCTGCAGAACACACAAAAAAGTATTTTGAAGTGCATTGGTGATCAAGGAGTTTGGTTACCTGTTGACTTCTGCTGTATGGAGAAAAAAAAAAAGTAATTTCTCAAAATGTTATGCAGATGAAAGTAAGTCAAACATGTTTGGAACAACTTGAGGGTCAGTAAATAATGACAGAATTGTCATTTTTGAGTGAAATACTCGTTTAATATTCCGTTCGACAATCCAAAAAATCTGTGTTGCTTGCTGTTATTCCTGAAAAATTTCCGTCCAAGAAAGTTTTTTTCACCCTTTTTTTTTCCTCCGTTTTTTGTATCCTCTGAATATTGTCATTTATATTCATACTTTAAAGCATTCCCTGACCCTGAAAGGTTGAGGACATCCTGTTCTTTGATGGTTCAAAGAAGAGCAAGGTCACATCTTGAATTCTTTTTCTCTGAAAGCGTCTCTTTTTCTTCTGTCATCAGGCTTCCTTTGCCTCCGGGGGCAGCTCTCAGTCTCTGGCAGAATCAGACGTTGTTTAAGGAGCTGTACTTCACCAAGTTCCCTGTAAGAGTTCAGCTACATTCATCATCTGCTCTACAATTACATACACTACTGGGCAAAAGTAAGATTGGTAATGTTTTTGAAAAAAGTCTCTTATGCTCACCAAGGCTGCATTTATTTGATGAAATAATACAGTAAAAATAGTAATTTTGTGAAATATTACTTCATTTTAAAAGAAGTCTTTTCTATTTTCATGTATTTTAAAATGTTGTTCATTCCTACAATGGCATAGTTGAATTTCCAATGTTACTTGATCTGTCAGAAATCATCGTAATATGCTGATTTGATGCTCAGGAAAGATTTCTTGTTATCAATGTTGAAAGCAGTTGTGCTTCCTTTTGTGGAAACTAAAGTAAACTCAAGTTTGTAAGAATAATAATAAAAAAAAAATTAATACTTTTATACAGCAAGGACTTTAAAAAGATCAAACTGAATTGCATTTCATAAAAATGCAGTTTATTATCTGTTAATCGAAGAATCATGAAAAAATATGTATCAGGAATCACGATTTCCACAAAAATATTAAAAAAGTACAACTGTTTTCAACATAATAATAATAATAATAAATACAACCTTGGTGAACCTAAGAAACTTCCTTCAAAAACATTAATTAATCAAACTTTTTTTTGCCATAGTGTACATGCATGTGTGAAACAAAAAATGCTTATAAATGAGGTTCCTTCATTTCTGCGGTAATAGAATACAATTTCTTTTTTTTTAGGTAGCATTTTGTATCACTAGCATAGCCAGAGTTTGAACTTGCAGAACTACTCTAGTGAAGAACTGCTTACTCAAACACTGATTTAAAGACACCAGCCACAGTTTGTTTGGTTTTCATATTAGGGCAGATTTATCTGGAATAGGCCACACCGCAATAATGGACCACCGTCAAAAAAATAGTGATCAAAAGTGAAATAAGATTTTAACATAAAAAATAGTGTTCAAATAAATAGTGATCAAAAGTAATTGTGTTTTTATAATATTTTAATAATATTTTATAGTGTTCAAATTACAATTACAGAATACAGAAAAAGCCCCTTCAAAAATGAAAACAAAAGTTTGTGTCTTTGTGATCAGAATTACTGCCTAAAAATATTAAATGGTGATTACTGTCATAAGCAGAAAACAGTTGCAATATGTGGTTGTGCTGATGAATATGTAGTTCACTTGGTACTATGTGCCATAATCAAAAGCTGAGAATGTGCTTATAATAATATCAACCCAGACAAATGAAAGTTGAAGAGCGGTCTTATTTGGGATTCAGACTGGCACCTTCCAGTTATGCATCGGACGGTCTGTGGGCGTGCCGAGGCCCAGTCTGTTACATGCAGTTTGATTAGGCTCACTGTATCCGTTCTTTTTGATAATAATCATTCAGTACAGTCATAATCCCTTTACAGGAAGGTGCTCAGCATGAGGTTTTGATAGTTATATCTCATCTTCTGCTAGCTGCATCCAAACCACATGCTGATTATAATGACAACAGAAAAAGATCCGTTTATCACTTCATATATGAATGGTAATGATAGGTAAAAATTGATAGCCTGAATGCACTGTAAGTCACTTTGGATAAAAGCGTCTGCTAAATGCATGAATTTAATTTAAAATTTAATACATATTTTTAAATGATGTAGTGCTATTTTCTGTGTTGTTAGTTACAATGAACAGGAACTGAAGCTTGGAGGTTTCAAAAACGATGCAAAATCACCATAAAAGTGGTCCATGTGGCATATGCGCTACTGTGTATAGTGAGTATTAGGAAGTCACACGGTGTGCTAGCTTTGGGTGAAAAATTATATATACAACTATAAGTGTCGGTATATAACAAACGGAATATGACAGAATGATGATTTCTGAAGGACCATGCGACACTGAAGACTGGAGAAATGGCTGCTGAAAAAAATCTGCATTAACATCACAGGAATACATTACATTAGAAACAAAATAGAACACAGTGTATTTATTTAAATCGTGATAATATTTCATAATAAAATGTTGCCTTTTTGAGCATAAGAAACTTAATCATTCTAGATTTTTGACTGATAGTGTACAATAATTTAATGTAATGAATTTTCATTGCACAAGGTGTGCAAGTAAAAATGTTTTGGTAAATGTCTTTGTTTGTGGATGTTTATAGATTAATAGTCATAATTGATATCTTATGAAATGTCTGTTGTATGACAAAAATGGACTGAGCTTATGACTGCATGGTGCTTTTACGTGGTCCATCTAGTGGTTGAAAGAAGCTGCTATCAGCTGCATTTAACCTGTCACTTAAAATGTGTATTTAAACTCACAAATATCTATTCCTATTGTATTGAGAGGTGTTTTTATTGCACTCCCTCCTAGGGTTACTATGACACCATGGATGCAGGTTTTGTGGACGAGAAGGACTTCTTGTACATCATGTCTCGGTCCGATGATGTCATCAATGTGGCGGGTCACAGGCTGTCCACCGGTGCCCTCGAAGAGGTGCGAGGAGAGGAAGTGTCTCGCTCATAACACAAATAATAATAATCTCAAGCATCTTTGTTATTGCTGTACCAAAGAAACCATATCTTTTGTGTGTGTGTGTTTGTCCTTCAGTCTGTCCTGCTGCACCCTGCTGTGGTGGACTGTGCTGTGGTGGGCCAGGAGGACCCCCTGAAGGGACACGTGCCGCTGGCTTTGTGTGTGCTCAGAAATGGTGAGAATGAAGTAAAGGGATGCCAGTGTCCCTATTTTGTATAAAGTGCCTTACACACACAAATAAGGATGCATATTTGTTTATGTGTGTGTTTGTTTGCAGACTGTCGGAAGAGTGATGATGTGCTGGTGAACGAGATGGTGAAATTGGTGAGGAACACCATTGGGCCCGTAGCGGCTTTTAAGAAGGTTGTCTTTGTCAAAGCTCTTCCCAAAACCCGCTCAGGAAAAATTCCACGATCGTCTCTCGCAAACCTGGTGAACCACAAGCCTTATAAGGTATTTTTGGTATTTTTTTAAGGTATTTTTTTATTGGGCTGCCCCGTTAGTCAGACAAGAAGAGGCTTAGTCAATCAAAATTGAATTAGTCGCAGAAAAAAAATTCCACAGGAAGTGGCAAAGTCATGAAGTCTGTGATGGACGGATTATTAACAGCTGGGCTATGTGGTTATTACAGTTCATCGGACATCCAAATGTTTGTTTCATTCATCGACCTCAAATGTGGCTGATCATCTGAAACACGTAATTAGCAGCAACATTACATGCTTGTTTTAATGTTAACCTAGAAAAATGTGTGCTATTGAAGTGTTTGTGCGGAGTGTGGAAGCTGAATAGTAGCGCACTCATGGCATGACAATTCACTTGGAGGCACCGGTGCAATCATTTGCATTTAATGCATTAAAATACTCATCCAGAGTAATACATCTTTCGAATCTGTAAAAGGTAAACTTTTATTTGTGTGTGTACTCACAACAACAACAACAACAGAATTGTTGTGCTTTTGTAAAATAACGAACGCGAACATTATTAGGTCTCTGTGAAATTAAAAATTTAAAATAAAAAAGGCACCGAAACTCTGTGTTTGCCTCAACAACATGAAAATTATATCTATAGAAAGCGAATTGTTTAGTTTTAAATGAACCAAATAAAATGAAAAACAAATATTTTCATATTATGTAATCCGTATGAAAACACCATCAATGAATTATTGTATTGTTATGGCGTTATTGTTGTTTTCTTGCTTTTTTTTTTGTTGTGTTTTTTTTATCTTTTGTGGGTGTACTGTGAAAAGTTTTATGCGTGCGCTTGAGCGCTTATAGGCAATAAAGGCTCATTATTATGAATTATATGGTTTATTAATATAAACGTGCATTTAGTCAACTAATTGCTAAAAGTGAAGTCCTAATTTTTCATAAGGTTTTTTCCTAATTAATTAAGGACAGCTGCAAATCTTCAGCTTCATTCAAAAAATTATAGTAGAGCTTTCTAATTTGCATGTATCTGATTTTAAATTCATAGATCAGTCCCACCATAGAAGATCCTGAGGTCTTTAAGGACATTGAGAAGGTGCTGAGAGAAACTGTGAAAGGACCTGGTAAATAATATACAACCAGATGTGGATCCGCGCGCTAACACACACACACACACACACACACACACACACACACACACACACACACACACACACATACACTCAGTCTCACTAAACACCCTTCCTCCCTAATGTGATGTAATTTGTTAAAATTATAATTCCCTCTTGGACCAAATTTAGGCAGTAGTCAACAAGTTTAGACATGTTTACCCTTTAGAATTAAAAAGATTTAATTGACATCATTCACATTTTATAGTTTGACAACTGAAGGAAATTTTTTTTTTACTTGTATGTAGTTGTAGTTGTTGTTGTTGAGAGCTTCACCTTGCAACACACTAAACTATGAATGTGAAATGTCATGTATTGTAGCACTAGTGTAGTGTCAGCTTCAAGAGATGCATTGGAAAAACATTTGTGACAATGATTGTTATAACGCAAACCTATTTGACTGTACTTTTTATTGACAATGAAAAGTTGTTTGATCACCACATAGTTTTGACCAAAATACAATCAGTAATAAATAAATAAAAAAAAATTACACAAAGTAAAATGATTCTCTGCGCGTGCAAAACTGGGACGTATAAACCATCAGTAATTGAAATAACCTAAAGACAGGAGGCGGAGGGCTGTACAACAGACATCCCCAGCATCTCAAACAGAAACAAGAGTCAGTCACATCAAGTCTATGTTCACTACGAGCTAAGCCTGTCCTTTAGCCAATTATTCTAACAGGAGGCGGCCGGACGCTCTCGAGACGAGGCCAGCTGATCGGCCACGGAGCAAACGGCAACAGACTTGTGTTTTGTGCTCCGAGACGAGTGTTCCGTGGCGCAATGAATCATGCTCTGGCGATACATTTTGTGCTATTCACGACGGTAAACAATTTGTGTTTTACGTTCTTTCTAACCAAAAAATTAGATGTGTGACTGCATGCGCTAGAGGTAAATATATCCAATTATTAAGTCATGTTCTTCAGAACACTTTACTGTGAAGGATCAATTGGTGAACCTTGTTTTCACATAGAAATATGTGACCCTGGACCACAAAACCAGTCTTAAGTCGCTGGGCTATATTTGTAGCAATAGCCAAAAAAACATTGTATGGGTCAAAATTATCGGTTTTTCCATTATGCCAAAAATCATTAGGATATTAAGTAAATATCATGTTCCAAAGATATTTTGTACATTTCCTACCGTAAATATATCAAAATTAAATTTTGATTAGTAATATGCATTGTTAAGAATTCATTTGGACGAATTCAAAGTCAATTTTCTCAGTATTTAGATTTTTTGCACCCTCAGATTCCAGATTTTCAAATAGTTGTATCTCGGCCAAATATTGTCCGATCCTAATAAACCATACATCAATGGAAAGCTTATTTATTCAGATGATGTATAAATCTGAATTTCTCAAAATTGACACTTAAGACTGGTTTTGTGGTCCAGGGTCACATATGTGATGTTTAGTAAGGAAAAATGTCCCCAAATCCTACATGTTTGACCTATTAGTTGAGTAAGTGCATTTCTTATGGGTTTAGGTCAGACCTGCACCTGGAGTAGATGTACACCCGGGCTCCAAAGAGGTACGAGAGAGTAACTGGTGTGGTGCTCTGACAGGTACATATAGCTTTTGGGCAAGGAGCTTCCAGTCTGCAGACTGCAACAGGCCTCAAAACAGCATGTTAACGTCACTTGGGTGTAGGCGTAAAAAAAAAAATAAGAACAGCAGCATTGTTTAAAACCATGACGTTAAAAGACACGATGTGCACAAACTCTGAACGTTGTTTTTTTTTTATACAGACGTGTATATATATATTTATATATTTATATATAAAACAGCTTTATTTACAGTTGAACCTAACATCCCCTGTAGAAGAAATACACAGTACTTAAGCCGAAGGAGCTGCGTGGCGTAAAAGACAGAAAGAGTGAGAGCGCGTCTGCATCTGCGGTGGACGCCTGGTTCGTGGCCTCGGCTCGGCTGGCGCAGAGCAGCGGGACGGGGGAGGCCTCCTCGCCCTGTCCTCCGCAGGCTTCTGTCGTTCTCTTGGCAGTGTGACTCATCAGAATTGTTTGTTCAGGCCAACTTGAAGGTATGACTCTGAAAGAAATGTCACACAGAAAAGAGCATATGATGATGTAACAAACAGCTCCAGGGTTTGTTTTCATATAAGGTGAGAGTACCTCATTCATGCGATGCTGAAGCAAACATAATAATCGTAATCTGGAAGTGCATGAGTGAGTGTAAGAAGAATGACTTTGTGTTTTTCTTTTATTTATCTGTGAAGCGTCTAGATGACTTGTAGTGGTGTGAGTAGTATAGCTACATGTAATAAGAGTGTAATGTAATGGCTGTTTGCCTGCAGATGTGGCTCATTTGATCGTGAAGTTCAGTTTGGATTGTGTAAATGCATGTGCATTAGAGTGAGTGAGTGATTTGAGTTTGTTGTTAATATGAATATCCATGAAGCATTGTTTGAGTTTATTTTGCAGATGACAGAGGAGGGGCAGGGGCAGTGATGTTGTTTATCAAGCAAACATACAAAGGCTGAAAATGATTTGAGTTTAGCACAGGTAGTTTTGTGTGTGTAAGAGACTCACAGCTTATAATATTCATGTTCTCTCAGCAAGAGTAGGTCCTCACAGTGGAGCTGTCCAGGCGCTGTACCGCCGATGGTCCAACTGCATGGAAACAAAGATATTCAGTGAGTGAATTATTTCTGGGGGTAATTTGTCTGTATATAAAAGTGACCATTGAGTTTTGTTAATGTAGTTAACTGACAGACTTGAGGTTGCCAGGTATAAAAATCAGTGCTGGCAAATCGTGATATATTCATGTATATTTTTTTGTATTGTATAAATCATTTGTGATTTTTTTTAATGTATTTTACAGATAATTTATGTACATATATATATACGCAGTAAAAAAAGTTGTATACAAATATAAATTTTTTAGGATGCGATTAATCCTGATTGATTTGAGAGCACTATTAGAAATCAGATTATAATCAGGTGGACTTGAGGAGGTGGAGTAAACAAGCAATAGTGTGAATAGTGAGGTTTTTTAGTCTCAAATCATTTGAAGCCATCTTGAGGCACCCTAGTGTGGCATGGCTCCCTCTTTCTGTCTGTGCACATCTTCCCTTTCTCTCTGTGACATGACACATGCTTGAAAATGTTTAGGGGGTCAGGGAAAAAAAGCAGCCAATCACAAGGCTGTTAATGGTGTATTGTAGGATGAATGGAGAGACATGAATTGATTGGTCTAAACGATTAGTTCACTTCCAGAATTTCCAAACTTCCATAGTATTTTTTTTTGCCCTACTATGGAAGTCAATGGTGCCCATCAACTGTTCAGATACTGAATAACATTTTTCTAAATATCATCTTTTGTGTTCAACTGAAGTAACAAACTCATACAGGTTTGGAACAAGTGGAGGGTGAGTAAATGACAGAATTTTTATTCTGGAAGTGAACTACACCTTTATGTAGGTATTTATTGTATTTGAGTTGATTTGAAATATCTTTGTTACACAATGATGGAAAATGTGCAACTGCAAATGTAGATATTGAAGGAAAAGGCAAGGCCCTCCCATATAATTAGAATTTACATATGGTGTGTGTGGTATACTGTGGCCACCAAAAACGAGTAGAGCACAATGTCCAAAACAACGACACAGTCACTCAGTGAGATGTGTAAGTGTTAATATTCACACACACAGAGAAGTATGGGAAGATCCAGCAACACTGGGGAAAGGTGTTAAAGGGGAACATGAAGAATAAAACTTTGCTCATCAGTGTACATGAGATACAGCACACAGCGATGAATGCATTGTTTCAATGAACAGTGGGGCAAGAATAAGTATTGAAACAGAGCGATGAATGCATTGTTTCAATGAACAGTGTTTAGCTGTTGGTGAAGAGGAGGTGAAGCCGTCTGCGTTGTTTCAATGAACAGTGGGGCAAGAATAAGTATTGAAACAGGTGCAAAGGTTCTTAATAAGAAGCTGTGAGCTTTGCCACGTGACTTTGTGCATGCGATTGGTTGATCCCTCATGATGAGTGTATAGAGCATGGTACTCTCTTCTTTAGCTTGCACTTTCCTTTCGCAGCAGCACACACCTCCACTGCTTCATCTTGCTTTGAGGCCTTGGTTTCCTCCTGTTCTCTGGCAAACTCCTTCATGCCAACAACTTTCAACATGCTCTACATTGTGAGTAAATCTTCACACTGGGCAACTACATGATGTCTCTCTAATATTAGCCAATGGCTAATCAATTCTTAGATTTTACTCGCCAGTGTGTGAGTTGGAGGCTGAGTATAAGTTTAGCATAGATATATTTTCTTTCGCCAAACACTCTTCCCGAGTGCTTCAGAGTTTCACTCTCCGTCAAGCGATCTGTGATATTTTTCAGTTCATCTCAATGGATGCGCAGCGCACCTGTGTTTGACATACGTAAACTCTAGTGTGAAGGCGCATGACTCGCTGTCGCTTTCTCTCACACGCACAAAGAAAGACATAGTCTTACATAACATGCAGAATTGATGCACTTTATTCTTATTTTATGCAAATTAAGTGGGCGGAACTAATGCGCAAACGACAATCTCTGGCTGGTGCTCACTTATTATCGTCCCTATTTTGATTTCAGCAAATCAGTTCGAGCGAACACACAACCTGATTAATATTCAGGAATCCAGCAGCTCGTTAATCCTTGGTGCATTTTATATTCTTAGTAGAATTTGTATAATAATAATATCATCTTATCAGTATTATTGTTAGTTTTTTCTGATTTTTTACAGAAACACTAAATGACCTAAAGCACCAGCACCAGTCCTAAGTTCAGTTAAAATGACTAATTTGCATTCATACATAGTTACTAAGCCTAAACTCTAATTACTAAACTTCTATTATTAAATAATATTTGATTATCATATTATACTGCTTGACTGACTGATGGTAAGAGTGTACTTTCAGATATTTAAAAAGCTGTCTCATTTTACAAATATATATGTTTGTAAAATGGCACAGCTTTATAAATATACACATAGTATAGTATATCAGTCTGGCGAGTTAACAAAAAACATTACTAGCCAATGGCGATTCAATTGCCAAGGTGTCTGTAGAGGGTTGAACATTAAGTTATACACAATATACTACTACATGTTGGCTGGCTTACACAAAATATCTTTCTCAACAGATGAACCAAACCATATTCAACTAACTTCCACTTAATCGTGCCAATTAAACACATACCAGTCAACCACTACTCTACCTGCCCTACATTTATTCTCTAAGCTTCTGTGGAAGAAAGGACTCGCCGAAGCACACCAGCTAACCCCTGGAGTTCCTCTGAGATCAGCGCTAAGTCCCAACAACTTCTATTACTATTCGTTGATCCACACTCCAGCACCAATAACACTCTATACATTCACAGGCCAGGAGTCTCACTAACAGTTAAAAAATAACTTGCAGAAAAACAACTACTACATAAAGCAATGCCAGTGGTCTCCACCTCATTCCCACCATTTTTCTGCTCCCTGCTACTAGAAGGACAGAGGAGTGGTGACACCACACTCCCACTATCAGACAGCCAGGGTTACTTAAGTAACATGGACTAGTTCAAACATTCACATTCATCTGACTATGGGCTAAAGACATCTCCCAGATTGCACATACACTCACAGTCATATCAACCAACCCAACTCAGTGAAAGAACTCCGTAACATGCATTCTACACAAATCACACACACACAGAAAGAAAGAACTCTACACAGTGCCTTTGATGCAGCCATAACTGTTATAACCCTAATACAAAACCTTCCATTACCAGTGTGGGACAGGTGCTGATGTCAAATACTTTCAGCCATATGCCATCACTCAATGAAGAACTTCTTATTCCTACTTAGTTTGTGTGTCATGTAACTACGGTATGTGGACATAATAAATGTACTATCAAACCACTTCTCTTCCAATAAAACAAACAACAAAAAAATAAATTAAATAAAAAGCAGTGATTCTAAGTCAATCAATCCACAGGCTCACAGATAAGACCAGACTCGCTCACCTTAGCCATAAATGCAAGACAACTTTTCACAGTTATTCCCAAGTAATACACAACGGAAAGGACAGGACACACTGAGACCATTTAAGGGGGTACGAGCACACTGCACTGTAGGGATGGGGTCGGGAATACCACACGGTTAAAGGCTCTGTCGTGTCTGACCTTGAAACCAGTCCAAATACATGTCACCAGGACTGCCGTCCATCACCTCATACAGGACTACCCAGCAGCAGTCCATAAAAAAACAACAGAAACAGAGTAAACCCAGCGTGTATGTGTTACTTCTGTCAGCCCCTCATGTGGTGAAGTCTGTGTGTAACTGGCTGTGTTTAGGAATAGTGTCCCACCATGCTACTCATACTATTTTTCACTTTTGACAAATGAATATATAAAATACCATATTAAACATACTGCATTTGCCAAAATATTAATTAATGGGATAGTTCACCCAGTCTTTAATGTACGAAAGAGAGACATTTCAGAGCACAGTATACGATCTTTTCCTAGTGTATGTATACACAGATACTGTATCATCATTTTTTGGAGCAAATACTGCAGCATATTGCAATAACGTATGCAAGATTACGTGACACTGAAGACTGGAGGAATTGCTGTTGAAAATTCAGCTTGGTAGAGATGTATGGCACATTTAGACACTTTTGCTAAACTATCCCTTTAAGTACACATTTATATCCCTTTAACTAAAGCCCGGGAATAATGTTTCTCGTACTGTAACCCCCCCCCCCCCCACCAAAAAAACCCCAAGTTAGCGGTAAGTGTAATGCCACTATTCCATCCCAAACATAGCTTCTATATCGCACTGGTTTAAAATTCATGCATTTTTGCCCCCTAGCACTCTCTGGATCATGTTTGTGAATATCTGTACTGTCTCACCCTCTGGTGGCAGTCTGCGTGAGTGTGCGGAGGTGGCAGTGAGGCGAAAGCCAGCGGGCAGGGTCTCTGCTGAGCCGGGCATAATGCTGATCCCGTGGATGTCCCGACGAGGGAACTGCCTCCTCCACGACGGTCCTCGGAAGTCATTCTCGTCGCACTACGGATGGTCCAGATGCAAATTTAGACCAAAGTGCCATTTTACATTGTCTTATTGCAGCAATAAATTACATAACACTACATGTATACCTTTAGCTTTGCTGTTTGAATGATGTTAGTAAGAAAAAAAAAAAAAGTAATGATTTAACTCAAACTAGCTTTTCCCTCCATTTTTTCACCCATTTTATTTTTGTTTTATAACAAATACTATTCTCAATCTAAGCTGCTTAAAACCTTAAATTTTTATGCATTCTGAATGAAAAACAAAAAATACATTAAATGAGTCTGAGTGGTCAAAAAAAAAAAAAAATCCACACTTTGGCTGTTTATGGTCATAGGAATCAGACGAAAAGAAAAAAATCTACATCTCAGCTAAAAACAAACGCAAACAGAAATATAGGAGAGACACTATAAAGCACCAAACCCACCCCATGAGAGAATGAGTCTATGAGTGTAAACTACTGCAAAAATCACACTTCAAAGTGATCGACTGACTGATTGTAACCTGACAGTCATGTTCGTTTTTTCCCCAAATGGCCAAAATACATGATGATAACTTCTCTATTTCAATGTATAGGAGTGTACAGTTTTACTTGAACTTCCAAAAGTTTGTGTATTTCTTTATGCTAATGATGATTACAGACAAATTTAGACAAGATCTAAATCTTAACAAATAAATGAATTAATTAATGATGGTTATACTGTTCCATGAACCTTATGACAACAGCTTACAGTATGAAGGTTAAATGCACAAAACAGTCTGATAGATTTTTTACTCTATAAGTAAGGTAGTGTAAGCTTTGCAAATCTTAAACTCAAAATCATTTGTCAGTTAAGCCTTCCTGACTTTCGTGTGAGAGCTGAAAATTGTCAGTTGAGCCTTTTTGTTTACGACACTGGCTGTGTAGGCAGTGCAGCTCACTAACCATTTGGAATGGAACCACTGTCGACTGCTCAGTTCTATATGAAATGTAACAAACTAGTGCTTCACCTCATCTAATTGTCTCTCTGTTCCCAGCGCCAGCAGATTGTTGTACTCTCTCTCCAGAATTTGTCTAGCCTGTTTGGGATAAAAATTTATTAATTCAATATTATTCCCTCAAAATAAAGACTGTTTTAATATTTTTTCTGGATGAGTGTTTTGGTTGGGGATCTGCAGCAGCAGGGCCAGGCTGCTGTAATCAAAGTTGTCGTCGAGTGCTATGAGCGCCCCGTGCACACCGCTCTCTAGCAGGATGTTGGAGTAGTCGCGGAGACCGATGCTCTGGACCCAGCGGATCACGCGCTCGTTACTCCACACCAGCACGTCTAAGCAAAAAGTCACAGTGTGTTTTTGTTCATTGGGGTGTCACATGCCACATGCGCATTTCCAAGTGGCTTCTGCCTACCTCTTATCTCATGCTGACTGCTCTCTCTGCGTCTCTCCAGCTCCTTCCTGTCATAGTTGAGCTTCTTCAGGCCCATGATGCCATACTGCAGACTGGTTCTGTTGCAAATTTGATTAAACGCCAATTAATACATCTTAATAATACTTTTACATTGCAATCAAAGCAGTCAAATGTGGTCAAGTCAGCACTAATTTAAATCAGTCAAATCAAATTAATGGACTTCTAACCTGTGAAAGCTGTCCACCATTTTTAAATGCACTCGGAGGTCCTTCTTGGTGAGGTGGTCCAACATGCGTGCATCCACCAAACACTCCATGAAGTAGCTGCGGTACTGAGGTAGACCTAGACTGGGCAGCCATTGGTTCCCAATCCACTCGTGGTTCATGTCCCCGTATGCCAGCGTCTGAATGACACACGCAACACTTCACATTTTAACAACCATTAAAGGAGCTGCTTTGATTATAAACGAGATCCATGTGGGCTTTTACAGTCTCACCTGTGACCAGCTCCCCTCCTCTGACTCTGACTTCTGCGGAGGCACAAGAAAGTGAGTGCATCACATATGTTGCACATGATCACCTGACTACATGCATCTGTTTTAACGTTATTAAACATGTAACACAACAGCTCACAGGATAAATGAAAAAAATAAAGTAGAGCTTGACTTCATCAAATCATCTACATGCAAACAATACATCACAGACGAACTCATCACACATGACATGCGTTCGTCTTCGCTGTTCTTGCACGTTTCTGTTCCACGCCCGTGTTCCCAGTAATCGTTAGACTGCTGATGATTGTATGAGGCCGTGATGAGGCTCAATGGAATATAACAAGGCTACTTTTATTCTCTTTTGACTGATTACATGAGAATGTTACATCCGTACAGCCTTGCTTTCTTCAGAGCTATTCAATACAAATTTTGGGCCTCTCTCACTGCTGGTTCACCCATCTAAAGAACATTAGCACTGGATGTAACAGAAGCACATATATATTCAGACATGTATTGATGAAATCTTTCTAAACCCAGTTAGGGACCAGAGCTCACAGTCGACATGAAACTGCATTCACGACTCATTTTACTTCCATAATTGGATGCATTTCTACTTTTGATTAGGCTTTTTGATGCTCAAGATCACACATGGACCATGTCCTACAACAGTAAATGAGGCTGATTTTGATTTCATGTCGACTTTCGTGCTCCATCCTGATTCTGTGATACAAAAAAACTAGCAAAAAGGGTCAGTAAGAGGATAATGTGAAAAAACAACCCTAGTTTTGTTAGAGTTCAACAGGATGAAGTGACTGACCGTTTTGGAGGGGGCGGCAAGTGTCTCCATTTCCTCGTGGGTTACCCACACATTACCCGACGGCTATGTGGGCGGCCCCAGAGATGAATCCGACAGGAAGGGCAAGCAGTGTTAAAGAAGAAGAGCAGCAGCACTGTAAGCCAATAGTGTTACAGCATCACACAAGCACGCATACAGAGAGCACAAGCACACTGAACATGCAAACACACGTCAGGAGAGACAAAAATTCCATCCCAAATGACCAACTATACACTATGTTCTTATACACTATGTACTTATGCACTATGTACTCAACCATGTAGTGTATGAAATTTATAAGATTATTTTGTAATTCAACATTGGAGTCTCATAGCCCCTCTCCCTCCACTACGTAATCAAAGCTGCAACAGTTAAGTGCATGAAGTGTCCAACATTACACACTTCATTTTTTTCAGTTAATTGTGTTTAAAGTGCACTTTTTTCTTCTTGGAATTTTCAGTGTGAACGCACTACTCACACTATTTGTAATACAGAGCATAGAATAGTGCACAAGTACACAAACTGGGATGCACCTAAAATGGACGGATCAGGAACTGCTGCTGAAGACTACACAACTGCTTTAATGTGCAAAATGAGCTGATGCTTTTTGCTTCATACACACTGTGCAATTTTATTTTGTCTCGGTCCTTTTGAATAAAAAAAAGTAAACCTTAATGTTTACAATGTTTTTATCTTTGAACAAAAGTAGTCTTTTACAGTACAATTATGATGGCCAGGTGTAGACAAAATCGTCCAGTGTGCACCAGACTTTGAGTAGTTAGTAGTTTATCAGGAGATGCTTTGAAAAGGAGTACATAAAAATAACTTTCAGAAAGAAAAACCTCAAATAAATGAGCAGTTTGCCCGCTGGAATGTGCTGTGAATGTGTCATTACATGATACAATGCCAGGTCAGCTGTTTCTCAGATCGATGCAGAACACTATTACCATGACAACCGGACAAAATAAAGCTGAAGATGGGTTTAAAATAGCTGATGATGACGATCGGTTTAGTGACTATGGTGACTGACACAGATGACCGGTGCAGTCCAGTATTTGCCAATCGAATGATGAAACCAATGGGTGCTTTTGTTTTTCAGTATTTTAAATGCATGTTACTAAAAACGTAGCTATTAAAACAAGAGTGTTTGTGTGTGTGCACTCACGGTTCTAGATGTAGGGGGAGCTGAAGGGCTGGTGAGCGAGACCATCTCCTGGATGGCCAGGCGCAGTTTGAGGCGGTGCAGAGGATTGCTGATGCCGATCTCTCTCTGGATCTCGGTGTCCGACAGGGCCGACATGATAGCTCCGCTTTTTACGTTGGCACGACAAGCTGCGACGTACCACGCTGGCATCCCTAGCCACAGCTTTGAACACACACATTGTAGCATGATTAAACGTATAAGTACAAAGAATGCATTATAATGACTAGATTCTAGAACATCTTCTATTGTGCAGTATCTTCCAAGCTTCACCACTAGATGGCGCCATTGCTTTACATCCAGTGATGTCGGCAAGTCTTAACCGTGAACAGATCTGTTCTGACCACAAAACAAACCAACCTGAATACTGGCAAAATCACACATCTCCTCTATTTCAAATTCACTGACATTCTAAATATTCAGACGACTTCAATATACAAAAATACTGTACGTTAACATTGTATATCTAGGCAAACGTGCATCAAAAAACATTGCAGCCACATTACTACAACTAAAAACTTCAATTGCATCATTCTATGATACACTTATCTCGGTACGCAATACGCAACTGTTGATACAGTCGATACAGCTCTTTATTTAGCAGCCATTAAAGATCCCCTGAGCTAGCTTAACCTCACAATAAAGAATCTGTGCCATTATGTGGAACAAAATCCCAGGATACCACCCCAGGCCGCCTTTAATCACACATTTCCTCAGTGTCAATATGGTGCAGTCTCCCATATCATACTAATACAAGGGCGTAAAAACAACTATGACTGAGGGGGAATGTTATTATTATTACTTTGGCCAATATTACATTTAAGGCTGAAATACACCATCACATCTAGGGATCACACTAGCAGACTTTCACATCACACACCACAACTGGCGTCCTACAAACTGTAAATCGGGGCAAAAACCATGTTGCGTATTCCAGCCTTTAGTAACTGAATGCACAAGAGCCAACTGTCAAATCTACCATGGCAGGCATCTAATTACTAATATCTGCCTTTTAGAAAAAGGATGTAATTGGATGTGATTACTCACATAATATTCATAAGCCAAACTGATATGTTTTGTGTCTTGCCCACTTTTCACATACACCTTGCAATATTTAAGACATATACACTTTTTTTTTTTTTCATTGCCAAAAATGAGTATTACCCACCTCCAACCATGAGACAACCGTAGGACCATCCCACTGAGCAAAAGGTAACCCTTTTCTTCTGGCTTCTTCCAATAACTCGTGTCTAGAGAGAGCAGGTGACAGAGACAGAGAGAAAGACAGATAAAGAGAAAGACAGAACCAGCTTAAAGATAATCAACTGAACAGAGAGAGAGAGAGTGGGAAAGGGGCATGTAAAGAGAGAAAGTGAGATGCTTTATCTGCCTCTGCCAGGTTTCCTGTCCTTTAATGGCCACTATCTGTTTATCAGAGCAACATGGAACACTAAATGCACAAGTTTCTTCTTAAAAGTTTCTTTTGTACCCACTACTAGTCTGTAATTAGCATGTAAGTGTGACGAATGTTACCTTTTCATGTAATCTCTCTAAATAAGCAACACTCAAGCCAATATAATGCTCTGTTTGAGTTCCGATCACTCTATAATTTAATATAAGGTCTGTCTCGTCTCGTCTCTTAAACGCAGTCTGGGTTTCTGTGATTAAATGAAGGAAAGAATCTAAGGGTGAAGTCACGCTGAGACGCCAGCAAACTGTAAGTTCCGGTTTCTCAGATAAACATATCGTGACATTTCCTTGCTGTGTCCTGATCCTCATGTATAAAACTGAGAGCTTTAGAAAACTGGAATACTGTTACTTATCAAGGGAAAACAGAAATGCCTTTTCTTTTGAACCCCATTGCATGTTTGTCTTGATAAATATTTGCGCTTTAAGACAAGACTACTATCATAAACTCTCATCAGACTTTCACGCAGACGCTTTCTACGCAGATCTCCACTGGGAAATATGTCTAGCTTGCCTCTTCTCATTTACCAACTTTACAGGGGGCGAAGGTCTTGTAACAGAGTGTGTCCTCAGAAATGTTTTGATCTCTCACGCTAATGTCTGAATGTCAGAGAGCACTCAGCTCCAAGGTTCTGTCAAATTTGAGCCTGTGTTATTCATAGATATTTTGAGGTAAGGCTTTATGTTTAGTTGGACTGTGTTGGAATTCTGAGAGCATTTGGCTACAGAACAAGTACAGGTGAGTATTTTATGCTGTGCAGATGTTGCAGTGGACTTTAAAGTGCCCCTATTATGCCATTTCAAGGTTGCTAATATTGTGTTATGAGTCTGCTAAAACAGGTTTACATGCATGCAAGGTCAAAAAACACGTTAGTTTTCTCAAAAAATAGATTTAATTTTACCTAATTTCTGATTGATTCGTAAACGACTCGTGGGAAGCAGTTCAAAGAATCAGTGAGCCCTCACTGCTGTGATTGGTCAGATGGCGCAGTCCTTTGTGATTGGTCAGATGGCGCAGTCCTTTGTGATTGGTCCAGAACCACTCTGGATTGGACTACCGTGCGTGTCAGAAACGAAACGCCAATTGCCATGACAAAGTATGTGTAGAGATATTGGCTCTGGATTGGTCTACCGCGAACAGTACTTGTCCATACATGGAAAAGATGGTATCAATTGTACCTTCGTCGATTGAAAACAAATTTACTCTCACAGCGTAGGATATAGCATCTTCTGGACATGATGTTAACCACATCTAAATTTTACTGTTTGTGGGCGGGCAAGTTGGTGACTTAGAATGTGGGCAGACATTGTGCAAATGTGTTACTTCGTGATGTAGAGCCATAACAGAATAAGATTCGAATTCCTGAAGACTCGTTTAGGCGATTGCGAGACGACTCTTTTTTTGATAGACAATAACTTTATTTATCGTGCACTGTCGGCTTCAACTTTGCAGATATGTTCACATACAGCTACATGACACACTGCATAAAAGGTAATATTCAAAAAGGCATAATAGGGGCACTTTAAGGCAGAGACAGTTGGGTGTTCCTCCCTCAGAGAGCAGCTTCGTAATCCAACCACATGTTTGGGGTGTACGGTAAGGCCACTTGAAGTGTTAGGTACAGTACTGACACATACTGTACTGAGTGATATGGTTCTGTCTGCACAAATTAAATCTCAAACTGATATCAGAGTGGTTATGGTGATGGTGCCTGATACGGTTCTGTGCAGGGGGTGGATTATTTTTTGTCTTGAGAGTTGACGGAAATGACTTTTGTTAGGGTTTGAAAGGGTTGACACTGACTTTATGATTGGAGAATTTGGCATACGTCACAAGAGAAGTCTGACTTTTCACCGGATTGAGTTATGAATAAGACCTTTTTTTACACATATTCACATAATTTACGTAATCTTAACATTTGCACGGGTGAATACGAGCAGTAACATGCATTTAGAAAATAAATCGGGTGAACTTTCCTTTTATGCCGACTTTAAGTCTATGCAAGACCAATTGTTCCCAGTTCAAACTGGCAGGTTTAATGGGCCTAATTTTCCTGAACCACCTTATCTTTGATGGAAAAACAGCACCAAACCAGATTGACCACAAGCAGCATATCGATGGGGAACTGTCCTGATGCCGTGAACTTTCATGTCTGTAAAGGCAATAAGGCCTTCATGGTGGTGGTGGTTATGATGTACCTCTCCTCATCTTTACATACTGCATATGTTCAGGTCAAATGTAATGCATGTGAGTGGCTTCTTCTGAACATACTGTAGCTGGGGAGGGAGAGAAACAGTTATGAGAGAAAACAAAAGAAAAAGAGAGCAGGGAAGAAGTCAATGAGTTGACAGTCCATAACCAGAGACGAGGCCTGGTTATTGAATACGGCACACGATGCACGCACGCACACGTACACGAGAGGAGAAAGGCCTCGGCATGGCAGATCAAGAACAGGTTGTTATAAAGGCACACATTCTCTCTCCAGGCAGAGATGCATCCTCTATAGAACTGCAGAGGGGGAGAATCACATTTACAGTCAAATGAAAAAGAAAGGCAGAGGCAGGGGTCTCTAGATGGACAGAAAGGAAATGCGTCGGACCCCCCTGGAGATAGACACACACTTTAGGAGCATGACGACAGACACGGACAGAGCGTCGACAGTGGAAAATGCAGCAAGTGTTGGCAACACAAACTAAACTTACCCGCTGATATAGAGTCAGATGAGGAGAAAAAGAGATAGAGAGAGAAAAGAAAAATAGAGAAAGCGATGGGAGACAAAATTAAATGCTTGTTATTGAGCATACTGTATGTACTGTATGACTTTAGAAAAAACACCTTCAGCTCAGAGACGTGCATAAATTTAGGAATTGGTGTATTTTTGCACTTAGATATTGACTTATTGGTCACAACTGAACAGATCTACTTATCTTTGAATGCTTTTTTTTTATCATACAGCATGCAGAAAGTGTGACAGTGCAATGGAACGTTGAAGAGTTGCCTTTGCATGGCAACAAGATGAATGAGACCGAGACGAGTCAAATTACATAAAACGGTCACATTCAAACCATTAGCATTAAGGCAAAGAAATGTGATATTTGGCAAGCATCACATGACATGCTGTAAACACATCCAATGCAACAAAGTTACAAGCCTGCTATGAAAGGCACATTCTCATGTTAACATACATTCATCAAATGGCAATCGTACATTAATTTTTATTTAAGTATTACATCATGTGGCATATAGATAACTGGCTGCATTATTATTCGCAGACAGGTATGTAAATGGATCCTGTATAGTTTAACAAATATAAATTAAATCGACACTGAAAATGCTTCCTTTTATAGAGTTTTGTTAGATTAGGTAACATAAGGTACAGATAATAAGATATGCGAATATGTGATAAGTTAATCAATTTTATATAATGTGTTTTTTTTCTGGATTTTTTTTGTTGTATATAATGTTTATGGATTTAAAATAAACCTACCATATAAATTACAGACCCTTCATTTCTTTGTAAGCAAGCAAACAGCAGGATCAAATAAATATTTCCCCCACTGTACGTAAATGCAAACGGCAGTTAGTTGCGCAAGCTTTAACATCGCATCTTAGCCAAGTTTCCATCAAAGGATCTATTTTTGCAAAAAGCATGTTGACATGTTTACAGATATAATGGATATGATGGAAATGCTAATAATGCAATCTTTTGTTTCGATTAAGCACATAAATTCTATGTTGACAGCTTACATGTAGCAAAAACCAGTTTGGAAACACTTGTCGTTGGTCGTTTGTTCATTTAGGTCATCTACTGTCATGGCCAAAAATGATTTGAAGAGAATCTTTGCAAGTTAGTCAAAGTTAGTTAAAGAGTCAGCATGTTTATAGCTAGCTACCTAAATAACAGTAAATCTGTTGTATAAATCCATTTTAAGTACTGAGGCTTGCAAAAGTGACGCAAAAACTCACTCTAAGTCTGTACAACAGGACTATGTAAAGTGCTGCTTTCTTACTTGCGTAGAGTATGTTTCTGGCCTAAGGCACTGCAATGCATCCATGTGTTCAAATATTGTTTTCTTTTTTTTAAAAAGGTGTGTGAAACATAACATCACAGTATTTGTGAAGAAGGTTAAGTCAGTAATATTTAATTAGTCTTACAAGATTTGAGCCCAAGAAATAATTACCTTCATTAAAGGTTGTGTTAGGCGTATAATTTAAATTTGTCAGAGAGCGGTTTATAAAATACTTACTTCTTTTTAAGCCTGCGATCTTTCTCCGCCTGTGTTCCCAGTTTTCCCACTGCAATATCCTGAACCAGAAGCTCAGGATCGGATACATTCCCTGATGGAGAAGATCCATTAACCCATCATCTGATAATGTTAGTGTAATAATTATACTGACATTCAACTCTAGATCAGCGTTTTAATCAGATTAATCTGTATTGAAAAGGACTGTGTTTTCTGTGATATATACAAATCTTAACTCGGATCCTCCCTTTAAAAGCTCTTTGGTCTATCATATTTCTATGCTCTCACCTAGTCCAGGTCCCATAATCTCTTTCCCCAGCTGCCCCAGTCTGGCCTTCTCTTTCTTCCCAAACAGTCGCCCAATGGAGGACTTGATGCCCTTCTTCTTTGGTTGTTTGTGGAGGGAGTCCTGACTGCTGGCTACACTACTCAGAGCACTGGCCTCTGTCTCTAATGTAGCCGTCAGGCTGGAGACAGACAAACAGATTAACAGTGGGAAAGTCAGGTTATGTTTGTACACAGCACATGTCTGGCTGCTGTCTTTTTGCCGTCTCACCGTGCGTCATTGTGCGAAGAAGCAGGTAGCGTGTGGGTCATGCGGACTTGGCGAGGCGTGGGAGGTGGCGAGGTCTCGCATTTGATGGTGGCCTTGTCCTCTCGACCGTCCTCGTCCACCGCTGCGATCTGTTACACACCCAATTTGAATTAAAGGAGTTCACCCAAAAATGAAAATACTCTCATTTAATTGCCCTCACGTCATTCCAAAACTGTATGACTTTGCTTTTTCTGTCGAACAAAAAAGAAGATATTTTGCGACATGTCTCAGTGTGTATTTTGCACATATAGTGGAAGTCAATATGGGCTTCAATATTTTTTGTTTTTGGTTCCCAGCATTCTTTTAAATATCCTGAGGGTAAGTTTTTGGGTGGTAAACAATATTTTTAATAATACATAGATATTAATACAAGATATGTTTCATACAACATATCGGGTTTTTCACAAACCTCAGCTAATAATAATTGATGTTAATAATAAATATTAGTATTGATCAATCATAATCAAAAGTAACAAATGTCACCCACACACTGATTTTTTTTTCAATTATGAACAATTATTAAACATATCTAAACATCTTTAATATATATATATATATATATATATATATATATATATATATATATATATATTTTTTTTTTTTTTTTTTTTTTTTTTAAGCATATGTATCATTGAATTTTGTTTTATTTCCATTCAACCTTTTTGACTGCAGGCAATTCAATTCAGACCCAAGTCATGAATTGGAAATGGAAAAATGCATTAAGTTCAGATTTTTCCGCAACCCCGGTCCTCTATACTGCCTATAAAAAATAATCATGCCAAATACAGTTAGGTCTTTTGTGAAGGGACCACATTTTATAAGTACCTTTCTCCTGTGTTTCCGCAAGTCACTGGGCTGCAAAACAGAAAATAAAAAATGTTAACAGGTTAATGGAAACTAGATATTCATGAGCCATTCAAAGCAACGCAACGTGTTGCAGGAACTGCAGAGAAGTGACTAGGAAAGCTGTAATACAGCAGTTCATTGAGAGACATCATACTGTGTCATTTATGACTTAACTAGCACTACAATTTGCATGAAAAAAGGCTTTTGGAAAGCCCCAGAGATGTTTGTAGCAATGTGCCTTAAATCAGCGGTTCTCAATTCCAGTCCTCGCGACCCCCTGCTCTGCACATTTTGTATGTTTCTCTTATCGCTTCGGAAGTTTGTTTTATTCGAACATAAGTGCTGTGCGAAGTGGACATCACAGGATATTCTGCCATGATTCCAGTTCGAAGCAAATGTATATGTTCCATTCAAAGTGCACTGAAGTGTGTGAGGCATGAATTTAAATTGTATTTATTTACAGAGGTATATGATGTCACACTTGTCCGTGTGTGTGAAGACGTTGCGCAGCGCAAATCCGTGAATGAATGTTCCGAAGTGAGGTAAACTTCAACAGATTTCCCCTGTGTAGGGATCATGTCAATGGGAACACAGTTAATGCACGGAGCTCACTTCTAAAGAACTGATTATCTGAATCAGGTGTGTTAACAAAGAGAGACATACAAAATATGCAGAGCTGGGGGGCGCGAGGACTGGAATTGAGAACCGCTGCCTTAAATTACAGCAAAATCAAAAATCTTCTTTAATTTTAAACAACTATTTTCTTCCATATATGATCAGCACTGCTAATTTCTAAAAAGATCAAAGAAAATAGACTGTAAATCCTCATGATATGACTCCTGTCGGACAGAGATACGGATGGGCTCGTATACCAGTGTCATGACCCCCATGCGCTCCATGTCGCGGGCAGGGCTGCGCGGGGTGAGTTTGGGGGTGGAGTGTCCGCTGGGAGGGGAGGACGAAGCGAGGGAGGAAGCGGTGGCCGAGGCAGTGATGGAGGCTCCAGGATGGTGCACCCGTGCCAGGTTCAGCCCCTCCAGGCTCACGCTGGCCACGCGGTTCTCGATTTCCTCTGCCCTCAGTTCTGTTGTCTCCTTCTCTTCTTGAATGAGCCTGGAGAAATAAGGGAAAAATTGTTCAGCCCACAGCGAGTCAAAAATTACAGTATGATAATGAGCTAATAGCATTTTATAAACAACATCACTGGAGTGCTGAGCTTGCTAGGCGAATGTGTGTAAATAATTTCGGCAACAGGACTAAAACATCTAATTAGCCCTTACTACAACTAATAGTACCAAATGAAAATCACAACAAAAAACTGAACATAAAAAGCAGCCACAAGGTCAAACTATTGTTCACTGGAGTATCAAAATCTGGATGCTGTCTTGACACAAGTATTTTATTATTATAGTATTATTATTATTTATTTTTTTGAGCTGCTACAGTGTTTAGACTGGTTTGTAGATTCAGGAATAGCAATTTAAAAGATCGCACATCACATTTTCTGTAAATCTGTCATGATTTTTTTGGTCTAAGTGCAGGTGCCGGCTTTGTGAAGCGAGATTGTTAAATTGTTTTTTTTTTCAGCTGTAATATGCTGTGCTGTGGGTTTTTAAGATGCCAGTCTTCACCATGTGCGTGTATCTAAAGAGATAAAATGTCACAGCCCTGATGACTCGATTATTGAGTTATGAGAGGAAAATCTCCAACAGGAAATGCATTAAGTCTGTGGAGACGAATGCTTTCGGGGGGCTCAGAGAATCTACATTCTGCCTTTGTGACATGGAGTTTTGGCTTCAGCCACGGTTTTAGACTTACTTTAAAGCTACTATTATAAAGATATTAAGGGGGAAAAAGGAAAATTGACATTTTAAACAAAACTAAAATTTTTATATACATATATTTGTGTAACTCTGTAATGACATGATAAATACTGGCAATACTGATGTACTGATCAATATATCAAAAGAAGGCTTAAACTAGCCTACTGATGCTGTGGTATCTTCTCAAGTACTATTTAGCAACAGAAAAAAAAACACGCTGACTAACTTGTAATAAAGCAGAGCAAAAACTAAACAAAACTGTTGAATGCTCCAATTGTTCAAATAAACAGAGCAAAGTCACAGCGTTCACACTCTTCAGGGAAATCAAACTACAAACTGTTTAATTTTGTCTCTGCAATTTTACCTTCAACATAGAAAAATGACACAAAAGCAATAAGCTCAGAGAAACAGAGAAATAATGACATCTTGTGGTTTACTGGCTGAAGACTGATGCGGTTGGTTCAGAGAACGCTTGAGGACACGACCAACAACACTCAAGGATCGCAAACTGCAGTTTACTTCTGCAAAATTTGACAGCTCTTGTGGTGGATGTTTCCCATGGCCTGGGATTATTGAATATCTTGTAAAGCAACCATTGAGCGGGCTGCAAACAATTAAACATTGATCATTTGTCAATCATTTAACATGTTTACAGTTTCATGTCTTCTAACCCAAAAGCACAAAGACCAAAGCTGGTGCTTTATCAAAAAGGGCGAGAGAAATAAACAGCACACAGAAGGACCATCTTTCTTCTTGTTGTAACCCAGCACACATTTTAGAGGCACAGTTTAATAGCATAGTGAACAGTATTTGTACACAGGTAATAAGCAAGTTAAACACATTCTGTACGTTATAAATGAGGTTACACGTTTTTTCTAAACAACTTTTTTGTATCTTGATGAAACTTACATAAAGGGAGCTCCTGACCAAATATAAATGTGGGAAATAACAGGACAGAGAACTATCTAAAAAATTCAAACTTGTCTGCAGTGAGTGATTCTTAATGAATTTAAAATGACCTTTGAAACAACTCCAACTAAAATCCAACTCAAGTTCGATAAAAAAGGCAGAAGAAAGACTCTCCGTCTGTTCTGGCCTCTTCAAATATTAATCACACATTCCCACTGAATTGGGAAAAAGTCAAATTATATCTTAATAAAATCCAACGGGCCGGAATGGATTATTTGTTAGTACTTGATTTGAAGTCATACAATTGCTTTTGACAGCCTTAGGTGAAAGTGCAAGGGCTAGCCAGAATGGTGATCATGATCACGAATGGTGTGACATTAAGGAGATACACTGCATGTATACACTAATCCAAGAAATTATGGAAATCGGGAACTGCAGAAATGTCCCCATTGGAAGCGGTGGAGTGCCATGTGGAAACCTTTTACTCAACCACTCATGTTCAATAACTACTGGATTCGTGCTTCTCAAGGGTCAAATCAGCCTCCACCTCCACCGCTGTGTGAACAGCCTACAGGAGCAACCCTGAACTCTTGCTGATATTTAAATAAGCATATACACTACCTAAAGTTTTTATTGTTTTAACTTTCTTCTAGGACTTGCATGTGGCAGAATCCTTATTTTGAGTCTCTGTGGAGATGTGGAAATTTGAATAAATGTGACAATTAAAACATTAAAAAAGAGCAAAGGGATTAGCTAGGGAGCAGAAAGTTGGATGTAAGTTATGGAGGGAAACCAGTGGTAAATCTAAACGTCTAAGACAAAACGGCAACAAGTTCAATTCCTTGTACTGTATGTTCTAGAAAAAGCTACTAGGCTATTAAAAGTCAAGGAACTTGTCCCTGTCCCAGGAATCAGTGTACTACAAGTAACTTTGAGGAGATATTTCTAAGAAATACAATGTCCTTTCATTGGTTTACAGATGTAGTACATTATAGACATTAAAGCAATTTGAATGTAATGTGTCTTCTCCATCTCTGGGTAGACAATTAAGACAATACGGTTTAAGCCTAGTCTACTAGAAGGTGCTGTGTTGTCACAATGAAAGGACTGACCGGATCTCTTTATTGATGGCATCCAGTTGTTCTTGCAGCATCATTGCCAGAGTCTGAGCATCTGAATGTCCTCCAGGAGACAAAAGATCCATCGAACTATAAAGGGTCTCTCTGTCGTCATCATCAATATCCGACATCTCTGTGTCGCTCTCGTATGGGTGGCCGGCGAGAACGCCAAGTTGTTGAGAGCGCCATTCATGCTCGCTCTGAGACTTCGCCTGCAAGAACATGAGAGAGAAACAGAAAGAAGTGAGGCTCTAGAAACTCTAGAAACAATGGATGATGAGATTCTACCTTCTGTTCGTCCCTACGTAGCCCCATGCGTCCTCTCCTGGGCCTTCGGATCACCTTGGTGGAGCGATAATGGTCCGATTGCGTCTCGGCAAGAGAACCCAGAGAGAAACGCAGATCTCCAGATGCATCCAGATGAGACCTGGAATCAAAGAACCACAATCTGTTATCTAGAATTAAGACATGGTGATAAACTTTTAAAATCTAAAATGTCATTTTGTTTACATTCTAACTGGTTAGTTTCACTATGGACTACATAGTAAACTTAGAAACTATAAACTTCACTTGAAAATTCCATCATTAATATGTTTTTAATGGAATGAAAGTACAACGTCTCAGGTTACTCGAGTAACCCATGTTCTCTGAATAGGGAACTAAATGCTGCATAGCAATGAAGCAATGAGAATGCCCCTTGGATGTGTCGATTGTCTAAAGCCCATATGGAATCACGCCAATTCATCGGCTGATGGTGCTGGCGCCACCTTGACCCAACTACATCACCCACTCTAATACTAGAGTGGTATACCATGATATACTCCACCCACCAAGCTAAGCCCTGCCATAACTGGCCTGATGCAAAATAGACCAGGCTAACCTCAAATGGCCTCTAAATCCAAGCTATAAAACATGATAAAAGTGTGAGGAGAGGACCATGCTGCCACCACACAGGTATCCACCAGGGGAGCTTGAGAGGAAGCAACACTCCAGGTAGAATGAGCTGGAATACCTAGCGGTGAAGAGTGACCTCGCACCTCATACGCAACCAAGATAGCGTCCCTTACCCAATGAGAAATCCTATGCTTTGATGGAGCAAGCACTCTGCGGCCAACACCAAAACACACCAACAATTGGGAGGACTTGTGCCACTGGCTAGAGCAGTCCACATAGAGCTTCAAAGCTTGAACAGGGCAGAGCAGGTGAAGCCTCTCGTCCTCAAAAGAAGCAAAAGGAGGAAGGCAGAAGGAGTGAAGCATGACCACCTGGGAACGAAATTACATGGACAAGACCTTGGGGAGATAACCGAGTCTGGGCCGTAGGAATACCTTAACAAGGCCCAGAGCAAGCTCCATGTATAACTCGCTAATAAAGAGAGCCTGCAAATCCCCTATGCATTTGATAGAAGGCAATGCCAACAGGAGCTTCACCTTA
The DNA here is from genome assembly GCF_018340385.1 of Cyprinus carpio. NCBI lineage: Eukaryota > Metazoa > Chordata > Actinopteri > Cypriniformes > Cyprinidae > Cyprinus > Cyprinus carpio. The sequence goes on from NC_056575.1 coordinate 14,756,602, forward strand.
AGTTTCAGAATACGTTCAGGAACTGACTCCAAAGGCTCAAATGGTGACTCCAATAAGCCTCCAGGACAATAGATAAGTCCTAGGAAGGAACACTGACAGGGCGCTAGCCTCAAACAGCTAAACCTATGCATAAACGAAGAGACCAAACAATGTCTACTTAAGGGGACTTCGTCCACATACCTGCGAGCAGTAGTAGCTGCAACATAAACTCTCAAGGTGGTAGCAGCTGCAAACTTCTCCTGCAGAAATTCCAGCACTGAACCAATTGGGCAGCTGACTGGGTCCACTGCATGAGCTGGACACCATGACTCAAAAACCTTCCACTTGCAAGAATAAAGCCTCCTAGTAGAAGGAGACCTAGCATTATCAATGGTTTCCTGAAAGTCCACAGGAAGACCAGAGGTCACAGCTGATCACCCTTTATAGGCCACTCCCATAGCCTCTAAATCTTGGGCCGAGGGTGCTCGATCCTGCCCTGGAGTTGAGACAGCAGGTCTTTCCAGAAATGTGTACAGCCTCAGATCCGGCCATGGGTGAGCAAAAGCATCTATCCCCAGAGGTGCCGGTAGACAGGGAGAACCAAAGGGGACATAGGGTCGATTCCTGCGACACGAAGAGATCTACCTCCATTCTGCTGAAAAGAACCCAGATCTGAGCCACTGTCTGACAACTGTCATGTTGTCCTTTCTGATGATCACATGACAACCCATCAGAATTGGAAGAAAATGCACCAGGGCCAGGAAGATGGCACGTAGCTCTAGGCTGTTTATGTGAAAATATGGCATTAAGAATTGCCAATGACAATCAAATTAAAAAAGCTTTATTGATTATATTTATAGGAGCCAAAAAAATGTTAGATATATTGCAAAGTCTGATTTGATTGGTGGATTTTTTTTAAAGAATGGGTAACAGTTTTTCACCTATAATTCCCCTGTTAAACATAATTATTTAAAAAGTTTAAATAATGTGGGCTGATGGCTTCAACTAAAGCATAAACCACCAATTAACAACCTCAGAGCTCATTGTAGATCTGTTTTTAAAAGGTGATAAATTATTGTTAAAAATAAATTCCTCTACGGAGAAAATTTATGCAATTGTCGGAGAGATCTCATAGCAATGTATCATTGGATCACCCCCTCTAGAAAGGATGCATGCAATGCTGCTGCCAATATTGCTGCCAGCTACTGTATTTGGAACAGCCTTCATGTTGAGCGCACGCCTATGATGCCTTAAAATTCTGTTGAGCTTGCTGGGTTTTGGAACAGAGCTATTGTTTACTGTAAAAGGATAGTTCTGTGTTCTTCATGCTTTCTGTCTTACCGTGACAGTGTGGGCTCTGTAAGGGATCCGGCCCTCAACCGGTACTGATCCAGTTCAGATCTCAGTTTCTCAATCTCCTCCCTAAAATGAGACTATAACCGCAAAGCACATTAAAGTGTCATTTTACACAGAATGGATAGCAAAGCACTGCATTAAAGTTTGTTTTGCCAAGCTAGTTTTCAGAAAATAAAATCTAATGACCTTTTCTTGAATTGAGTCTTCTAACTGCTTCCTGTAGTTCTCAGAGTCTTGAATTAACACATTCTGAAAGAGGAGCAATGGAAAGAGAGTGAGAGATCAGCATTATCGGAAGACATCTGCCATGACGGTTAGATCTTCTCTCACCTTATCCTCAAGAGCGGCCATTCTCTCTTTCAGGTGAAGCTGTAAACGTTCATTCGACTCTGTCAAGAGTCTGTCAACAGTGTCTGACAGACGCTTGTTGTGTTCTTCGTTCATCTTCTCTCTCTGTCGAGCCTGAGGAAACATTTTTTCACAAAATAAATTAAAAACAAATATTTTATTATGTTTAACATTATATTAACTCAAATTAAATGTTTTAATAAATACTAGCATACTAAATACAGCATACAAAAAATACGACCTCACTGCACTGAAAATTTAATATATTTTATATATTTTTTTTTATATATTTTTTTTATGTTTATATATATATATATATATATATATGTATATATGTATATATATATATATATATATATATATATATATATATATATATATATATATATATATATATATATATAAATCAATGAAAACAATAGTGATAAAATCTTTGTCAACGAATAGGCTAGGACTATTGTGTATATTGTGGGAGAAAAATGTGGAGAAAAATTTATGTACATTCAAAATTTCAGAGCAAGTAAGCCTTTTCTCATTATTAGACACAGAAATAAAAAAAATAAAAATAAAAAATAAAGATATATAAAATATATATGTCAGATGTTTTCCACTCAGCGTGCTGTTATACTATTTATACTATATAATACTGTTATACTATAAAATACTATATTTTTTTGCAAATGTAGTGGCTAATTTGGATATCGTATAATCAGACCATTTATATTCTGCACAAAATAAGCACACTATGAAAACAGTATATAGCAAGGTACTATGAATTATTTATTAGGGATGTAACGATGCACTGTGAGCCGGCTGAACATCAATACAAATATTTGACTATTCAAATCGGTTGAGATGTTAAACGAATCGCAGTTCATTTGGGGGTGGGAGTCAGGGGAACTGACTGTCTTTAGAAAAGTTTAGATGGTATTTTCTTTTCATCTTGACTCTGTATAATTCATATTAAAGCAATGTTAATAAGCATTGTGCTGCTTTGTTTACAGCGCTAACCTAGGAAACACTGTATCGCTGCTGTTCCATGAGCGCCTCCTGCTGTCAGAGAGTGAATCTGCAACTCATTCAGAGCTACTGCTGTGTTTGTTTCGTGCAGATTATGTAGTATGTTTTCACAAAACTAAAGTCAGAGCATTCTGTATTCGTTTTAACATTTCAAATTATAAAATCTAATTTATATTTTAAAAACTGCTCATGCTGCATGTATTCAGCATCTTTGTTTGGGTTCTGGTTCAAATGCAGTCGTTGCCTCTAATTTTGAATGGAAAGAGCACAGGCAAAGCCTTTTTTTATTTAAAGAGATTTCTTTTTGTCTTATTTATTAAATTTGATGTTCGTTTTAATATTTTCAATTTAGTTTTGTTATTTGACATATTTCTGTTTCACAAAGAAATGTGCAGCATTTTGTTGACACCTTTTCATAAATAATATAGTCTTAAATCTAATTTTGTTTAAAAAAAAGTGAGAAAGTCGTATCGTGAAATCAGTATCGTGAATTGAATCGTGAGTTGAGTGAATCGTTACATCCCTATTATTTAGTGATATAAAGTGATGTTGACCCTGAGCAGTTCCTGGTTCTTCTCCTCCAGCTGTCCCTCTAAATGTCTCATACGCTCCTCGATACTGCCGTGTCTCTCCTCCGCCTGAACAACAAACACACACATTGTATTTTGTCAGACAAGAAAATGTAAACCCACAAATTAGCCCAAACCAGCAGAGAAAAGACCCTTGAACCATGACTATGATGTTGGCTAGAATCTTCATCTAGATTTATGAGATTGTGAGTTTGGTTTATAAGGTGCCGTCACACCAAACACCAAAGACATGGTTGAGCAGGCAGGTAAAGAGAAGGAACACATTTCCTTAAGCTTCTGTTCTCTCCTGGGTGAACAGAAAGAACCAAGTATTGTCAGCAACTCATTGAAGCGAAGAAAATCCCAGCTGAGCATCACATGCAACTGAAATACACCAGCAGTGACCAGACCCACAGCCAGAGAGAGTGAAGTGAATGAGAGAGAGAGAGAGAGAACTTTCAGCCCCACCTTCCTAAGACTGCAGTTCATGTCCTGGAGTTTAGCTTCCATATCAGACTACCAAACCACACAATACAGAGAAATACCACACAACGTTAATAATGAACAGAGTAAAAATCCTTTCTATCTGTCCATGTTTCCACAGTAGAGTGTTTTAAAGAATGAACAAGAGTTTAATTTCTGTCTTGTACCTGTACATGCTTAATTTTTCTTTGACCCTTTCAGGGGCAGTGGTCACTGTGAGAAACCACCTGCCAACCACTCACCTCTCATTCGGGTTTAGGTAGGAATCATTCCATTTTATTAAAATATTTTAGTTTTTTTAAGAAAGGGGAAAAGTAGCACACAGGGAATATTATCATATAAATTACATTAAATATATTAATTATATAACATCAAATTTTATAAAGACTAAACGACATTTAATGCAAACCACAACACTGGTTTGCATTAAATGCAGAACTAATGTATGTGTGTGTGTGTGCGCGTGTGTGTGTCTGTGTGGTACCCAGTACAGTACCTTGGTGAGAGCTGCTATCCTCTGTGCTAGCTCAGCCTCAACTTCAGGCAGAGTCTCAGCTTTCCTCATGGTCTGCTGGAGCTTCTGTTCCGCCAACTCCAGTCTCTCCTGTAACTGCCTGTTCTTCTCCTCCATCTGTGGGAGGAAAAACACACACACACACACACACACACACACACACACACACACACACACACACACACACACAGTGTCTGATCAGAATTTTTTGAGTTTATCATCATATAGCAGACATCATAGGACATTCCAGCTTCCAAAGCAACAATTGGATCATCGTGGCCATTTTCAATGTTCCCAAACAAACAAAATTACATAACTGCTTTTTTTTTTTTTTGCCTGTTCTTGAGACAATTAAACTCTTATTAGAGGGTGATAAATGCATACTGACGCTTGGCAGCACCTGTTTCAATTCACTTACCTTGTATGGAACAATGCTGTTAAATCCTAAAATTAAAAATAGGTTTCTTTAATTGAAATAAAGCTGAAATAAGTTAAAATGTACATATTACATGAAAAAATAAAAAAATAAAAAATAAAAAAAATAAAAAAAAGAAATTAGAAATGTTGCCATGGCGACTAACTTAAATAGTTACTCAAGTACTGAAATATCTAAAACTGAAATTAAAACTAAATAGAAATGTATAGTAATATCAATGATGAGTTGACATGGAATGATCATTTTATAAAATATTATATGTCACTTGGGATAAAAGGGTTTGCTAAATGAATGAATGCAAATATAAATTCATTTTTCCCATTTTTGGGATATAATGAAACAAACATCACTAAAATCAACAGATTTTACTAACAGACTTACTAATTTCTGTCTAAAGATAAAACAATGTTGCTGCCATCTTTCTAAAGTCATTTTACCCCCCTGTAATTTGGCTCCAAATCTCTAGTTAAAACTGTTAAGGGTTTTTTTTTTCACATCTCTCAGCACTTTCTCAGAAATCCTGGTAAATCATTTGGCAAGATATGAAATGGTGTCATGCTGACCATGATCTCGACGTTCAATTACGAATGGAATGGCGGTCTGTCAGTTGCCAAGTTCAAAACATCTGTGCACTACTCTGTTAAGTAATTGCAGTATATCAAAGCAATTTGAAATAATGCTAAAAAGAAAATGAAATTGGAATACAAGTGGTCAGAACCTGACCTGTCTGAGGAACGCCTCCTTATTGGCCAATTCGTTTTCCAGCTTGTCTGTGATGTCATGTAGTGACGTGGACTCTCTCTGGGCACTGAGATAGCGCTTCTCAAGAGTCACGATCCGTTCCTCCATGTCTTCTTTCTGACACATAGCCTGTACACACAAACACATATTGAGTGCTGGTTAGTGGTTCTCAGATACACACCTAAGACGGAGCCCGCAGGTGTAACAGTCTACTGTCAATCAAAAATCCTGCCCTATAATTACACATAGGCTTGAGGACAAATATGAACACAAGCAAACACACACATTCGGATACACAGACAATCACACACACTGCTGCAGGCTGCTACAACCTCTCTCCAGCAATAGCTGTATCTCCAATCCAACAGACATTTCCCAGAATCTGTCCAGCTATCGCTAATTATCAATGTGACAAGGCTTTGTCAGAAACTGAAGGCAGCTGCTTCGCTTTCGGTCCTTCAGTGCTGCAACGGACTGAATTTTGTATGAAGGCACCATTTAAGAAAACTGCATTTTGATTACTACTGTCAGATGAGGTTTCAGACACAGCCTAATTTAGATTAGATTAGATTCAACTTTATTATGCAGAGTACAAGCACAGGGCCAATGAAATGCACTGCATTCCAGATTAATGTCTGATTTGAGAGAGAGGCTCAACATACACCCAATACTGCACCTCTTTAATATCTCTCTGGCACTTGTTGTTTATGTCTTCGCTCTTGATGAGATCTTTGCGAGCTGTCTCCAGCTCTTGCTCCACCTCGGACACGCGGGAGGACAGCGAGGACATGCGCTCCTTCATCTGCGCCAGCTCGTAGTTCTGCTTCTCCAGCAGCTCCTGCAGCTCCACCACCTGACTGGCCTCATCCCCCGACTCCATCGACCCGTTAGACAACCGCTGCAGCCCAAACACACAGAACAGACACTTTGTTTCAGAGTGAAAAAAATTTAGCACACTATGAATTTATGAATGAAAGAAAATACCTATAATTAATTTATTATTTTATACTAGTTCGAAGGTTTAATGTTTCAGGTAGTTCATCCATTCATTCACTGAAACTGTCATTTAGCACAGGGCTCTTTATCTGGATTGTTGAATTCCCAGCATGCAAATTTTTTTTTTTTTGTTTGTTGTAATTTTTTTTTTGTTTTGTGAAACAGAGGCTCAGCAGATCTTTCCTCTGCCATGCCTAAAATAAAGATTTCTGTCACATATTCACACTAAAACTTGACATGTCTTGTGCACTAAAATTAGACTTTATATCCTGTTTAATTTATGGTGCAGACACCAAGACAGAAGGGTGATAAAATCATTTGCAGAGCACACAGAATTTACTCCGTCAAAGCTGTGAAGCCAAGAGAGATCGACATGACTTCACCAAAAGAGGGTTCTGTGATTGTAAATAGACGAGAATGACAAGACAAAGAATAGCCGTGGTTTATTCTGGGCTGGCTGTAGGGCCTGATAATGACTCACTTTCACTTTTTCACTCCCTCTCACTGTCTCTTCTTTTTCTGGTCTTTTTTGTCTGTTTCTATTTGGGAGGGTCAGATTAGTTCGTTATGTACAGGCAAAGCCAGTGACCTCTGTTTAGTCGGCTGGACCCATGCATCAGTGCCAGAGGCCCTGGATATTGTCAGTACTGCTGCTAAATCTATTGAGCATCATGGGAGATTAATTTGGCCAATTGAGATATACTGTCAAAGTGCCAACCTTTATCTTTTACGAGGCCACACATTCCTGCCATCACTGTCACCATGCCAACACAATCTAATGCTGTGCATGGCGCCCACCGATGACAGTGACAGGAGAACGACTCTCTTCTCATCCTGTTATCTTTTCATCAGGAATGTGATTTTGCTACGACTGGTTTAACGGCACATTAAATGTGATCCAGAAATACAGTCTGACAGGATAAGTGTGTTGACAGTACAGTGGACGTTTTATTGATTTTATTGTACACATCTGTGTTCAAAAACTATTTTCAGTAGTTTCTTTCTTTTCCAATTAGACTAAAAACTGACTGTACATCAGAATAAATCATGTCAAGTTACCAGTTATGTACAGGGCCATTCAAAAGTTTTGGGTTTGGATTTTGTTTTTTAATAATGAAATACTTTTATTCAGCAAGCAAGCATTAAATTGACTGAAATTGCTAGTAAATTCAGTCTTGCCATCACAGGAATAAACTATTAACCACTCTGGGGCAGTTTAGAGCCTGGTCCCCCACCTTGCCATGAACCTTCTGGGTATCAGTTCCCTCCAACAAGTCCTCGGCCCCTTCTCCTGACGCCACCTTCCTTTGAATATGGGCATTCTGCTCTCTTAAGGCCACAATCTGCAAAAGCACAATTCAGAGAAAGTTAATCACAAATAATAACCAGCAATATTAATATCAAAACACACTGTACTGTGTTGTTTGGTAGGACACGTTATGCCAGATAAAATACCAAACAGTAAAGACATAATAGGAACATATTATCATCCTGACATAAACGTCCCTGGACCAATAAATGCTTAAAAAAAGTTATATTTATATACAACATCAAATATAAGCCTACTAGTAATACTTTATTGCCTTGTGCAAATAAAGAATAAGAGAGACTGTATTACTCTTTATTTGTATCACCTGGAAGCAACAAACATTTCCAGTGTCATCCAAACTTTTATATTTGTATTTGAGGCGTTTTATATATATATATATATATATACATATATATATATATATATATATATTTATTAGGGCTGTCAACGTTAATGCATTAAAATAATTGATTGCAATTAATGCAAAATTACTTAAGCACAATTTCTATTCTTACCCTTTAACCCAATTTTGCTACTCTGTTTGCGATCAGATAATTTTAAGCCGCTAAACTCCGGGAAAGTTTTCAGTCCAATAATCCAGTAAGTGAATGCATTCAAACAATCTGTCCAAAACAGCGCTAATATAAAGGAAGCCAGGCTCATTACATCAGAGATTGCAGAGAGAACAGAGACTCATGTTGCGTTTTCAGTGAATTATTCAAGTACAGACTGAACAGATCGTCAACACAACACATGCAAAATATGTTTTCTCGACTGGATAACCAGTGTGTCGCTAGTAAAGTTTTGATGGATGAAGTCTGCAATCAAGGTAAAGGTGATCACGGTGGCGTACAGGAGTCGTACAGTAAGCATGCGTGAGTCCGTTATAATAACGCATGCTCTTGAGGCACTGATCGCACATTGTCTTTAAGCACAGGCACAGACATTTCCGTACATTCATGTTGTTTCCACACACATTCATGATAATGTTTTGATTTGTCATGTGTATGTTGCTGTGTTTAATTATACTGAATGGATCTGTGTACTGATATATGCAGTCAGCAGGCGGTTGATTCTGATTTTTTTTATCATTTTTTTTCTTTCATATGCTTCTATGGGCTCCTTGAATCATTTGGTTCTTTGGTGTCCTTTTGGAGTTCTTTTTGAGTCCTTTTTTGGAAAGACATCTAAATTTATCTTAAAGAAAGCTTGGAAAAAATACAGATTTTTGAGAATCACCCTTCAATCATTTGGTTTACTTTGCTGCATATAGCAAATGACGACAAAATAAAAATTTAAAACAAGATAAATGGTAAATGCTTAATTTCATGAAGAGTCCGATTAATCACAGAAAAAGGGTATGATTAATTCAATAAAAAATTGTAATCTATTGACAGCCCTAATACACACACACACACACACACATACATACATATGTATATATATATATATATATATATATATATTCATACTGTTTTAATGGCCAGACCAAATCATATTTTTACTGGAGTGTGTGACGTGTGACAGTGTGTGTGTGTTCTTCCACAGTAATTTTTGTATGATATTCATATATAAGGTTCATTCTCATGAAAACTGCAAGCATACAGAAAAACTGCATCATAAATCAAACTTAGACAGCTTAGAAGTGTTCGCTTCATACACGTAGCACATCAACAGCAAGCACAGTCAATTTTCCATCAGTTTTTAATTGCAAATGTACAGTACTTTACCTCTCCTGACAGTAACTACTGCGGCAGAAATGTTGGAAACGAGTGGCTCTAACAACCCCAAAAATTTGTTACAGCTGCCAGGACCAACTATACTGGATTTTTTAGATAGAAGCAGTAGTGTAATGTTATGAAGTAATAATACTTTGAATTTATACAAGTTTGAAAAAGTTGGTATTGAGTTACTTACATTTCAGATGCCAGTTTTTGCTGTATTTTGCTGTGTAGCCGTAGCTGAGCGACACACAGGACAGCATTTCCTTAATGAATGAATCAGTATTTTGAACGAACGATTCTGTGACTCACTCATTAAAACAAATATCAAATATTTCATTCCTGAATGAATCAACCTTTTAAATGAATTAATTAAAACAAATATCAAATATTTCATTCCTGAATGAATCAACCTTTTAAATGAATTAATTTAATCTTAATGACTCGCTCATATAAGAGAGACTGTATTACTCTTTATTTGTATCACTGGGAAGCAACAAACATTTCCAGTGTCATCCAAACTTTTATATTTGTATTTGAGGCGTTTTTTATAATATATGTATATATATATATATATATATATATATATATATTATATATATATATATATATATATATATATATTTATTATTAGGGCTGTCAACGTTAATGCATTAAAATAATTGATTGCAATTAATGCAAAATTACTTAAGCACAATTTCTATTCTTACCCTTTAACCCATTTTGCTACTCTGTTTGCGATCAGATAATTTTTTAAGCCGCTAAACTCCGGGAAAGTTTTTCAGTCCAATAATCCAGTAAGTGAATTTTCAAACAATCTGTCCAAAACAGCACTAATATAAAGGAAGCCAGGCTCATTACATCAGAGATTGCAGAGAGAACAGAGACTCGTGTTGCGTTTTCAGGTGAATTATTCAAGTACAGACTGAACAGATCGTCAACACACAACACATGCAAAATATGTTTTTCTCGACTGGATAACCAGTGTGTCGCTAGTAAAGTTTTGATGGATGAAGGTCTGCAATCAGGGTAAAGGCGATCACGGTGACGGAGTACAGGAGTCGTACAGTAAGCATGCGTGAGTCCGTTATAATAACGCATGCTCTTGAGGCACTGATCGCACATTGTCTTTAAGCACAGGCACAGACATTTCATTTCATTCATGTTGTTTCCACACACATTCATGATAATGTTTTGATTTGTCATGTGTATGTTGCTGTGTTTAATTATACTGAATGGATCTGTGTACTGTAGTAGATTTATGCAGTCAGGGTTGATTCTGATTTTTTTTATCATTTTTTTTCTTTCATATGCTTCTATGGGCTCCTTGAATCATTTGGTTCTTTGATGTCCCTTTTTGGAGTTCTTTTTGAGTCCTTTTTTGGAGTAGGACTAAATGATGAACAATTTTTAATTTTGGGTTGGATTTTTGACAGTTTAAAGCTTTAAAAATAAATTTTATATATTAATAATATAACCATACTTTAACTATTGGTACCCTACTTTTCCATAATAATATCCCTTTCCAAAAAGTACAATATACTGTTGATGTTGATGGTTATGTCAAGGTAGTTTATATACACCACAGAACTCAAATTATTACCAAATGGTTTAAATAAAAACATGGAACTTTTTATACTTTTATATTACACTGACGGCCACTAGGTCTTACATTATATGTAAGTTAAGAAATGCTGTATATCTAGACCAGCACAAAACTTCCACAGCCCAATAAATGTAAAACTGCAGCACATTCAAATATAGCAGCAGAAGTTGCTGACCACGGTCGCTGGCATATGCTCCCTAATAAGATAACCTATTATTCTTCTAGGAGCATCTCTAAAGCAGGTTATTTGACTGGTGAGCACTGTCACACCAACACACACACACTGTGTTCTCTCCAGACTAAAGGGCATTGGGAGATTATTCCCACACCCATGTCGAGACGCTCTGTCCACAGTGAGCTAAGAGTAAGCAAGATAGATGGATGGATATAAGCAAGACATCCGCTTCCTTTTGTTTGGTTTATCGCCACTCACCACACTTTCCTTTAATGAGGAAGCAATTAAAGGGCTTTGCACTTTAGAAGGCTAAGAAAGGGAATTGTCTGCCATTTTTTGAGGCCTGAAGATCAAATGATCCCACACCTTCTGACTCCACAAAGAGCCGGAATATTGAGTCAACTTGCAAATGAAGGTAAATGAGAAGTAAAGGCCCAATGAAAGTAAGCACGTCTGCTTTGATGTTGTTCATTTGGTCTCATCAAAGCAGAGTGCGCACGAGCCCAGCAGTGCCTAAAATACTGGTTTGTTTCAAACAGAAGACTAACTATTAATCTGTGAAAACTATTTCACAGAAAGCCGATTCATCTTTGTGACTCACCTGAATGGGTTGCATAAAACAACATTTTGCTTCCTCCAACACTGAGATATTAATGTGAACTTGAAATAGAGATGGTTCAGTTATACTTGTGCAAACATGAAGCACTTATAATTCTGAGAACATATAAAACTTAGGAACTGAATACTATTATGCAGATAACTGATACATCCTAGAATATCTTCTATACTGGATATTGTTTTTCATTTTCATATTAGTATTTAAAACAATCTGCTGTATGCAACAATAAATGTTTCAAATAGTAGTATGCTAAACTTTTCACACAATCTAATTACACTGTATTCATTGAAGAACAGACAGGGTGTTCATGGTTAATTTTTTCTAATGCATCAACGGTTTCCAGTTTCTTCCAGGTGCTGTTAATAAAAATAATAATTTAAACGGTCATAATTACATCATAAATCCAGAGGAAATATCAGTAAAAAAGTTAAAAAGGTTATGAACCGCTGTCAAAGGGCTGCAAAAAACAATTATTTTGATAATTGATTAATCTAACGATTATTGGAACGAATAATTATTTAGCTGATTAATCAGTAGATATTTATTGATTATTCAGCTTTTGCAATTAGTTAAAATATTGAGGTATACATATTCTAACAAATAAATTAAGGTAATCACTTCAGCTTTTGAAAGTCATATTATGTAATTACAAATATACAATTTATTTATACAAATAAATATATTTGGCACACAAAATGATAAGGGCAGAGAAACTCTTATTCACCATTTAATTAGCTAAATGAGAAAGCAGCTGAATGGTACATCATTCTGCCTAAAATCTCCTTTTGTAAGTCATATGGATAAGAAACAAAATAAAGGTTAAGTGATAAGACGTTTTATTATCATACCTTATAGGGTTATGGTAATCAAAACAGTCCTGAGATAAAGCTTTGATCGCTGCCAACCAAACTACCACTATAATGAAATGTTTTCCCCACTAATAAAAAGATTTTATCATTAGCTAGCTCCACATTAGAGAGCAGCTTTATAACAGAAAATCAAACTGAAAGTGACACTGATTCTGTTTTTTCATGTTTAATATTTTAAAGCTGCTTGATTTAAGACTATTGCATAAAGTACTATATAAATAAACGTGACTGGACTTCACTGGAGTACTGAACTGCAGAGCTTGTGCAAACATCCACATCGCTGTAATCAGATGCTTTCTTAACTGCTGCTTTCTCACTGCTGTCAGTTTTTGATGTGTTTATTTTGTTATTGAGAGGAAAGTTTGCAGTATATATATTTACATATTCATTCAAACGCTGCTCCGTAGCCTTGAGTTCCGCTGCGTTTGCTTTGAACTGAAGCACTGTGTCTTCTTCTCTTGAATTGCATCAGGAGAGCTGAATTACAGTCTCCCGCTACAGCGCCACAACTGCTCCGTAGCCTTGAGTTCCACTGCGTTTGCTGAGATCAAACGACTACTCGACAATAAAAAGATTAAAAAAAAGTCGATAATGCCGAAGCTACAGCGCCACACTGGCCAAACCTTGTTATTGCAGGCTATTGTCAATGTTGTCGATTATGTTGGTTTTTTCACTGTGTAGACGTAGTTTGAGGAGTACAGCCTTTAATTTCCGCATTTCAGACACTGCTCACATGAACAGAACAGATCTTAAATAATCTTAAACACGTGCTTAGCTTTATTAAGTGCAGTGTTACATCTGTGCTTCTCTAGTCTGGAAAAGCAACAGCCACTGCTGTATTCTGAACATTCAACTGTCTCTGCCATTTCCTGAAGATGTGTAAATGTCCTTTTATATCATAAATAAACAGTTATTCAAAAGCATGAGGTTTTACTAATAATAAATAAGCATTCTCAGGGAAGTAACCTTGGGCAGCTTAAAGGGCTGGATGAAATTTAAAAGCAGCCTCAATTGAAATCCTTATGTTTTTATAATTTCCCAGAAATAGAATTCATAACAAATCTTTCTCTTGGTTGACACACACTTGCCCATTTGACATTGGTGAGACATCAATATGTTTGCTCTTAGTTGCTGTGAGTCTTTAGATATTTTACATACAGTATGATTTATTTGTTATCTCTCTTTATCTGTCTTAGGACTGAGTCATTGTCTTGTTTTAAATAACTGCTTTCACCTCTTCTCCCCTCGCCGTCTGTCAGGCTCTTTGATCTGAGGCGGCCCTCTCTCATGACCCGAAGAGATCAGACGAGTGTTAATTCAGAAACAGAGACATTATAACACAGCAGAACTCGCAGTGCAGTCAACATTAGTACACACAATCTCAACATTAAATATCTCTTAAAGAAAAAAAAAAGTTATTTGGCTCTTGTTGAGAAGTTTGAAGCTTTTTCTGCTAGAACTGCACCATCTGGACTGCCAGTACTAAAATAATCACTAAAATACACAATGTACTATTTGCTCTGTTGCATTTCACACTAATCAAATCAAGCAAAAACAAAACAACATAACAACAAATTAAACATATATAGCATGTTTATTACGTAAATTTAACTAATTTTTTGGTGCAGAATGCTGTATAATTACATAAATCAGAACATGTGTGACTCACCTCCTGATTGGCTACGGCCAACTCCTCCTCCAAGGCAGAGACCCTCTCTAGTGACACCCGCAATCTCTCTCGTACCTGAACAAAATACAAAATTACATCACTCACTGTTTTTCAAGGCTGTGCTCTACTCTGAACTGATCTGAGAATGTTTTTTTTTTTTATTATTTCCAATTTAGAATTACATTTAAATTATGGTTACACACATAATGCAGAATGACAGAAAAGTAGATTTACATTGAACACTATTCTTAGAAACTGCAAGTGTAATTTTAATAGTATATTTATTTTTTATTATTATGAATGATCTACAAATATAACACACACACAACAAATGTGGTATTTGCTAAAACATTACATGATACATTATATGATCAATAAATGAAATAGAACTATAAAAATATAATTAACTATAAATTTGTATTTAATTCATAAAAATGTGTTCTATTTAATAAATTAAATTTAGTTTCAAGGACCACAGTGGAAAAAAAATTGCTATTTTTAAAAAATGTGGTACTGTATGGCCAATTTTAATTTCTTTTTTCTTTGTCTTACAACTGATCATATTAATCACCCACTCTGGTGACCTGTTTGGTCAATGGAATCATTTTAGTGGGTTCAGTCCTTCATCACTGGACAGTCAGTAGTCACTAAAACTGTGATCCCATAAATCATGAACATTTTCTTGCCGTCTGTTACCGAACACCTTATAAATGACACTGTCTGCAGAAGGCCACAGAATGGATTATAGCTGGATGAAGTGCCCCACAAGGGCTTAATCCATAAATAAAACGCCACTGGATGAAGGAAAGGAGAGGTGGGACAGTGGGTGAAAGTATTTGATATATGTACTTCCACCTCACTGTCCAAAAACCAGGAGAGAAAACCGTTAGATAATTTTATTTTGGTTTTTAAGATCTATCAGTCAGCCTTCAGATAATATGAGTTAAACATCAACAGGTCTGTGATACTTTTGGTTTGTCACATATGAACTTATACTAGCAGATTTCTATCTTTGCACTGTGAATTCAACAAAAGTACAACGGGAACCTCATCTGTTGTTGATCTCAGGGTTTACCTTCTCATCCAGTGCTTTGTGGTGCTCAAAGAGGGACTTAAGAGCTTTGAGGACCTCCACCTCACTGGAGACCCCAGAAGGAGACTGGGCCTGTCGCTTCACCACCGTCATGCGTAGGGAACGTTCGTGCCTCGAAACCAAACATTCCAAATGCTCCAACAGCAGCTGTGGAACATATAAGGAGTTAATCTCATGATGTTCATCATCACAATCCTCCATTACCATTATAAACATTAGCATTAAATCAAATGTAAAACTGAAACTAAAGCTTAAACTAATATTAATACTAATTTTAAAGTTGAAATTAACAAATAAAGATGGAAATTAAATCTAAAAACCCTAAATTTGGTAACTAATCTAAAACTAAATCTAAAGCTAAAACTACAGCTAAATATAAAATTAATACTAATTCTAAAACTAAAGCTGAAATATAAAACTACATTTGAAGCTCAAACTGAAATTAAATTTAAAAGATAAATCCATCAAAAAAAATCTAAATTTAGTAATTAATCTAATACTGGACCTAAATCTAAAGCCAAAACTACACATAAATATTAAACCAATTCTAAAGCTAAATCTAAAACTAAAATGTAATTTAAAAAAATCTAAAACTGAAGTTAAAAAATTAAAGCTTAAGCTAAATCCACAAATTAATCATTTTAAACTAATGTATTACTAATAAAAAAAATACTGCTGATTAATTAATTAATATTTTTTGTTTTTATAAAAAATATATTTTAGGATTTTATTATAACTTAAATGAAATCTAAATTTAGTAGTTAATCTAAAAATGAAATCAAATGTCTAATGCTGCAACATGAGGTCAGTTTTTGCGTTATGTCACTAAACCCTAAAGGTCATTCTTCACATGAAAATTAATGGCATGTCCTTAACACACCATTTAGTCTTTTCTCATTTTACAAGGGAACGCTTTCAGATGGATAACAACATTACACACAAGAAAACCCATTACATTACTTGAAACAATAAAGCAGACACGACAAATTGAAACCCCCTGGACTCGGCACAAAGGAGATTATGTTAATGTGGTTACTCTCTGCTATAGTACATGGCATAAAAAAAAATCAATTTCGGCCCCAAAGTCCCAAGGACACCATTGAGAGAAAGAGAACTGTCTGGCTAGGCGAGTGGACTGAACATAGATTACTATGGATGGCGAGACTAAAGAAAAAGCGTTTATGTTGTTTTGAAATACACTTGTTCAGAAAACCTGCTCAGAATAATGCTGAATTGCATCTAAAGCCGGATAGAGGATATTCCCACTCAATATCTCCTACTTCCAACCATGAAGGAGCTCCATTGCTTGATGCTCAGAAGGTATAAAGAAGGTAAACAAGGTATAAAGAAACAAAACACTACTGTTCACTTTGCAGGTGTTCGATGGCCAACTGAGAAGCCTCTTGGCATACTGCAACCTAATTGTGGACATGAATGCTGTTCAATGTTCAAATTTGTTTTGCAAGTGTATGATTAACATCAGAGAGAATTATTAAACTTTTGCCTCTGCAAATTTATTCTAAACAAGCTTCATTATCATATAATTAGGAACTTTGACTTACTGTTGCATTTTATTTGTTTACAAGCGACTGTATATGCCCGGGCGGGCAAGATCATGTGACTAAATATAAAACTAATAATAATTAAAAAGTAAAAACTAGTTAAATCTAAAGAAAATCTTATAAGCTAATGTTAAAACTTAATCTAAATGAAATAAAAATTATTATTACTTAATCAAAAACTTAAATTACATATAAAACCTATAAATAAAAATAACTAATAATAAACCCTTAAAATAAGTTTTAAACTAAAGCTTATGCTTAAGCCAATACTTCTAAAGCTAATAATCTAAAAAGCGAGTTATAGCTAAAACTAAAGTTAAAAGCTAAAACTAAAAGCTTAATTTAAAAATGATAAAACTAAAATATGTAGAACTAAAGATAAATGTCAAATTAAACCTTAAGCACAAGTTAATACTGATACTAATCATAAAGCTAAAACTAAAGCTAATACTAAAACTAAACTAGAATAAATTCAGAACAAAAATGATAGCTAAAAGAATGTTAGGCTATGTTTAGTCTTATTCTTAGCATGCTAGTGAAATCGTTGTAGTATACTACAGATTTTAAGATTCATATTTTCTAAGCAGGGAGTTCAGTCGCCAAGTAGGTAGTTGGAACTTCTCTAGTTGAATGTAAGGCAGCATTAGGGCTGCAGCAGCACATGTACCTGCCTGAGGGCTGCACTGGCAGTACTGTTGCAGTGCTGCTCTAGAGACCTATGGAGAAGCTGACCTTTCTATTTCTGCTCAGTTCCTTGCCCTCTCATTCATAACCCTCGGCCTGTGCCAGACTCTGTCTTTCCCAGCGCCAGCTCTGCACTAAAACAACCCTATAGCCTGATAATGCAGGATAGGTTACTCTCTATCCCTCTGTGTGTGTCTGTTTTGGTGGATCAGATTCACACTGGTGCCCTCAGTAGACACAGCCATTAGCTGATACATGAATCTCAGAATTGATCTTAAATCAATATATGTACAGTAACATTATGAGTCATTTTACTTGAAGCGCCATCCTATGTAAAAGTCCATCCTGTACATTTCATCTACATAATTTTTTTTTTCTGTTAATACTGCCTTTTCATGATATCACCTTACATGTAAGTGTTTTTTTCTACATTTGGACTTTCATTGTACTTTCATCATTTGATACTGTATAAGTGCATCAAACACTTTTTTTCCACAAAAGTTTTACTAATAAAGAAATGAAAGTACTTTTTAAAAGGTTTCAAAAAAATTACACTCATTTGAGAGAGAAGCCAATCATAAGTGTCCTAAAAAAAAATTTTTTCTACATAAGCGTAGTCGACTCCTCATAGTGGCCACCGTGTTGACATAACATGACCTAATATGTACTAATGCACAGAAATAATCACTAATAAGAGACATCAATTTTAACAATTTGCAAGGTAAGATTGTGGTCCAAATGGCACTTAGAATTAAAATCAATAGCCAAAAAGTCTCTGCAATATTCACAATGTTGATCTAGGCTATATTGGCTGCAAAATACAGTGAAGATTAGGAAAACTGATTTCACTGGCAACAAAAAATGTCTTCTTTAGTTCTTTATTAACCCAAGGCCTAGAGTAAATGGCCAATGTCCCAATAAGAATAACATTTATGTTAAATATTATATAATATAAGAATTAGTGTGTCCCAAATAAAAGGTTTTTGAGGTTTTTAAGGTAATATTGCCTCAACCCCTTGTTGCTATGTCTCATTTATATTATCATCTATTACTCACACACTGTCTTACTGAAAAGTCTGCACTTTCTACATTATGAGGGCCTAATTCACTTTTAGGGAATGTTGCTGCTACACAAACTGAGACAAAGTCTCTAAAATGATTAAGATATGATTTTAGTCATTTTCCATAATGACTGATGCATTGCAGAGTAGACTACAGTCTTTCTAGACCAGCTTCGGGTTAAATGATTCTAATGGCCCTGTGTAAGATTAGAAACTCTGCTTGAAATGCCGCTTCCAGAGTCTGTTGCTAATCTCACCTGACCTCTCGTCTTTTCCATTCCACTACGTCCCCTTATCCCCCTCGATCTATGCTTCCCTCTGGTTTTTAATACCCTCCAATATCCTCAATTCCATAATTGACTCTTCAAACGTGATGCTGCGGCTAAATAACGTAAGTAATTAATTGAATTGCAGCGTGACTCTGGCAGGCACTGAGGGGTGCAGGGAAAGAATCAAGGTGAAAATGAAGCAGAAGAACTGAGAATGACTGCTTTCTTGTGAAATGAAAGTGATAGCAAAAGTGCTGTGTCTTGTCAGATGTTTTGGCAGCTTCTCTGCATTCAGTGCTAATGCTTGGTGACAATTTTATTGAAAATGCCAACCTGATATCTTGACTTACAGGGAATTGTGATCTCACCACTACAAGGATAAAGTTATCACTCAACTGTCATCTCATCACAATAAATTCCCTATAAAAGGTGGTGAAGGGCATATCGAAGTAAGAATGTTGTGACTCTAAAGTAAACATCTCAACAGACTCTACAGAATCTGGTTTCAGTTCACTGAAAGCAGTTTGGAGCAAGTAAATCTTCCTGACTCCAATAAAACATCATGAATTAGATGCACGAGTTGTTGATTGGGCATCTGTTAAATTATTGGCTTTTTTATAAGCAAGTACAACTTTCCAAGATGGTTGACAGTTGAGGAGCACAATCTGTTCTTTAAAGTGCCTGGGAGACATGGTGTGCAAACTCACTCTGGTGTTGTTCCTCTCGGCCTTCAGCTCTGAAATCTCCTCCTCCTTCTCCAGCAGCTGTTCCCTGCAGGCATTCAACTCTTTCGTCAGGGCGGCAAACTCCTGCAAGACACCAAACAGACATTTTAACATCACATGCACTGACTGAAGGGGCACGGGTTTGCAAAAGGACAATACATCCTAATCAAATACAACAGAACCATCTAATTATGGTGAACACGAGCAAGTAAATGAAGGCAACACAGACAGAAGACTGTTCTAATGTTACGTGATCTTACCTTAGTATTCCAATATGCAAATATTTTCATAACATGGGCCACTTCAAATGCGTGATCTTACCTTAGTATTCCAATATGCAAATATTTTCATAACATTAGCCACCCCAAAAGAAGAAAGCTGTCAACAACTGATATTCAAGCTAGTCACGTAGCCAGGGGTTTTTTTTTTTTTTTTTTTTTTTTTTTTTTTTTTTTTTTTTTTTTTTTTGATATTCAAAATGGCAAGCAAAGTGAGTCTTTAGATTGTTTTTGTTTGTTCGAATTTCATATTAGCTGGGCTCAATACCATATATAGGTGATTTTGAACCTCTTTGGGATGGCAACACAAGGCGTCGTTCACTTGCAGAGCGCAAACTTCTGGAGGGTGCAGAAGTTATAGCTGCTTATATCTCGTATCCTTGTTTTGTTTTCTCATTTTGAATGACGAATATATACTATTGACAGCTGCTGATTTAGACAGTTAATTCGCAGCTTTTTGGTCCAGATGTGACCGACGCGAGCCGACAACAACCATAGGCTTTCGTGTAATACAGTACAGTACACACTACAAAGAGGTCAGAGAAAGGGAACAGCCATTAACTTTTGTGGCCCAGAAATTTCCAGCAAATGCCATGACTGGAGGGAAATGACAACAATGTGGAACTTTTCACATCTGGGAAAAGTAAGCCACATAAGTGGTGATGCAATTGTTTTAAAACATGGTGCATTTAGGTGCCCCAATAAGCAAATGTGAAGAACAATACAGACTGAAGTCACCCTGCAACCCTATAACCTTAACTACAACTTTGGTAACAGTTTGAGAATAAGCACAATGAATCATCCCAAGGACACGCAAAGGTAAAAAAAGTACAATGAATCATTCCAGGGCACACCTGAGTCAAAATTATACCTTTATTATCAGGATTGTTTAAGTTTTAAAGGTAAAAAAAGTACAATGAATCATTCCAGGGCACACCTTTGTAAAAATTTTACATTTATTGACAACATTTTATACAGCCTCCACCTTCCTTCTCTCAACTGTGTGCAGCCAGAATATAAAGGTAAGTTTTAGACTTTTATGTCTTGATAAAACAGTCTGGCAGTTGACTGAAGGTGAGGATCAGTGGTCTTATTTAAACTGGCAATTGGAAATCTCTACAGCGGACACCATGATTGATAAACATGAACTTGGTAGATGATGACAAGCCTGTCTCACTGCCACCAGACAGGAGGGATTGGGATCATGCCTAGTATATGTCTAGGACAATAACTCACTGGGGTACTGATCTGAGCTTGTCCTCTGCTGCAAGACTCCTCTGATTATAGAGGTATAATTGAACAGGACTCGATCCAGCTGGCTATCAAAGACCCCAGCAGAAGTCTTGTGATAGTTGGCAAGTTGTTTCATTGAGTGTGAACTCATGGTATGAGATAGCCATCCTATATGCACCTTAACGCAACCACTTGCTATGATGGTATTGATTACTGATGTTACAGTAAGACAGACAAGAACATACATGTGTGTGAGCAAACAAGTATTTAGGCTTTATGTAGCTTTTCAAAGGGGGTTTGCTTGAGGCAATCTTTAAAGTACAAACATGCTGGGACCTCACAGATTTCATCGCTGTGAACATATGCACAAACGCTCACATACAGGCAAACATGGTCTAACAGCAAACCAGCTCTACACGGGCTGGAATTACAATCAGTTATGATCAAAACTCCCCTCTAGCAGCTCTGTCTCTGAAACAAACCTCCCTTAAGTGTTTTCTGAAGTCAAAGGTCAGCGTTCTAAGATCAAACCAAATTCACTACACAGGGATCCTATGCTGCCCTTAGGCGGTAAGTGTGGGGTAGGTAAAGCATTAGGATCAACATCTGACAAACTCATTAGTGTGTGAGCTAGTGTGGTGAGCATATATATATATTCTCATTTCATATCTCTAAAATAGAGCTTAATACTTGAGAATTTACCATGTAACTGGTACTGTGTAAAAAATAATATAATAAGACTAAATATGGGCTTTTCACTCTTAAAATAATTCAGGGTCTATTTAAATCCTTGGATAACACAATCCAGGGTTATCTGTGTTTAAATGTTCTACATTATTTGCTTTTTACTCCCGATACCGATGACACCGCACTTCAGCGGTATTCAGGAGTAAGGTTTCATAAGAACTGTGCTATGATATGTTAATTACCTGTATTCTTATTGGTTTCTATTACTAATTCTCCAAAGGAATTTTAGGAGAAATATCCGAGACAAAGTTGAAACTTGACAACTCAATTAAGTTACCTGATAAGCAACCTCTGAGAAATAAATACAGAGTATTTTCTTTGGAAAGCAACAAAATCCCAGCAAATTAGAACATACTTATGGCCAGATTTACTAAACAAGGTACAAATTAAAGAACACAGATGAAGTCAACTCATTTCCATAATGACCAACGCAGTCTACTAAGATCAGTACAAATTAGCAAATATCATAGTGCAAAAGAGTTAATGAGGACAGTGAAACGTCATAATTAATCTAGTGTTATGAGAAGAAGCCAGCAAGGATTCAACCATCCTGAGGTCTTTGACTCCAGAATATCTGACAAAAACAACTACATATCTCACCATAGTTATCCTATACACAGACAGCACCAGGGCCCAGAGGGCCACTGCTGGCAGATGCCCATAATGGGCATGTTAACAACACTGCTGTCTAGCAGAAGTCACTCGGTTCAGTTTGGTACACACTGTGAATGAGTTAGCAAAGCGCTAATTAAAAAGTGTTGATTAGAGAGGTGCTGGTGCAGAGGTGTTAGTCTAAGGGAGAGACAGGCATAATTGCAACATGCACTACACTGCTTTAAACAACAACAAGAGAAAAAAATGGATAGACTTGTTAAAATGTTCAAAGCAAGGTGTCGAATTGAATTTCTACCCATTATTTTTGAGAGGTATGCTAAAAATGTTTGTTTGAAACTTTCTTAAAACAAGAATGGACCGACAGTATGACTCAAAAAATACAAAATAAAACACATTAATATCTTGTTAATCGATGTAATATAAAGCAGAGCTATAAAGGGTAACGTAACCGCTCTCATAAATTTACATCTGCCTCCTAACTCGAGCTACTACTACTACTGTCAACTTAAGCTAAAGTCAAATGTGCATTTCTAAGAGACAAGAAAATTTAATATTATTATTACTGCAGACTGCACTGCAAACTGTGCTGAAGATATCATATTTTCATGATAGTTACCGATAACGAAAAATGTTATCGTGATAATTATCGCCATATCGCCCAGCCTTACACAGAATTGTGAATGAGATATGAGAATTATGGCAGAACACACTTAATTTTTGTCTGTTCCTCACACAAAACCATCATATGGCTTGAGAATGGGAAATTCTGTAAGTCACATGGACTACAAATATTTATCTATTTTGTCTTTATTGGCGCTTGACAGTCCCTGTTCACTGAAAGTTTTTGTTGTATAGGAAAAAAGCAGTGTGAACACTTTAAAAAAAATTCTCCTTTTGTGTTTCCCAGAGGAAAGAAATTGGGATTGTAACAACATGATGGTGAACAATGCCTTTAACTCCATTTCATATATTCTAAAAAGGCACCAAAACCATGTAAGTTGGCAATCTCACCCTGACAGCAGTGTGAAGTGTGAAGTGTGAATGACAAAGACCCCCCTCATTTTAAAGGCAGTTGCAAGAACTGAATTGTGGAACCAGACCAAACCTGGTCTTCCCCAAGGAAATAGCACTACGGTTTGAAATGTTAGGGTTTGACAAAGCCTACAAAGAAATTTCTTGAAGAATGCCAACTAGTCAGTATGAAAGCCCTAGCACATGTCATTCATTCTATTTGGACTGACTCAAAACACTCCTTTTCAGACGTACTCCCAGGAGCGACAGGCTGTTTAAAGAGCGGAATGGATGAAAGACTGAGTAGGGTATGCACCTTAAAAACTCAGAGTGAGTTTTTAAGGCTCTAAATCAAAGACCTGTTTTTGTTGTTAAATTTAAATGATCCTGAGGTTCTTGATATTGAGTAATGTTTAAAGTGGCATGATGGAGCATTCCCATAGCGCAGCACAATAACTAATGAAATAAAATTAAACTGCAGAGAACAGGGAGCCATGCTTCATCATAAACAAATAAAAAAACTCAACTACTAAGGCAGAGAGAAATTTTAACAGCTGCATGGATGATATACAACCACAGACCCATTAAATTCTAGACTGAGGATGTTCTGTGTTTGATGAATCTTTAATGGAGGCTGTAAAGCTTTATTTACAGAATGTCCCATGGGGCACATGCTACTCACAGATGCATTGTGTGGCAAACAGAGTTTGTATACTGTATGTTGCACTCAAGGCTTTCAAAACTAGTCCTTCAGTTGTACAGTAACAGCAGAATTAGTATAATTAACCCTGTTTAACAAAAATAATGCATGCAAAATTGTTACACTACCAAATTATATAACCAGTTATCTAATCAATTATCTAACCATCTCACCAGAGCTAACCAATGGTATTAGAACGAAGAGGAGGAAAGGCCTATGCAACCATCAGCACTCAGCATATCTCATTCCCCTCCTTTAAATATTGAAGAAGGTCATATATGAATCTGCCAGGATCTCTTCGAGAAGCAAACCTTGTTTCTGAAGGTTGTTTACAGAAACAGGTCAGCATCTATATGGGGATTCAACACATAGATCTTTGTAACCCTTGCTTCCAACACAGATGAAGATGTAAATGTATTGAAAAAGTGAAAATGTAGGTTATGGTTGATGGGCGTTATAGAAAACAAATTTTGATACATCTGCCAGGACTCTTGGCATTATAAAATTAAGCAACTTCATTGAATAGTGATCTTCAGTCACTTTTTATTTGGCTTTGCAGTCAGCTACTTTTACATTCTTCCTTCACAACTCACAAGTGTGACAGCACTGAGACAGAGATGTTTTAAAGGGATACTGTAGTTCTCTCAAAAATGAAAATTATCCCATGATTTACTCACCCTCAAGCCATTCTAGGTGTATATGACATTCTTCTTTCAGACGAATACAATCAGAGTTATATTAAATTAGGGCTGCCCCCTAATAGTCAACAAATCGTTAGTCAACCAAAATTGTATTAGTCGCAGAAAAAAAAGGGGGGTTAACCTAGAGAAATACCCGCTATATAAAAGTATCTGTTTGGAAGCTGAACATTAGTGCTCACGGCAGGACAGATGGAGGCGCCGGAGCACTCACTTGCTCTTAAAATACTCCTAATTTTTGGTCATACAGATAAGACTAATACATCTTTCAAATCTGTAAAGACTCTACTTTTATTTGTGTGCACCTACAATAACAACAAAACGCGATTTTGTAAAATAATGAAAGCTAACAGGATGCACTTTCTGCCGTCTCGATCTGTGAACTTGAGCGCGAAACTCTTTGTATATCTGTGCCTTACAGACATTAAATTATATGTATAAAGAGTGAAATGTCTACTTTCAAATGAGCCAATTCAAATGGAAAACAAATATTCTCAGATTATGTAATCCATGTGAAACATGCACACAGGCGCAACCGAGTTCATCTCTTAAACCAAAACAAAGAAAGCACTTTCTTTTCAGTGAATTATTAAAATGTCAATGCAGCCTCCTTACTGTTTTTCCCTGACACATTTATAATCATAGCTTCTGTGGTGTGCTATGGCAAGCTTTATGCGTGTGCTTGAGAGCTAAATAGGCTTTGTAGGCAATTAAAGGCTCATTATAATGACTTAAATGATCTATTAATAAACGTGCGATTAGTCGACTAATGCTTAAAATTAACTACTACTAGTCGAACAGAAAAATCCTTAGTTGAGGACAAGCCCTATATTAAATAATGTCTGGGGGGTGGGGTGGGGGGTGGTTAGTAAAGGCCTTCTGAAGCGAAGTGATGCATTTGTGTAAGAAGAAAGCACTCTGAGAATAATGAGCTCAAAGTAACTATTTATTAATGACAATTGTGATAGAAACTATGTTATATATAGAGTTTATATATATATATATATATATATATATATATATATATATATATATATATATATATATAAAATATCTTTCTTTCTAAAGGGATGATCTGCATTCAACAGTTTACTCTTTAATTAAACAGGCAAGATGCTATGAGAGGAAAAGTCAACTTTGAATTAACACTCTAACCATTTATTTTAATTGCCTGAAAATTCTCATGCTTGATTCCTCTCAATCCAAGGTAATTTGCAACACGGACCCTCAGCAGACTTGGTCCCCTGACAGCGCTCATCCTGTATAAAGCATCTCTCTCTCAGCAGCAGGATGGCTGTTTAAGGCTAAATGTGTATAAATCCATCAGGAGTTCAGAGCCAAGTCACAGACCCACTCCAGCACTGTCCCCTGGCTCGTGTCTCTGTATGAAGGGGCTGTGCGCTTAGGGGACCACTGGGCTTGATTTACTCTGACCTTTGGGTACAGACCTGAGAGGGGTCGACACTCGGATTTAGAGCTGTCCATAAATCTGCAGAGGGGGTAATTACAGCCCAGGGATTTAGCACTTCTCACAGAGGCTGGCAGCTAATTCTGTCCTCCTCATGACAGAGCAAAACTGCTTGATCCACAGTGAAGGAAAGTTATTAACATCTGCTGATGCAATACTTAGCAAGCACGGTTATTAATATTGCAAACCTTTAACCCTAAATATTAAAACTTCAGCACATAACTAATCCCCATCGTTTGCGATATGGGCATGAATGATATCACAAATTATGTGGCTTTTTGAAGAGAGGAGTGCTGGTATATTTCTGAACAATTGCACTAATGAATTTCACCTACTGGATGAGAAAACAGATGAAAAATATCCCACAGACCTATAAAAAAGGATGGATCTAAGCCATATGTACTGTAAAAAAAAAAAAAAATTAGCAGTTTAGTTGTTTCAATTAATTTTTTTTTTTAAATTGACATAACTTGCGATTTCTGAATTTGTTCACTAAACTTAACTTTTAAAATTTTCACTGTATCAACTAGTTTGTAAGTTGACTGAACTAGAGTATTTGCCCTGTCTTTGCAATAACTGAAATTCTTAGTCTAACCAGATTACTTTAAGTTAAACTAACATATATTTTTTTTGCAGTGTGGTAACACCATGTGAAATTTTAGAGTCATTACATTTCAAATTTGAAATACAAAGTTTTCCTTAAGTACATGAAACCAACTTTAATACAAATTTTACATACCATGTGCATTTTAAAAGATGTTGCTACTGTTCAGAATGTCAGGAACCACCTAGCAACACCTTATAAACCCCCCAGAACACCCTAACAACTGCACAGCAGCACTGTGGAAACCACTCACAATACCTAAACATTTGCCATTAGAACATGTAAAAATCAAGTCAATTTGATGCATCTAGGGATAAACATCAGGACAAAAGAATAAACTGAAAGCAGCAGGTTGCGTGGAACTTTTTGTGTTTTGTGCTGCCTTTCAGGAAAAAAAAAACCCTAGCATGCTCTAGCAGCAACCCACAGTGACAACACAGCTTGCTAACTTCATGTTAATAGCAGGAGACAAGAGCTTGATGAGGACAAAGCAATGATAGTGAGAGGAGGAGAGAAGGAAAAATTAGGCCCATCTTAGTCCTTTCCAATGCAAAACAAAAGTCAGTTATTTGTTTTTGACCTTTTTATTTCCCCTTGTGGAACTTGTCGCATGTTCTGCAAGTGTTTTAATAGGAAAAAAATCAAGAAATCTCTGACTTATTCATAAACATATGCTGCATTTGTTGTTCCAGAAAGCCAGTGTCAGCATTGCAGGGCACTCTCAGAGCTGAGGGTGAATGAGAACACAGCCCCACCCTTGTGTAATGAGTGTCACACATTCTCAATCTGAAACCAATCTAGTGGAGCAGTCAGGCAGCAGAACACACATGCACACACACACACACACACAATCTGCAAATGTCAGCCCATGCATCACCCATTAACCAGCTGTGAATACCAGCAATGAACAAGACGAATGGAGTCTGAAGTTGCAGACTTTTAAGGAGAACCCATCTGATCAAGCTTCTTTTACAGAACCTTTAGTGAGGCCTTTTTTTACCTTTAAAATGTTCCAATACATTGAACACAAGCTCTTTTCAAGAATGATAATGCTTTCTATAGTGATGGGCAAAGGTGAAACATGCACACATATTCATATGTACATACAGTATGCATAAAGATCACTGGAATAAAGTGCATTTTAAAACAGAAAACGGTTATTGTAAATCATTATAAAATACAAGCCTTGGTGAGTGTAAGAACAAATATATATCTATAAATTTATATTTACTTTTAGTAATATTCATACTCTTTAGTATTTTTATTTATCATAGGTGTACTTTGACTGAAAAAAAAAAATTGTCCCAAATGCAAAATATACACATTGCCAAACTCAACCTCAACTGAAATTCATACCAGATGGAGAACAAGTGCTCATATGACGACTGCAACATAAAGTTGCTGACTGCATAGAGCGTTCCAAATCAATGACTTAAGAGGTTCCATTTAGAATGCTCCCTTAGAAGTCAGCTGCTTAAATAGGTAGTAGACAGCAAGGCAGCTCACTATGTTTTGAAATCTCCTCACACATGTATCTGCTATAAAAGTCAGCCTGCCTTTGAAAGTGGACAAAACTGGGAAGCAATAACTGTCAGATCAGATAACCACAGTGAACGTCTCTGTATAAGGCCGATAAAACAAAAGGCCGAACAGCAGTGTAAGTACCCATAAATCACCTCTACAAGCAGGCGCAGAAAGCCGCCGTGATTGGTTTAAGAATCTTCACTTGTTAAGGGCTCAGTTCACAACTAGTGAGAAATCTTTCCGGGGATCATTTAAAGAGGAGCTAATCAAAGGCGAGGCCTGATAGGCGGCGTAATTTAGTTGATAAAGCAGACACAGGCTGATATACGTGCTCAACTCTCTTCCTGCTCTACTGCACCATATTGAGCAGATCTAAAGCAGAGTAGAACAGAATCTTAATTCCTAGCCACACAACAACAAGGACAGATGGAATTTGAATGCATGACTTTCACGTGATGTTGCCACAGAGTAAAGGGCTACTTGTCGTTGAAGACTATTGAAAAATGATCAAAATGTTGTGGCTTCTGGTCAGCATCTGTTTTATGCTAGAGAAAGTCTACTTATTTGTACACAAAATTTATCCATTAAAAATGTCCCGTTTCTTTAAATTGCTTATACCATCTGCCTCATAGCAATAACCAACATAAAAGCATGATTTGACAATGCATTGGGTTGCATTTGTACTCTTATGGCACTTTTCCACTGCATGGTACAGCTTGGCACAGCTCGGCTCAATTTGCAGTTTAGTACTGCTTTAGAGTGGGTGGGATAATAGCCATTATTTTGTTGTTTAAAAAAAAGTGTGCTCGTTCGAAACTGTTGCGTTCATTCAAAAACAATTGTGTTTGATAGTGTCTTGTGGCGCAAGTTCAATGATGCAGGTAGTGACGATTATCTCCAACCAATCAGTGATCAGCAGGGTTTACACATCACATTTTGGTAACGGTAAGGTTCGATTGCCTCAGCCAAGATTGAAAAATCTAAAAAAAAGTACCAGGTACTGTACACAGTGGAACACCCCCCCCCAACCCCCTTTTTAGTACAGTATACAACCTCTGGTTACCAATCCAGATATCTGACTAGCAAGCCACATCATCTTGCATATTCATAATTCTTCATATTCATCAGCAGCAATATTTTCTGTCAACTGACTTACTTTAGAGAGACAGAGCACTAAACAATACTTGTCTCCTTTTTTTTTCTTTTTGGAAAGGCAATTCTCTCTTTTGGATGAGAGGAGCAGTGGGTGCAACAATGGCCATTTGCACTCAGATGACCTTTGTCCTCACTTTATTCTGTCTCTCAGTCAGTCTCTACGGAGACCAGTGTATAAAATCAGCCCATTTTATTGGGTTCTTGATGCCAGGCCACACTGATGCCTTTTCCTATTACACTCTACTTTAAAACAAAGGACTTAACTGAAAAATGAGACGGCAGAGAAAGTGTTTTGAAAAAAGAAAGAACTTCTCGCACCAGGCACAGATGGGTCCCACACTGAGCTAAGTTGAAAAATGCTGCCCAATTGATTTTACACAGTTGCACAACAGGAAGCCAAAGATGGAGTTACATTTCAAAGAAACAATTTGGAACAGAAAATTATTGTTGACAAATTACCAAACCATTATTATTATTATCATCCCCCATCTTAGGTATTTGTAACAGATTTCAGAGCAGGAGAAGTAAAAGAATACCAACCGATTAACACGCCTTTCATACATACAGACATGCATTGCATTACCATCTGTTCAGAGCTCTCTGCAAAATTAAGCATGAAATTTGAAAGAATGTCCCGACACTGCATAAACAACATGTTTACATGTATCATCATACAAGAAGCTGGTAAACATTCATTTGGAGGTCTTTGCCCTGAAAAACTTATACCACAGTGATGGTGATGCTAGGCCATGGTGCACAAGCCTTGCTATCTACTGTCTAAAGTCAATGAAAAATAAAAGTGTCCATGATAACAAAAAGAAAAAAAAAAAAGTTTTTTCTTACAAATGTACACTTTGTATTCATGCTGGTCATTTACACCATTTTGATCAAACGTTTAAATTTAATCACTGTAAGTGGTGTAATCATGCAGTAAAAAGTAACTTATTTTCCTTACACACAGAATAAACGTAATTGTACACAATCGTTATTAAAAAATAAATAAATAAATAAATTTGGAGTCACACCACATGACATTTTACAGCCTGAACTTGTCATAAAAAATCAAATTACTTAATATTTAAATTTGATCTGTATTCATAATATAATATAATAAAGTTACGTATCATATAATAAAGTATTAGAATGTATTCTCTATGATATAATTTCCTTTTTTTCCTGCATTTTTCCTGTATGTTGGTTGGACCATATAACTATGATTTGGTGGACAAAAGTTTTTAAAATATTAATAAGCAGTGAAACTCTGTTTCTAAGGAATAATAAAAGTTTATGCAAAACTACTTAAGGTTTTTTCTTTTTAAGAATTTCTTTCCTTTAATGAGACTCTTTTTTTCTTCATCAGGACATCTGAGTCATTGTATGCATGAAGTGCATTTATGATGTAATAAAGTTTAACCATTAAATATGAACGATTCAAACCCATGCTATAAAGTCGAAACTTGAATCACAAAAAGAACAGATGATCAAGATAAAATGTTGGCTTCTGTGTCTCTAATCTTCACAACCTTCACACACACCAGCCTTTATTAAACCGTCAAGACTTCTGATGATATTCACAATGTTGTTTAATCCGTGGATTTGACGTACACTCTGATCCACATTACTTGTCTGTGTTAACGGCCTCTTGTCGCGCTCTAAGCTTATCTGCTTTGCCCAGCTTGTTCTCCCATAGACTGCGTTTGGCACTCGGACGGCCCGTGTCTGGAGAGTATAACATAAATTGACGGTGTTCTAATGCAATAAAGTGTCGCAGGCATTGTAACACAC
Source organism: Cyprinus carpio (assembly GCF_018340385.1). Classification (NCBI taxonomy): domain Eukaryota; kingdom Metazoa; phylum Chordata; class Actinopteri; order Cypriniformes; family Cyprinidae; genus Cyprinus; species Cyprinus carpio. The sequence goes on from NC_056575.1 coordinate 14,788,224, forward strand.
TGCAAAGTTCCCTGTGGATAACGGCTTGCCATCACATGAGACGAGACGGTCCGTAAATAAAAGTCGCCTGTGTCCTGCCAGACTGCGCCAATAATGTTTTAAAGGTCAGGACGGACTCAGTCTTGCCACCTAGAGTTATGCCTACTATTAGGCAAAGTGGTGCAATGCTAAATCAGATTTGTACACTGATAGACAGATACACACTGGCACTTACAAACAGCCAGAAGACACACAGACACAAGAAACATATGAACACAGGTAAGAGGCGGGAGAGTCCGGGACTGAAGCAAGTGTTCACTTTGCATTAGTGTAATGTCTGGTACTATGAATCTCTGGCATTTTCTTAAAGGTCTTCCAGCACAGGGGAGGATCCATTTATACTTAAAACATCTTAAGCAGGTTTCATTTGAAAGTGAGCATTGCTACGTTTGACTCTCTCTAAAGTGGGCATCTGAAAGGCATTATTGGATATACCAGAAACCCTAGAGAAAGCCATACTTCATGGTTACTTTATTTTAATCAGGATATTAATTTTATAGCACAGCTTGCAAAGTTCATGCTTATTGCTGGTAAGATTGTCGTGGCAAATAAAACTTAAATTTAATTCTGTACCATATATCATGTGTCACTTGTTGCATGTTTTGTGTTTTTTTTAATTTGCTATTTTGTAGCTATTAAAATGCTCGAGTAAGCTACAAGTTTTAGCAAACCTAGCCAACTGTTTATCATTTCAATGATCAGCACATAATGGAGAGATTAAAGGGATAGTTCACCCAAAAATGAACATTGTCATCATTTACTCAACCTCCTGTCATTCCTTACCCATAAGACCTTTGTTTGTCTTATGACTTAAGTCTTATGACTTAAAACGACTTGTGGGTGAGATGACAAATGATGACAGAATTTTCATTTTGGGGCCATCTACCCTTTAAATTTTGTTCAATATGTTTCTCCATTTTTATTAAAAACAAACAAACAAATGTGAAAATGCATAAGAAAGTGTGGGTTACAAAAACATTGAAATAAAGTAATCTGACGGTTTATAACTTCAGTGATCATCACATAACACTGTAATTCTTTACACCCGTCTGTAGTAAAAACTATAAGAATCAGCACATTCTCAGAGGAGAAGATATTGATGATCACATATGGCAAATGCCAAACAACTTTCTCACAAACTCACACACTCAGATAAGCGTCAAGCCCCACAGGAGCTCTGTAGTATCACAGCGGTACGGATGCCTCCATTTGGGAGTCCAATAAACAACTAATTCACCAGTTATTTTGAACACTGTTTTGATTCTACTATAGACAACACCATTTTCAAAGTCACGAGATGCTTTGAGGGTGCAATTTTTTTTTTGACAGCAGAAGTCAGAAATGGATTTTCTGTCTTTTGGAGAGTTTATTCCCTTTTGCGCCATCAGGAAGATCTCTAGAGCTTTTGGAGGTATTGTTTTCCTGCTGGGAATCCTGTTAGAACCTCTTTGCTCCTCCAGATTTAGGTTTTTCCTGCAGTTTGCTGCACATCCTATCACAGCTCACATTTTCACACTGTTCTAACTTTAATCTGTTTTTCTACTTCTGTCAAGAGCATATTACCAAAAAAACTTGAATTGAATTTCCACTTTTCCCTCCACAAAAAAAAGCCCTATAAAGTAGTCCATGAGATTTGAGCGCTATAATCAAAGTCTTCTGAAGTCACAGGACAGGGAAAAATCAATAGGAAAAATCTTTGCCTTGGCCTAAGTATTCGATTCTTCAGTGTGTTCCATGCCAAAATAACAGCATATGAGTTTGGGCAAATGTATCTTTAAATACGATGCACACAAATGTCTGCAGCACCACTGATGCATTTCTTCTCTCTCTCAGCCCTCTGTAGCCTTCTTGGCATAAGAGACTTCTTTTAAGAAAACAAAATAATCTTGCCGCTTCCCAATATTGCTTCATTTGAATGCACAGACATTCTATCTCCTGTCTTAGGCTGTCATTTTGCCAGTCAATGTCTTTGATTTCTTCAAATCAGTCCTGTAGGTCAGCGTTCTCTATTCAGCAACTTCTGCCTTCGAGGAATAAAGCATGAATGTTTCATCGAGGGAGCTGCACAATTCAGATTGATGACTCTTTCAGACAAAAGGGCAGAGGGACTGTAAAATATCCTGAAATTACACGTGAAACATTCACCCGACTTCCTCTCTCAGGATTCGTTCTGTCCCTTTGTCTCAAATGTGCAGTGGCAATAAAAGCGCTGAACTTTTAGCAGTCCCAAGCGCATAAGGAGCAAAATCCAGCTATGGTTTTTTAATGAAGACAGAGGTTCATGTGAAGGTGAAGAGTCAGGTTAAAATGATGTGACAAGTCACACAATGAAACATGTTAGAATGTCAACAGAATGTTGATGGAACACCTAATTAAAAGTGTTTCTGACTACAAACTTCTACATATATCTGCTCAGATGTGTATGATCTCATCAATAAATAATCTACCTGGAGTTTTCCCATTAATGCTATATTAGGAAGCCCTAGGCATGTGTAAGGGCATGCACTGACTTCATAATGATGTGGAGATGTTTTGTAACAGTACTGCTGAAATCATTATGGGTAAATGACACCACTCTGATGTATTCGTGAGTTGGCTGTAGCCAGGTGTCCTGAGGATGCCAGGTGGCCCACTGGGAACCTGAGATTTCTGTGCCAAATTAATACCACACTTTCCTTATAATCATACTGTATGTTTTGAAATGGATTCTTTAAGATGCAGCTAAAACATACATCTCAAAACAATGACTAAAGTTGAAAAGTTTACATTTATTTAGAATTTTATTTACAGTAATTGTGTAAAAGCCCACACACCATGAAAATACTTTGTTTTTACAGAAAAATACTGTAAAAAGGCTACCGTAAAAAAAAAAAACTAATTAGTTAAATGGTATAACATCAAATTACATATTTTTTACTGTAAAATACTGTCAGTACTGTCAGATTTATGGATGTTTTTACGTAAAAACTATGAATAACCAATAAATTTACAGTAAAAAGCAATACAAGGAAATTAACTGTTTGTGTTATAACTGTGTGACACATGATTACATATATTTTTTTTATAATTTAGTTTATTCTTTTTTTGTTTAAAGTAATGTACAGTACATTAGGGTGTTTTGCATTACATTTACTAAATGTTTATTGCATTATTTTAGTGTTGTGTATGTTACTTCAACAGTATTGGCCTGTATTATTATTATGGTTGTTATCGGTACATTTAAAGGTAAAAAAATTATTTTGGTATCTCAAATAGATTAATATATTAAAATTATATAACTTGTTCATAAAATATAGGTTATAAGTTGTAAAATATGCAGGTTCCAATATGCCATCACTGCTGATCAGAGCCCTTGTATTATTTTTCTTGATCAACAGTAATTACTGAGATGAATGTCTGCCCAGAGACTAATTAAAAAATTCTCCTTGATTTCACAAGCTCATATTATTTAATAATTTGTTACTATTACATTATGCATGATATAATATGTTAAGGTTTTTGGCTCATAATGAATGTACAAATTAACTTATTTAGCTCATCTCTAACAAAACAAGCAAAGGAGTAAATTTCTCAGCTGTTGCTGCATTTTAAAAGGGGTAATATGATGCTGCTAAAAAGAACATTATTTTGTGTATTTGGTGTAATGCAATGCGTTTATGCAGTTTAAGGTTAAAAAACACATTATTTTCCATATAATGGACATTATTGTTGCTCCTCTATGCCCCGCCTTTCTGAAACGTGCCGATTTTTACAAAGCTCATCCTTCTGAAAAAGCGAGATGTGCTCTGATTGGCCAGCTATCCAGTGTGTTGTGATTGGCCGAATGCCTCAAGCGTGTGACGGAAATGTTACGCCCCTTAGCATACTATGCCACCTCCCAGGCCAGCAGCACGAGACTCAGTCCAGCTGCTCTGCTCGTGCACATCCCATCATCGGTTCTCTTTCAGCAGTTCAGTAAATGTACTGTTAGGAGTAACTGAATAGCTCGGGATATTGGTTTATTTCGCGTCAGAGAGAGTGTAAGGCATGTTTATAACCCAAATAACTTAAGTAATATGTCGATTAATGAGTACTGGAGACGCCCAACCGTTTCAAATGATTCAGTTCACAAAGAAGATCCGGTTAAATAGAAAGATTTGTTGGCGATTCGGACATCACTAGATGAGACAAAACCAATAAAACCCATTACAACAAGGTAGGGCTGTGCAAAAAATCGAATACGATTTTCATGCGCGTCTCTTCAGTAAAGACGCTCCTGTGATTAGTAGTATATCTCAAGCACGTGGGTTCAGATCAGGGTTGCCAGGTTTTCACAACAAATCCTGCCCAGTTGCTTCTCAAAACTAGTCCAAAACTAGCCCAATCGCGTTTCCAGGAGGTTCCCCGATAAAAATTGCATCCCGGGGTTAAAATATAAGTTTTTTGTCATGGTTGCCCTGGTAATATTCACATTTCAGCCCTACAACAAGGCATTTGTTGCATCCAGTGGGGACAAAATTACTGATTAAAATGACTTATACTGTCTTTTTTCGCGTTGCGTTGCATATCACGCTGCGTATCGTGCTGCGTAAACATAAAACCATGTCTATATTTGTGATCTGAGAAACAACAAACAACAAGCCTACTCTACACTGCTCAAAACTCGCGTTTGAATCATCATTGGCAAATTATGTGAATATAAAAAAGGTACTTAGTCAGAAGTCAGAAGCGCCAGACTGTCCTTGCAAAGTTTGAACTGCCCCACTTAACAGAAACAGCCTTTGTGCCACAGACACATTGCAAGCTACTGGTTCAGGAAACAGTCCTCATCCTCCATAAAATGCATGAATTTCTTTCTTCTTCTGAACATAAATGCTATTTTGAGGAATGTGGAAAACCAAACAGTTGCTGTTGCTTTTTAATAGCAACCCATATGCTGTTTTTTTTTTTTTTTTTTTTTTTTTTTTGCATCTTAGGTGCAGCCGCGTGTTGAGGTCTGGAGAATGGAAGGTGCATTAATTACCACAGATGGAAGAACTAATGACAGCGAGTCTAACAAAGCTGATTGATACAGACTGTTGACTCTCATACTTAAAATAGAGAACATGCACTGCACAATAAACACCACCAAAGTCAAAGAGAACACTAAAAAGGATAAAGTGGTTTTTAGAGATGTCGCTATACCTCATATTGTCTAAAATGTAATGTGGCCCAAGAGTGTTCCCAGAGGTACTCCTAACAACTAAACAAGCTTAAAATAAAAGAAATACACCTAAACATTACTACAGATCTTTTTAAATAGGTGTACTACAGTTCTTACAAAAAAAAATCATACTTATAATAAACCATAGTGGACAGTTCTGCAAAAACATTTCACCATTTATAAGTTACTTTACTTAAAAATGACAAAAAAGCAACTATGCACTGCATCACCTTCAAATCTGCAAAAAAATGGCAGTTTTAAGTAAACCAGGTTGAATCCTATGAAAAGTGTAAAGGAAGATCTGTTTTAAAACCATCTTTATTTATATATTTATTTATGACACTACACAAAGTTCCTGCCATGAACACTGATCTCAGATCAAGACCCTCACTAGAACATATTCAGAATGCTGCAACATTTATTTTACACTCTCCTCACAGTATGAGAGGGTCTGAATAGAGAAAGCAACAAAATGGAAAGGCTAAATCAATGGCAATTACATGGGGACCTTCCTGTGGGCTGCACCCCTCTCACGACAACTCTGACACACTGAAAACAGATGCTAATTATAGAGGATCATTAGGCCACTGTGGGAGGCAGGGCTGACATGCTATTAATTATGGACAAATCTCATCAAATGGGGGATAGCAAAACTCATGAAGATGTTAAGCTATACTACAGAGGTTATTGAACTTAACCTTGAACATCTCAGCTTTATTGTATCATTTTCAATAAGAGTGGCAATTTAGGTTTATTTTTTTTGGCTGTATTATATTTTTTTTTTATTTAAAAATAATTTAAATTTTTTTTTTTTTTTTTTTTTTCTTTTTGTCACTTTTTATGTATAGAGACACAACAGAAAATTAATGGGGCTAGATTCAAACCTACATCTGCCATGAACATGTCATCAGCCACTACATCATAACAATGGTAATAAGGATGTTGATAATGATACAATGGTTTAAAAAAGTGTTTTTGCCTTTATTTTCTTCACTTGAAGTGTAGTTGCATGTAGAGAGAAAGAAAAAGAGAAAGAGAGGGGAAATAGGATCCAGAAATAACCCAGTCTAGATTTCAACACAAGTTACACAGTAGCACCAACGCATAACCCTCTGTGCATTTTTAAAAGAACATCTGCAGAGCATAGAATTTTTATATTTTGGAAATTTCTGTGGGATTAAAATTATACTATGGTCAAGTATATTGCTTTGCACAATAAATCCATCCTAGGCAAGCTACTGAGTGTTTAATGGCAATCTGAACAGGCAGAACCTCTGCTGGGAAAGTGTGTAAAATATGAAGAACACATACAGGAATAAATTAGTGTCACTCTGAAGAACTTCTTTCCTCACTTCTCTCTTTGCAAGAAAGATAAAGGTTAGACTCAGCAAGTGGGACTATACACAGGTGGAGCTGTTTCATGTCAAAGTCTATTGAGAATTCATGCTGTCACTGAATTAAAAGTAGACCTGAAAATAGTCTATCAAGTTTTTCTAACTGTTTATTGGAATATGAATATGGATAGAGATATAAAAGTAAGAGACAGAGAATGCAATTTGTTTGTGTTGTCTATGTGTAAAGGAGCACATATTGATCTTGCCAGGATGTCTGATTTCTTTGAATACAAAGCCACCACAGGCACAGGGTAATGTGACAAAGAAAAGTAAAAAAAACAAAAAAAAAAACACAAGATTTAATCAAAACTTTTGTTGTAAATATTATATTGTGGTTTTAAATGCTGCTATCCGCCAACACATTGATTTTTCAAGACTAGTGCCGTGCTGATACAATAATCATTAATTTATGACAATTCTGCACTTTTTCTAACATTATTGCACCAAAATTTGGTATAAACTACATTTTTTTAAAGAGATGCCAACCCTGGTAGCTCATTATGTCTAAAAAAAATAATATGGCCCAAAAGCGACCCCAGAGGCACTACTACAAAAGAAAAAGCTCAAACATATGAAATACTCTCAAAAACATTCAAATATGCTGATACAATCATATATGACTTTTTCCATAAGTTTGCATCAAAATTCAGGTCCTTACATTGGAATTTGTATTTATTTACAGTATATGTTCATTCAGATTATTTATATATTAACTAATAACAAAGCACCACAACAATCAATCTATGATACTAACCACATAATGTTATGGAGCAACGCATGCTGGGAGCCCACTTGGTTCAATATAAATTGTTCAATTTTGAAGAATATTGTTGGCAGAATGTGTTTTTATGAATCTATGTAATTCACATTTCTGAGTATCTGTGACTCAAAAAGCTCCATTGCTATTTTTACAGTGCACAATATTTCCCCAAATATCCTCATAAATCCATTGGGAACACGTTGTTCCTTTCTTCTTCACAAATGTGTTAGACCAGACCCATACTGCAGGTCATCCATATATTCACTCAAAAGTCTGAGCCCCACATTGTTCATCCTCAGAGATTCAGGAAGACTTCCATTTAGCAGAACTGACAGGAGGCAACTGGTGGGAGTAAATGAATGCGGTTGCAAGGGTGGAACTTAGAACACACGTCAAGGAATTTTGGCAGCTGTGTGCATGGAGATGGGAGTGCAGAATTCCTTGAGGGAATGTGGTGAAAAGCTCTGTAAGCCTATGAATTCGGTATTCCATCTTGCTATGTTAAAAACACAGTAGACACATATGGTTAATGCAAGCCTGTGGGTCATTGCAAACCAATGGCGCTTTTCCACTGCATGGTACGGCTCGGTACGACTCGGTACGGTTCACTTTTGGGGGGTTTTCCACTGGGTACAACACATGATTCCTGGTACTTTTTTTGGTACCACCTCTGTAGAGGTTCCAAGTGAACCGTAACGTTACCAAAACGTGACGTGCAAGCTTTGCTGATCATGAATTGGCTGGAGAGAATTGTCACTACCTGGGTCACTGAACTTGCGACACTAACACAAAAGAACCGCTAGATTAAAATCAGCACAGCCAGCCAATGATTGAACGCAACTGTTTTGATCGAGTGCACCTTTTTTTAACAACCAGAAAGTTTTGTTGTCTGTTGCAGAAGTACAGACATTCCTCTCGCTGGAGCGGATTCAGCGAGAGCTTGATGAGGTGACGCGGAATGAAAACGTTTTTTTTAGGAGTCTGGCAGTAGAGGCGGTGCAACTATATCGACATATAAATAATCCCGCCCACTCTAAAGTGATACTAAACTGCAGTGGAAACACAAAACGAACTGAGCCGAGCCGTACTGTACTGAGCCGTGCCAAGCGGAGTCGTACCACACAGTGGAAAAGTGCCACACGAGACAAGGCCCTGCCCCAAAAGAGGTGATTTTATGCTCATGAACATCTGTATTGGGACTAAAATGGTACATAAATAAATAAATGTCATAAAGGCTCCCACAAAAAAAACGAGTCCCTGCAGGGACAGTGACAGTGAAAAATACATGGCACTTCACTTTAATATGGTGCAAATTAGTATAGAACTAAATATTATTTGACAAAAGGGAATGTTTTCAAAAGTAACTAATATATTCCTGCTGAAGATGAATGACTTTGAAGATTTTGATTTATAATAAACCATAATAAGACATGAGAGAGTTCTGCATGAATTCAGAGGTTTATGGGAAACCACAGAACAGTGGGCCAACTCAAGTGCTCAATCAAGAGCTCAGCCAGAAAACCTTCAACACAGCGAATTATGGAAATATTATTCATTTATTCTGATCTAATTGAGTCTCGTTTTTTGAATTACCACTCCTCCTCACTCAATGTGTTAAAAGCAATAGAGTGAAATGGATAGAGGAGTTGTGCACTGATTGGTTCAGCCCCTTGGGTAATCATGACACTAAGGTCTTCTGTATACTCGGTAACTCCGAAACGTAACTTCCCTTGCAACTGATGTGACTGAATGACCTGGAAGATCTCAAGCCATTCAAAACCTAATTGGATATATATGAAAGTTTAACTAGATAGTAGCATGCTAAAGAAAGACTTGGCAAAAGTATTGTCAAATGAGGAGACAGCACTTCAAATTATCTACAGGTAACTGCATATCCAATAAATAAAAATATTGATATCATAATTTAGAAACTCTTCAGAGCTGTTTATGTGAGGAAAACACCAACATTTAAGTCGTTCATTTACATGCATTCAAATATAGCATGTCAGGTTTAACGTCAATGCTGCCCAAAATCCAGAAGTGTCGTAACCAAAAGATTCAATAAAGAGACTGAATCTAACAAGTGCAGAAACAAAAGATCTGAGACACAAACTCAAAATGGAATAATATTTATTAAAGGGGTCATATGATGCTGCTAAAAAGAACATTATTTTGTGTATTTGGTGTAATGAAATGTGTTTTTGCAGTTTAAGGTTAAAAAAAAACACGTTACTTTCCACATACTGTACATTATTGTTTCTCCTCAATGCCACTCCTTCTGAAACGCATCAATTTTTACAAGGCTTATTGCTCTGAAAAGCGAGATGTGCTCTGATTGGCCAGCTATCCAGTGTGTTGTGATTGGCCGAATGCCTCAAGCGTGTGACGGAAATGTTAAGCCTCTTAACATATTGTGATGCGTTGTCTGGCTGGAGCGACGAGACATAAACATAAAACCCATTATAAACATGATATCTAAAATGAACAGCGTCACACACCATAAACATGACTCAAAATAGCCGTGTCTTATTTATTTGGAAGGGCTTGTTTTAAAATTTCAACAAAGTAGTATTGCTTTCTAACCACGAGCGCCTTACAAAAATCAATAGAAAATCAAAAAGAGCAATCTATGAGTTGATAATGTGATATTTCAATTTGAAACGTGCAGCATTTTGTACATAATTAAAAGGACACATTTAATTAAAGCAACATTTACAGCCTTTTCACAATATCTGTAATTCGACATAAATTCTATCGTTACATCCCTAATCAAAAGCAACATTTACAGCCTTTTCACAATACTGTAATTACATAAATTCTATATAATTTTTATATATATTTATTTTTTTTTTTTTTTTTATTTTATTTATATATATATATTTTTATATTTATTATATATTTAGCAATTTTAATTTAGATGTTTAAGATAGTAAATAGAGTTTAATTTTTTAAGTAAACAAATCAATAAATTTAAATATAAATCAATCAATCATCACAATACGTTTTCCTCACATTTTACATAAATTATATTTAATCAAATTTTATTAATACTGTAATAAACAGCAACATTTAAAAGTTTTGTATTGATGATTATGCAAACAAAAGACTGAAGCAATGTCTTGAAATCCTACCAACTCCACCATTTTTAAGAATACCAACTCACTATAAACAGTAATAGAGGAGCCATCAATCATGTGACTGATGATCACTACTGATCCTATACTCCATCTTTGTCACTTTTACATGCTTTACAGATTACAGATTCTGTGTGAAATAAAGAGGACTAAAGAAGGATGAATCTGAAAAGATGTTTTAGGGGCTTTTGAAAGAAAGTGAGTCTGAACCAACAGCATTATTGCAGTGCCCTTTCATTCTTTATTTACAGACCCAGTGAGTCATGTGCTGCTTTGAGATGGTACAGACAAACAGAGTGACGGCTCTTTGACTGACTCTCACACTTGCTGGAGGACAACCAAAGCTTGTGTGACACTGGCTTTGCTCAATAGAATCAAAAATCAACTTCAGGAGCAGCACTGTATGTAGGAGCTCATGGCTGCCGGACATGTCCTATTCTTATGTTGAGTTGAAATTTACAAGTAAATTTGTAGTAACATCCTGTGTGTACATTTCTGACAACACCTCAAGGCCTGTGGATAACATCTGAGGCTTGTCGAATATGAAAGACAACAATTTTAACATATACCACTTGCACTTGCAATGGACGTCTATGGGGCAAGTATAGCATTTAAAAAGCAAAGAATGCTTTTTTTAAAGCACCTTATTCTATTTTTTTGAAAAAAGAAAACGGAGCATTAAATTTGAATAGATTTTAAATTTTTGTATGTTGTTGTTTTTGTTTTTTATTGTAATAGATTTGTTTTTTAATCACACAATTTTTAAGACTGAATATAACTGTACAATGACAAGGTTCATAAGTAGTGCCTCATAGACTTCCACAAATGCTTCAGATGTTTTATTAATACATCAGACTTCAGACATATAAAACGTAAAATCAGACATGACTGAATTTCCTAATACAGCATCACAGAGGGCAAACATTATGACAGTGCCGTGAGGATAGTGAGGTATAGGATTGTGATGAGAAAATGAATGACTCCTGAGCTTAGGAATTAATGCAAACTCACACACATGTGCACACACACAGGATGAATGGACTACTGTTAATGCAAAGTCACAGCACAATTGTCAAGGCCTTGGTGGACTCAGGTTAATCACAAGGGCAAACTGGCCCCGTTCGTTATCAATTTTAAAGAACATAGTGCACTGAATACATTTATTGTTTTTCAACACAATGAGGTCATACAATAAAAAACTTTCACTAGTACAGGAATAAAACTAGTCTTGGAATAAAATTAGCCTGAATTGAAAAATTTGATTAGGGACTTTCAGGAAAACAACACTGAATATGAACCTATGACCATGATTTTAAATTATTTTTTTAATTTAATCGATGGAAAATGCTGATTTTTAAATTTCAAAGAGTCAGATGTACAGAGAAGCAGGAGTCAGAAAGGTCAAATACAGAAATAGAATTTGGCTTCTTATAAAAAAGTGATAATGAAACAAATACAAACTAAAGTAAATCAGTTACTCAACTGAGAAGATGCTTTATATATTAGCTCATTAGACCCTAAATGTTTTTTATTTAATTTTAATTAATTAATTTATGATAAGTATTTTTATACTGGGATATTTTTATGATCCCAATATAGCTTCATACTTCACCAGCACCAGTAAATGAATCAGAGGGTTTTAGCCTTAACCTGAATCCACCAAGGTTTTATGCTTTAAACAACAATGCAAAACCTTTCTTGAGGCCGTCATCTTGGAGTGCGGTAGCAGAATTCAGAAATCTACCCCTTCTGAAGAGGAAAAGCATGCATGAAAGAAAACAAATGAAAGAAATAGATAAGGAGAATCAGATATAGCATGCAAAAACTAAACATGGTGTCTAGGTTTGTGAGAAAATTGATGCCATAACAAAAAAGATGAAAAATTAAGGATGACAGACTAAAAGTGAGTGAAGAGATGTCTAGTTGCGTTCAGATGAAGAAGATTAAAGGAAGCAGTCACTGACTTGAGGACGCTCTATTGGTCTAAAAGTACTATTCAAGTCAAACCTATTGTTAACACAATCATTGGTTTCATATCCCTGCAAGTGCACTTGTTCACACTGAAAATATGGCTTCACTTTTCCAGAAAGGTCTATTTATCTTCCATTCAGAAGCTGCAAAATTTAGATCTCATATGTACAGAATCTGTACGACACACTTGTGTCTAAAAGGCCTTCTGTGGCTGCAATACTGAACCAAAGTATTGCAAACTTCATTGAGTGGTGCACTTAGATATTTAAGTCACACATAAAAATTTCTCAATTTCATTCCATCAGATACAAAATATCAAACCAAGTGGCAAACAAATGATGCTGGAACTTTTCTCAGAACTCCATTAACTTTACTTTTACTTTACTTTACATTAGGATGTAACTAGTGGTCAACCGATATATCGCCAAGGCCGATATATCGGCTGATATTTGGCATTTTTCAAATATCGGCAGATAAGTTTTTGCGCTTGGCCGATGTGTTTGAGGTGGGACTTTTAGTCTGACGGCACGCCAGACTTTTATTTCGACAGTGCTGAGAACGGCAGCGCTAGAGCACACAGTGCACACATTCTCCCTCTTGTTTGCTGTCGTCGTTCAGTTCTGCCTAATACAGATAGAAGACTGTCTAATAATCAGAAAGAACTGTTGAACAATTGAATTAAATGGTATACAAAAAGTATTATAATGACTACTTTTATATTATTAGTAACAAAGTCAAACATAATACTAACTCGTTTGCCGTCAGCATTCAGCAAATACGCATATCATTTAGACAAACCTTTAAATGACTAATGTTAATGAACATTTCATTTCACAAACCTTGCAGACTTCGTCGAATCCAGCTGTGAGATCTTGTGAAGTGTGCATTTGTATATTGTCTGATCGCGTGTGCTCTGCGTGACAGTCAATCCTTGCGAATTGAATCCAGACAGGAGGAGAGGTCAACTTCACTGGAGACACGCAATCAAATTTCATATTCATGTAATTTTTACTGTGTGCTACATGTTAAATGAGTGTTACCTTGGCTTTAGTTGAAGAAATATGATTTCCAATGAACACAATCCTCCCAGATTACCAAGTGCCCTGTTGGTTACAGTGTTTACTTACTTTTTGTTTATATATTTTAAAATATTTCTTTATTTGAGAAAAATACTTTAATAGAATTATAAAACCAGGAAGTTGCCATCTAAAGTATAAGTTTATTTTACACATTTATTTTTAACATAATTCATTTTCAAATTATTTCAAATTTCTCAAACATTAATTAAAATAAATAAAAACTATAATTAAAATAAAAAATACACGTATATAATGCTGCTCTCTAAGGTACCGGCGGTCAAAAAACCAATATTGGTTGACCACTAGATGTGACCATAGCAAAAGTTTTTTACTCTAGTGCTAGGATTGTTATTGGAGAGAGCGCTGACAAAACATGAATGGGCTCTAATGATCCTGTACCAAACATCTTCAAGGAGTAACAGCCTAATTTTATCTCTTGTGACTGTTTATTTATCATGTACCAAACATCTTCAAGGAGTAACAGCCTAATTTTATCTCTTGTGACAATGAGGATAAATTTAATTGGGGCCATACCTGACTCTCAACAGGGTATAAGGTGAAATAAGTGTTTTTAGTTCATGCTCGGCAATGAGATTTGTCGCTGTTTACAAGCAATAAATTCACCTTAATTTGGATTAAAATCTTTATAAAATTTCTGAAGTCAAAAAAGTGGAGAAATCTTTCAGGTTTCATTAAAGTGGAAAAGCTCAAAACATTTATTTTTGAACGCGCAGAGCATGCGCCAGGGTCGTCACATTTTCACAGCTGTTTTTCAGCACCTTGGTTGTCCATCTTGTGAGTCCCAGAACAGCTAAAAAAGCCATCTTAGATCAATACCAGGTAGCTATAAACAGGACCTTATATTGGCAAGAGAAAACACAAATATATTTTAGTTCATGCTCGATGATGCAATGAGGTTTGTCTCTGCCACCGGCTGTATGCTGCCACTGATCTCCACTGTCTCTGATGTTTTCCTCTACAGCTTTTGTAACATACAGGTTTTTCACATACAATGCACACATAGCAAGCGAATGTAATAATGTACCATGGCTAAAAGAGAAACATTCACCTTTAATCATACTGTAATGTCAATTTCTCTTCATAAAATCAACCAATCACATTTGAAGCTAGGGGTGTGGTTTTGGTTGAAATCTCCTGAACTCCAAACTTTCAATGGAGACAGAAATCATGGTTGTTCAGACGGGCCGGTCTGGTTTCATCTACTCAAAATGGGATTTTCACGCACAACCATTCAGGGTTTGAGAATTTCAAAGATAAAACAAGTATGCGGCAGTCTTATGCCTTGTTGGGTTTTGGGCCGACTGATTCAAGCTGAAGCGAGCACTTTGACTAGTGCATTTTGTGAAGCCAGGGCGGATCAACAGCAGAAGCCCCCACCGGGTACCACTCATCTCCACTACAAATAGGAAAAAAAGAGGCTACAATTTCCACTGTCACAGTTGAAGACTGGAAAAATGTTGCCTGGGGATTGATCGATTCTTTGTTGGGCCAGAATTTGGCGTAAACAGAATGAGAACATGGAATCATGCCGTTACCACTGGTGCCTGGTGGTGGTGGGGTAATGGTGTGGGGGATGTTTTTTGAACAAGGCCCCTTAGTGCCAGTTGGGCATCAAAATGCCACGGCCTTGAGGACCAATCCCTTTAGCATGCCAAGTAGGCAACAAATAATTTCAAACTGGTTTCTGAACATGTGAGTTCAACAATGGCCCCCACAGTCAACCCCATCTTTTTTTGATGTGGTCGAAATTCCCACAAATCCATCAACTGCAGATGCTATCTCTATTTGAAGCCAACAAAAGAGTGCTTTCAGCATGTGAATCAAGCCAATAGAGTTCTGAGGCAAAATACTGAGATTAGTTTATGCTATATGTATAGCCCAGCCCTAAAACTGTCACCTAAAAAACTAATCATGTGCAGTATTTACTCTCTGGACAAGAGTTTGTTTCCTTTCAAACAGCAACAGAGTCTGTAAATGTTGCGGTGCTTCCTCTGCAACTTGTAACAGACACACAGAGCAAAAATCGCTTAAAAACACTGGTCTCAAAACACATTGAAAATTCAGTGTTTATACAGTCTCTCCTCAACAAACTTATTTGTGCTGATATGGATATTCACAAAGCTATGATTGCATTGCCTTTTTGAGAAGGCATGATCAATGTTATGTGTAGTCTAGCATTCTGTAGCTAATTTGTGAACATTTTCTATGAATTGGTTCATTTAGTTTGTAAAATAAGTTCCAAATAGTTCATTCACATTTCTGATCCAGTTAAGTGACCCAAAGATCCAATCACCAGGGTTCTCAAGTTAACAGCTCACTGGAGAGGACAATTTTCATAGAATAATAACTTTGTGCTTTTGTATCCATTTTAATGTTTTTACATGCATGGGGGAAAAGCAACTAAAGTCATACAGCTGGCAGACTCCACATGAATATTGAGTGTTTTCCTTCAAATTAATGTGTTAATGGTCAAAGTTCAGTACAAGTGTCATTAGAATAAACGGGCAGAAAGCAGAGTAGAAATTCATATTCTAAACCCACTGAGTCCTTAGTGTTAAATAATTCATAGTTGGATTTCTACCATCAGAGGTTCATGGGTTCATGTTTACAATCTGTTTAAAAAAAAAAAAAAGGTTTGCATCTGAAAAGCACAACACTATCTCAAACACGATCAAAACATGTTCAACTGCACCTATAAATAGCTCACCATTTTACAAAATGTTCAAAGTAATGCTTGTTGAATTATTCACAACAAAAGGCTAAATGCGATGATGACTGAAGGGTGCTTTGATTACCCTGTCATTCTCTGCGAACAGGGATGGTTTGGTTAGCTAGCTAACCCATAAATATTCTCTGTGTTTTTAGGGTAAAAAAACTAACAAAAATCATCTAGTCCCAGAGCTATAAGAACACATATATCTTATTCACTGGGTTTCTACTGCGCTAGATACGCTAGTCTTTGAAGCAAGCATTCAATGATGTACCAAGTGTAGGCTTTTGCTCTGAAAGCTCCTGGGTATCCAAAAAGACATCAAGAACAGGAAGCATGAATAACCGGCCATAAATTTGCAATGCAATGTATGACGGATGCTAATAAAAGGATTGTCTTGATTGCAACAGTTGGCAATCGGTTAGCAGCTCTGCTTTACCACGAATATATGTAAATAATTAACAGTGCTCTGGACAAATCAGTCTTGTAATAATCAGTGGCTTCAAGATTTGTTGGATTGTTTGTCTTTGAATATTTATTTCAGAGACAAGGGAAATTGGTATCGTTGTAGATGCCAGTGGTTTGACTTTGGCTGATACTGATGAAGATTATCTGTAAACAGGGGATGGAAATTTTAATTGAACAATAGGTCAGATCCAGAGGGTATTGAAAGATGATCAGGAACAAAACAAATTATGATTCCGAGGTCAAAATTTGTACATACGCAATGAGCAGATAGGACTTGAAGGTCTCCAGAATACCTTGTAAAACAGTGTTTTTGAGCATGTTGATTTGGCAGGCCTCATGTTGAGAGGAGCTTGACAGCTATGTTTTGCTAATTTTTCAAAAATTAAATACATTTCAAAACCAACCAAACAATTTTGACTTGGGATCTCTGAATGATGCTGCCAAACAAGAAGCTTTTTTCAAGTAGCAGCATCACATGCTGGGTAACCAGCAGTGCCAAAATAGGTTTGTGTGAGAAAAAGTCTGACTTCCATGTTATTCACTTAGAGCTGGAAACTTGAATCTTAGGCTATGAACAACAATATAATATGAAACTGATTGCTCTTGGACAAAGTTTAGGCATTTTGTAGGCAACTTGATCTAGATTTATACTAGAAATGTGTTAAGTTAATGAATAAATAATACAAATACTTACACTAAATTGGACACATTGTAGCTTTTGCCTGTAAGTAGTAGCTACAAACCGTGCTATATTATTGTAGGTGGCAGCATTAGGGTGCATTCCCGCCACCTACTATGTTGGAGTGTCAACCAGATTGTTACAACATCATCGTTTGAGTAGTATTAACATTATATTTCATTTTTTGTAAAATATCACGGTTATCATCAATACCACTATATTATGATACCCCAGTCTATTTACTGATAATCTTCCCCCAAATCATAGCTCTCAAACCTCATTTGCACATGCACATCAAGATAAGTTGCACCAGGTTTGATGTCAGTAGTTCTTGTGGGTCTCGTAACCGATTGTGATGTGTTTGCTAAACCTCTGCTTAAACCTCTCCTTTTGCATTGCACAAAATTAAGAATAACATGAAAAGTGAGTAAATGCTTTCTGGGTGCATTATCCATTTAAAATGATCAAGAGTTACAAGTGTCTGTTGCCGAAACAGCAGAATTAATGAGTACAGTGAATATTACTCAGCAATCAACCAAGAACTCAGAAATTAGCAAGTCTATGACTAATTTGTCCCCTGTGGTTCTCTGAGAAACCCAAACATTCAGACAGCAGGTCTTCCGTCAATGTTCATTAACGCAGTCACAATTGATTCTAGAAATCACATAGAGAACTGCTCTACTTTTAATACTTTTAAGGCCTCACAGCTGTGGTTTTCCTCGATGCAAGCACCACTTGCTTTCCTCACATCCCCTTGTTCATAGCACAAAAGCCCCTTGCATTACAAAGCTGCACCTGAGTCATCCTCTACTCGTCTATGAGTCATTTAAAAGCTACAAAAGCCTCCTAGTGCATGGATGGAGGGGGTCCTCTTTTTCCCAAGCGCTAACAATGGGTGCATTTTTAGAGGGCTGGAAAACACTTGAGCTTCATGCACACTCTTCTCATTGGGCCGCTGAGGTCAGCTCTCTCTATTCAACCCAAACCTGCTGGAAGGAGATAATAACCAGACCTGTGTTCAGCATCCAGGATCCTCTGGGGACGTTCTATCCTTACCAACAATCCATCTTTCCTCTCAACCGGGTCCAGGTGCTGTTTTTCCATTGCTAGAGCTGGTGCAGGATGTGTGGACACTCCATTACTGAAGGTGGCGGGTGGCAGAATGACAGACGCCGAGCTGAGATGGTGACAGAGCGGTTCACCCTGATGGCAGAAGCCTTTTTGGAGTCGCCCTTTTTTTAAGGTTGCCATATTATACAATTAATGCCATTGTAGTGTTCAATAGCAATTTCTCAGCAATGCACAGAAAAACGACTTCAAGGTTTTCCCTTGGCACAAAACATCTTGAAATTTGGCAGGCCTGGAGTCTTAATGATGGGCATCCCAAAAGAATAAGCCTTGGTCTCATTTCAGTTGGATACTGATTGAAACTTTTTTTGAGAAATAACAGAAAAAAGTAGGGCAAACGTGGGTGCAGAAGCTCTGAAAAATGTAATCTAATCTAATGTAAATGCATTTCGCCAGCATTTTGCTGATGTTAGTCATCCCCTGTGCCCTGTTATGCAGCTTTTAAGTGGATGCTAGTCTTCTTCATTCCTCATGTATTTTCACCAGTGACCTAGAGATCTTCTTATCTAACAATTTCAGTTACAAACCACAGATAATATCCAGCTGAACTCATCAATACTACAGGAAAATCGCCAACATGAGGTGACCCTATGCAGTTAGATTTGCATAGTCTTTCCGTCAATGCATCAATAGCTAAAAAACAACACATTTTAATGCTTGCCCATGCAAGTTTATGCCAACTAGAGCTGGTTATGTGCTGGTGAATTACAACAGCTATGTTGTTAAAAGCAGCAGTTAGTCAAGCCAGCTGACCTGCTTGATCTTATTTGTAAAATTCATTATCCAAGTCTTTCTGGTTAAGTTAGTTAGAAAATATGAATGAACTGAATTTCCCTACAGCATCAGATTAATTTGTCACATGGGTCAAAGACATGGCTCTTATTTTTTAAATGTATTTTTTTATTTATTTTTTGTCTGGATCTAATAATTTACTCAATTCATTTCACAATTCATGTATATAACTGTATATTTGTATGCAATTGCATACAATTTATAATTGTATATTTGAATACACATCTTCCATTAAACATGTTTTTTTTAAATAAAAAAATAAAAATCAATCATCAGCAACTTTTTATTAACATTTAATTGTTATTATTAATAATAATAACATTTAACATTTTAACAATATTAACACGTGTATTATTATTATTAATGATAACGCTTTTCAATATTAACAAATAATAATTCATTTGTTAGCATTAGCTAACTATATTATTTAAAATGAACTAACAAATAAACAGTACTTCTACAGCATTTATTAATCTTAGTTTTTAATTTCAATTTAGTATATAATAAAAATAATTTTGTTTATTGTAATGTTGTAAATTGTTGAATGTGATGTGGTAAAGTTATTATGGGGTATATTATAAATATTTACAATTATTTTATGTTTATTAAAATAAAAAAAAATAAAAATAAAAAATTATGCCCAAAGTTTCCTGAGTAGGAATGTGCACCAGCCAAGATACTGCCATTGTGACAAACAGGATGCAAACGGATATCTCCTTGAATATCAGCATCCCACATGGGGGAACAGAATTCAAAACACAACAAATGCCGGTGAGCAGAGAGTAGAACTGAAATCCACACATACTTGGGCAGACCCATCCCAAGCTAATTCGGATTTTTAGATTTTTTAGTCTGATGGAGGTCAGTCTGGCCATAGTCATCCACATTGGGCTGCGGCAATATCAGCTGGAGCTCAGTACAAGAGTGATGAAATGTGCTGGGAGCACCACGGGCATTTAAAACGTCTTCAGCACAGAAGTTTATTGATTTCTCTGGAATCGTTTGGCTGAATGTCAGGCCATCCTGAGGCAATGCCATTAACTGTGAGCTGCCACAGGGAAGCAACAGCCTTCAATTTGCATCCTAATCTCCCACACCCTGTGTGCTCAGATGAAATCTCTGGAAATGTTTGGGTGGATGCAAAGTCTGTATTGTTGAGTAAAACGACTTAGGGGAAAGGTATGTCAGTGATAAAGAATGAATCAAATTTGTCTTGGTCAGAATGGCAACTTCAATGAAAAGAGTGAGTTTACACCCAAATGTTACCCAGCTGCACATCAACAGCCAAATCCATCTATTTAGCGCACATAGTCTGGGCTCAGCTAAATCCAGAGGGGTCAAAGGTCAGCTCTGCTGCCCTCGTGCCCTGTTCAGCTCCATGGCTTCTCAACTTAAAAGATAAAAGAACCACTGCAGTCCAACACCAAAGCTAAATAAATCACCTCAGACAGCAGCCTCTCTTCTGCATTGCACTGCTTTATTTGTTAAAGCAGTGCAATGCAGAAGAGAGGCTGTTAAAATAAATTCAAAATATTTCTCATATCAGCACAGCTTTACGAGTCTGCTTGGACCTTACGGACATGCCATAACTGAAGAAATGGCCAGTGCTCACTTAACTGAACATGGCAAGGTTTTAGTGCACTTCATTACTTACAAAGTCCACAGGAATGAATAACTGCTTTAGACAAGCACTGGAGTTCTATGATAGTGTTTTATACAGTATGCTAGTTACTCCTGCATTAATGGTGTGCATCGTTCACCTAAGAAGGGCGATGGTGTATGAAATCGTCCACATGCAGCTTTCATTGCCTGCAGTTTGCTGATGCAAGTTGTCCCCTGTGCCCTGTTATACAGTTTTTAGTTTGTTCACACCACTGACCTAAAGAGCTTCTTATCACGGGGGTATCAATACGCCCCCCTCAACCTGACCCTATGTGGGACCCCCTTACACGATTATAAGCCAAAAATTAAAGAAATTTGCATAGGCTTATAAGTGTATATGCTCATGGTGCAAATGCACTATGATCATAATAATTTCAGTTTTAATTTTAATTTTATTTATTTTTAGTAATTTTATGTGCTTTTGTCATTTTCATTTTTAAAATATAACTATTTAATTGATTTTTTCTGTTTTAGTTTTTATTTATTTCCAGTTAGTAATTTTAGTGCTTCAACATCAGCAAAAATTTCCATAATGCTACTAAACCTTATCTAACATTTGCAGCAACACTCCACTGACATCAGCCAGCCAAACTCATCAACAATACAAAACAAGGTTCAGATTTGTGTAATTCAGTAATCAATGGTCAATTAATATGAAGTGCTTTCAAACTGTAAATGATTAATTAAACAGCCAAAAAGACACACTGATGGAAAAAACTTTTCTAAGAATCCCAAAGCAAAAGATTGGATAGAAAACCCACAGCTAAGATATGTGACATACATTGATGCGCTTACAAATGTGTTGAGGAAGTGGCTTCCATTTCTGCCTCTTTCAGCTGCATCATGGGTAAGACAGGGAGCTAATAAAGAGTGAAAACTAAGAGAGGAAAGATTATTCTTGTTCTTTCAGTCTCTCGACCAAATGAGCTCATTTGACTGCCTAAAAATAAATGAGGCCACAAATCATTTTCTACAGCATTTTAAATAATGAAGGCCTTTTGTCAGCTTGTATATTGATTTTGTAAAGGACAAATCTGCATTGGCGTCCGAACTACTAATGGTTCCCTTCAGAGCTGTGCTGATTCTCATATGCCCTACATATGTGCCCATTCTGTGCTGTGAGAGTGGGGTTTGTGTAATATTAAATAACATTGTAGAATATTACATGTTATACTAGGTATCATGTGACAGTTTTCTAGCATCAACTAATTTTTATATCCCTATTAGGGCTGGGCGATATATCTAACGATATAATCATGCACATCTAGTCAGTAAAGCCGGTTCCCTGATTAGCGCTAAATCGCCATCACCTGCTTTCAAATGGACCGGCATTTAATAGACAGAGCCGTAGATCACTGACAAGCTACGCAATATCGCGTTCATTATCGCAGATGTATCGCCTTCGATAATCCTATCTATATCGTTAGATATATCGCCCAGCCCTAATCCCTATTCCACAATGAAGCAACATGCTGCACAAATCAACAGAATCTTGGGTCATTTATAATGTTGCACAGGGTTCAGCCAATCACCTATGACTCTATAATTACTATCTACATCTATTTTAAAATATAGATAGTGTTTGATACTAGCATGTTGCTAAGATAAAACCTCAAAAAAAAAACAGCACACACATTTGGTTCATATATAAGTAGATGGAACTGTTTACTGATTCTTTTCAGCTCTGAATAAAATGTAATCACTGTTTCCTTCAATAACATTTACAGCCATTTTTCGCTCATTCACACAGTGTATTCTTGGGATTGCCTTATTGATAAGGTACACATGTGATGCTAAATGTACTGTATGGTGTGTTATAAAGCAGAATAATTTTCTGCATACTGCCAAAAGAGCTTTTGCATTGTAAATGTGCCTATAATGTCTAAAAATGCTGTCTAGGTAGGCAGCTCACTGCAGGTGGGAACAGAGCCAATGTGGGCAAGAAAAACAAGGCACATCTGAGGGAAAAAATGGCAAAAGACAGACATTAAAAGAGTCTAAGGGTAAGAGATTATGAATACAAAATGCAGCATGATACAGGTGACAGTGGGATCAGGAAGTGAATCACAGAGATGTTCTTGTTATTAGGGCTGGGGGTCAACACAGATTTCACAAATTGATCTGATTCAGATTCACAAGCTCTTGGTTTAATTCGATGCCGAATTCAATTCAGTGTTGATTATTTTGGATGAATATCAGGTAGAGTACATGTCAATTAGATGTCATTAAAAACTCTGTCTGAGCGATTACATGAGACATGATACATTTCACTAAATTGTACTGTTTCTGTCAAGATAACTTCTGACACTCTGTTATATTGTTTTTTTTTTACATAAGAACACACCCTATATGATCACCACATGAGAAATCTGATCAGAGCATTGAGGACATGACCACAAATGACCCCAGTTATACAGGCTTTCCTTAAGACACCAACTGAGTATGATTATGACAATATGTAGATCTGCGCGTCCCTAGTCCGCACACGCGCACACAGAGGGTCGCCGTGCTTTCGAAAGCTCACTCATCCTTTTAATCGGTGTGGAATCCATCAAAGTGGGTCAAACTCCCTCCCATCTGCCCCACTGAGATTTTAATGCACAAGGCCTGATTAAAACACATACATACACACAGAGGAAAAAAATAGGCCACACTGCTGCTGAATTCAGGAAACTCCTACATGGACAAAGAACATTTGCTAGCAATTACGCCGGGTGCCACGGTGGTGAATGGAAGGGCGAGTGCTACAATTCCCAAAAGGCTGCTTGCTTGATCACTGTAAACAAAATGCCTTTGTTCTGTTCTAGACCGGTAATGCTTCAATATTGCAATCAGCACAGCTGTTTGCATGCAAGTTTGTTTGTTTGTGTGTGTGCATACAATCGCCCAGGATATGACTCAAACAAATCATGGCAAAGTTTATTATTAACTATATGCATTTATTTGATCTTATTTATATACTCATATTATCAAAATGCAAAAAAAATAAATTTGTTTAGAATCACCAAAAGTCTGTTCATTTTTGCTAGCTGTGAAACATTGAATAGCAATGTTCAAATTATGAGATGTATTAGATGAAAGAAAAGAAATTTATTTATAATACATATGTAAACCTGGTTATTGTTTATTTATTTACTTTATTAGTACAATTACAGAATACTTGTTTCTTTCTTGTTTCATTTATAAATGACTGATAAATAGGCATACTAAAACTGTAATGTTAAAACTGTGTGGAAATTTTATATGCTATCAAATAAATATATTTTAGCTTTTTTTTGTGTGAGAGTATTTTTAGTGTACTATTGCTGTCAGATTATATTTCTGATTTGAAATATTTTATTGAAAGACAATTTTGGCAAACAGCTTGGCAGATTTGAGTCAATTCACATCGATACATAGGAGTTGTGACTGAAAACGCCACCAAGACTGTACTAACTTAAAGGGATTTTCAAATTTATTACAACTGCATTTTCTATCAAATACCCCTGTACTACTGTAATTTCTGTTTCTTTTGTAAACTGGCAAACAACAAATGCAAAACAGCTAAGCAGAAATGAGTTGTTTTGGGTGGTGTCGCAGCATTACAGTCATAATAACGATGCTTCTAGGTTCAAAAAACACCACCATCGTGTCAAAGACACAAGTCCTGCCCTGCTGGTCTAATCCATGTGCACATCTGCTGTGGGGAATCACAGAGAAATAATCCCATATGGGTGTAAATGAGAAAGAAAGAGAGAGGGGGTATCTTTAAGATGGTGGGTTGACTTCAGGCAGTGCTCCTGTGGACATGACTTTGGCGCTGAAAGACTATGGACCAGGTTCAACACCTAGTGAGCTGCCGCCTTGCTGCCTATTGTCTATAGGCAGCATCCTAGCTGAAATGGAATTTCAAACGTCAAACGTGACTGTTTTGAAGCACTCTTCATGAGCAGCAACTCTATTAACAGTCATTCATAAGTGTCCCACAAACAGAGTTCCTCACAGGCACAACATACTCCACTGATGTTTATAGTTGATTCCATTACAAACGTGGTATTAGCATGCTGCATTAGCATTAGCATGTTAAAACTTTAAGTGGAATAAAAAAATAATTTAAAAAGTGGTCACTTTTAGTGGTTTTTAACAAGTTTAATAATAAATACATAATAAAAAATAAATAAAATGTAAAGTTAAATAAAGATTAGTAAAGTAAAAAAAAAATCAAATAATCCTATAATATAAAAAATTATAATCTAATATAATTTTATATAGTATATATTTTTGTAAAACATTTTTAGAAATCGATTAATCAATATTAATAATTAAAAGGATATTATAATAAAAACCATACAGTAAATTACAGTTTTACACATACTTTAAATTTAGAAATGTGAAAAATCAAGTTTAGAAAATTTAAATAATAGCTCAGAATCATAGAGTTATTATAATTACATAGGAAACTCCAAAACAGAAGTAAGTTCATAAACACTTTTGCTGGAAAATGACGGCATATGACAAAACAAGGCTGGTTTATAATTCTCACACAACAGTCAATAAATTTAAGAAAAAAATACTGAAAATTTCAAAATGTTAACAAGCTGAATTTTTGATCAAATCCCAGAGAACCAAATGTCTAAGTTTGAGGCATAAAAATTCATTCAAAGAAAAAAAAAAAAAGATATACCACTGACCCAATAAGGCAAAAGACACCATCACCTGACCCAAAAATCTCTCTCACTGGCCCCATCCTCACTGTTAAGCAATGGTGGTGACTGCAAAATCAAGTGAGCACACCTGTGACTGGACAAATACATTTCAAACAGGCTTCATAGTTCATACACTGTGATCTGGGACTGGTTGTTGTAGACAACCTCACCAACTCAAAAGGCAAGAAGTATGAGTCTTGTAGTGTGCGTGCGGCTTAAGGCAGCATACTATAGCAGGAAACCCTTTGGAACAGGCTTTGCGTCATTAACATGCCTTCAATGCCTAAAAATGTCTAGGTAGGCAGCTCAATGGGGTTTGGAACATGTGTCTGTAAACCTGAGGCATGTCAAAAACTAGAAACTAGCAAAGCTTTTCCACCTCCTCATTCTGCCAACAGGCACAATGTAAGTGACTGCACAATTATAAATAGCTGACTAATTACCATTACCACAGACCATAAATGCACTGATGACTGCATCAAATCTGAACTCAGAACTGCCATACAGTACATGTGCTTATAAACAATGACAAGCTGTGTGTGATTTGAAATCGCAGTGCTATCACAGCACTGTGCTGACGTACAGTTATATCCCAATCCAACTCCCCCGTACTAATCGCTGCAGTGCCCGAAACTGCTGGCCAAACCAAAATGAAAAAGAGAGCGACAGGAAGGCTGTATATGCCTAGAGTGGTCCTACAGATTATTATGGATTACTAGTCTTTTTTTAACCTATTTTGACCTACCCTGTCAACATTTTTAATGAATGATGGTTTAAAAGAGATGTGAGAGAATTTTATGCTAAAATACTATATATATATATATATATATATATATATATATATATATATATATATATATATATATATATATATATATATATAAAACATATTGATTTTTGTTCCTTACAGTACAGACCTTTAAAGTACACTCTAAAAACACACTAAAAATATAGCGTAGAAAGTTAAAATAGCATAGAAAATAGAGTAAAAAAAAAAGTTCTTACTAATGTGTCTCATCTGGGTCTGGGGGCGCTAAATATTTGGGATATCCCTCAGGCCAATAAGTCATGGCATAAGATGTTTTTGAAAACATTTTGCACAACACATAATCATTGCACAGCTAAATCCTCCCTGAGCCAGATCATTTCAACTGCTCTGGACTTCCTCATATGGCGTTTGCTGCATCCGACACAATCAAACCTAAGCCTGTGGATAAAATCTCCAAATTAACCTCTCTTTTATGAAGCAACAATAGCACTTTGTCTCGGCCTTGACCTTTGATTGAATAGAGAGTTTAATTGATTACATCATTGAACTGAATGGAGCAGCAGCAGTGGGTGGACTGAATCAGGCCTTTGCTTTGTGACAGCATGTAATTTATATTTACCAAAGTGCCACCTGCGGTCCAGAACAAAGATCTAGCTTGGTGTCAAATTCTGAACTGTCAAACATCAGAGGTTACAGTTAATGCAGAAACGTTTACGCCACTAAATATCTCAGGGTAGCAGAATTAATGATGCCTTCAATTCCACTTGGAAATTTCCTAATTACAATAATTATTTGCCTGATACTATAATTGGCCAAAAATACATATCCTTCCTGATATTATAATTCTATACTATTATGTCTAAATAAATTTCAAAAATGAATCCCTCCTCTGTGAAAGTCATACAGGTTTGAAACAACATAAGGGTAAATGGCTGACCTATCCCTTTAAACACTGAATCTTGTCTGACATCGACAATGAACCAATTGAACCAAATGAACCAAAAACAGTGTAATAATGCAAAATGACAATTAAAGGCAGTTCATCATTGAATTCAGTGATGTCATCATGCAGCTCAGTTCAGTTTAAATAGTATCTTTTCAATCATTTGCAATCAAGTCAATGATATCGCTGTAAATGAAGTGTCCCCAACTAAGCAAGCCAGAGGCGACAGCGGCAAGGAACCAAAACTCCATCGGTGACAGAATGGAGAAAAAAACCTTGGGAGAAACCAGGCTCAGTCGGGGGACCAGTTCTCTTCTGGCCAGATGAAACCAGCAGTTCAATTTCAGGCTGCAGCAATGTCACATTGTGCAGAAGACTCAACAAGTTCCTATGGTCTTGTCCCGTGGTCGTCTGAGACAAGGTCTCTACAGGGGATCTGTATCTTGGGCTCATCTAGTTGTCCTGGTCTCCGCTGTCTTTCGGGGCTGTAGAGGTCCTTTCTAGGTGCTGATCCACCATCTGGTCTGGATACATATGTAATGTGTGTGGAAGGTGATGGGTTCAAACAAGTCGAGTGATTCAGGACAATTCTAATGCATTGGAACTCAATAAGACATCTCATCTAGACAATGGAAGTAGTACTTAAAATGGATAGAACTGCCGTCAAAAGCATCATAGACCTGTGTATGGATCACCATCCTTTTATTATTCCAAGCAACAAAAAAAACACTCCTTCTCCTTTACATAGGCTACATAATAAAACATTTAACTTCATTTTAAATTATCAAGTCAAACTCATGTCCCTTTAACACTTACGATCCTTATTTACCTAAATAATAAAGGTTTTTATGAAGCAATGAACCCTGTCTCAACTAACCTTCACCAATACCAGACACCAGTGCAAGGATTCTGACTGGTTTAGTATTCCGGGCTGGACTGAGTCCTTTGTGAATTGCTAAGAAGGGTCAAGCCATTAGTGTGATTAAAACCTACACCCTCTCTCTTTCTCTGTATCCATCACAATCTCTCTCCATCCATCTCTCCAATAATGTTCTGACATGTCTCTCCCACATAATTTCTCATCACCTTCTCATTACTTAACCTTTAGCAGGACAAACAATACCACTTAATGGTTTACTCCACCCCAAAATTAAAATTTTGTCATTAATTACTTACCCCATGTCATTCCAAACCCGTAAAAGCTCTGTTCGTCTTCGGAACACAATTTAAGATATTTTGGATGAAAACCGGGAGGCCTGTGACTGTCCCATAGACTACCAAGTAAATAATAGTATCAAGGTCCATAAAAGGCATGAAAGTCATCATCAGAATACTTCATCTGCCATCAGACATGCAATCTGGGTTATATGAAGCGACGGGAACACTTTTTGAAAGCGAAGAAAACAAAAATAACAACTTTATTCAACAATAAACTCCTTTGTGTCTCTCCATATCACCGTATGCTGCGTATGCTCTTCTGTATCATCCGCGCCACAAGTATGTGCTGCTTTTTGCCCCCATTTTTCATGAGCTGAACTCAAAGATTTAAGACTTTCTCTCAGTACACAAAAGGCCCATTTCTCTTAAATATTGTTGACAAATCTGTCTAAATCTGTGTTAGTGAGCACTCCTCTGTTGAGATAAACTATCCACCTCACAGGTGTGGCATATCAAGGTGCTGATTAGACAGCATGATTATTGCACAGGTGTGCCTTTGGCTGGCCACAATAAAAGGCCACTATAAAATGCAGTTTAACTGTATTGGGGGATCGGGGGGGTCCGAAAACCAGTCAGTATCTGGTGTGACCACCATTTGCCTCACACAGTGCAACACATCTCCTTCGCATAGAGTTGATCAGGTTGTTGATTGTGGCCTGTGGAATGTTGGTCCACTCCTCTTCAATGGCTGTGTGAAGTTGCTGGATATTGGCAGGAACTGGAACACGCTGTCGTATACGCCTATCCAGAGCATCCCAAACATGCTCAATGGGTGACATGTCCGGTGAGTATGCTGGCCATGCAAGAACTGGGATTTTTCCAGGTTCCAGGAATTGTGTACAGATCCTTGCAACATGGGGCCGTGCATTATCATGCTGCAACATGAGGTGATGGTCATGGATGAATGGCACAACAATGGGCCTCAGGATCTCGTCACGGTATCTCTTTGCTTTCAAAATGCCATCAATAAAATTCACCTGTGTTCGTTGTCCATAACATACACCTGCCCATACCATAACCCCACCACCACCATGGGCCACTCGATGCACAACATTGACATCAGCAAACCACTCACCCACACGATGCCATACACGCTGTCTGCCATTTGCTCTGTGCAGTGAAAACTGGGATTCATCCGTGAAGAGAGCACCTCTCCAAAGTGCCAGATGCCATCAAATGTGAGCATTTGCCCACTCAAGTTGGTTAAGACGACGAACTGCAGTCAGGTTGAGACCCCGATGAGCATGCAGATGAGCTTCCCTGAGACGGTTTATGACAGTTTGTGCAGAAATTCTTTGGTTATGCAAACCGATTGTTGCAGCAGCTGTCTGGGTGGCTGGTCTCAGACGATCTTGGAGGTGAAGATGCTGGGTGTGGAGGTCCTGGGCTGATGTGGTTAAACGTGGTTTGCGGTTGTGAGGCCGGTTGGATGTACTGCCAAATTCTCTGAAACACCTTTGAAAATGGCTCATGGTAGAGAAATAAACATTCAATTCACAGGCAACAGCTCTGGTGGACATTCCTGCAGTCAGCATGCCAATTGCACTCTCCCTCAAAACTTGCAACATCTGTGGCATTGTGCTGTGTGATAAAACTGCACATTTTAGAGTGGCCTTTTATTGTGGCCAGCCTAAGGCACACCTGTGCAATAATCATGCTGTCTAATCAGCATCTTGATATGCCACACCTGTGAGGTGGATGGATTATCTCGGCAAAGCAGAAGTGCTCACTAACACAGGTTTAAACAAATTTATGAACAATATTTTAGAGAAATAGGCCTTTTGTGTACATAGAAAAAGTCTTAGATCTTTGAGTTCAGCTCATGAAAAATGGTGGCAAAAACAAAAGTGTTGTGTTTATAATTTTGTTCAGTGTATATAACATATAATTTTATATTAGTTCAAGATAAATTACTTTTTGTATTGCTCATTTGTAGGTCGCTTTGGATAAAAAAGTATATTTAATTACATAATATAATAATCATATGAACAGTGGTTTAATATTAAGAAAATATTTTATTACAATAATATTAACTATTATGTTAATAACATACATAGTTGTTGTTGTTGTTGCTTGTTTTCAACTGCAATGTTCCTTCCCTTTGTTATTGGAAATAAGCGATCAGCTCCCATTAAACAAACTATAAAGACCCCCACAACCTCTCATTTTCCCACTAATCCCAATGGATAAGCCAGGAAGCCACCCTTCACTGGCATTTATTATCTGTGCCTGGGCAAAACTGCACTGGCTATGAAGGGAGAGGCCAACGTAATGGATTTATGCTCACCACACATTGACACCAACCCAGATGGCCAGGGCTTTACATTTTTTATATTTTCTGTTTTTATGGTAAGAGCTGTCTTACCTATTGAATACAATCTGTAATCCATCCATTTATGCTATGAATTCTGTGCAGGATCAGTGAGCTAAACCACTATTAGTTTTAACTCAAATTACCCATATTACAGCAGACAGGTGTGCACTAATACAGACTCTATCAGTGATGCTATATTTGTTCCATGTTTCTTGCAAACACCATTAACAAAACAAGCCTTGTGCATGAAACACCCTACATACCCACATACACACAAACTAACCCACAGACATACACACAGCTTTGGAGAATGCCAACACTAATATTAACTCTGCGCAGTGTTTGCCAAGTCTGGAGAGGTATGCTGAAAAAAAAAACTGTGTGAACTATCATCTGTACAACAATACAGGGTGCTAGAAACACTCTTTGAAACTGACATCAGTCTGATCAGAAAGGATTTAATTATATGGGTGAAAAATACGGAGGAGGAAAAAGCAAGGGACAATGGGAAAGGTCACAAAAAGCAGGAGAAATCAAAGCAAAATGTGAATAATAACATTAAACTAACCATATAATTGTGTGTAGATAGGATGGCAATTACTTCCCAAGTCATTTGTTATTGACGTCACAGGCTGTCCAATCAAACTCAAAATCCTCTATTGCTTAGAAGAAGATTCAAATTAGGTGGATAACAACATGGACAAATCTATGTCTAAAAATGCTAACCAGACTACATTAAAACAGGTGCACTTGCAACAAGAATAAACAAGATTTGTGCTAACCGCAATGTGTTTTGTGCAGCTCATGGAAGCATCAGAGACGTCAGTGTTAATGCATTTACAAAATTTCTCAATTGCCTATTCTAGCCCAGGCTCAGTGGAATTGCCTGTATAACAGGTCACGGCAGTCTCCATCTGCAATAAACACTAGAATCAGTAAAACACTCAAAAATTATTTATTTTAATACAAATTATGTTTACAGGGGATGCGATGTGGCGTGCTCTGGTATGAATCCAGTGAAACATGAGTCACGACACTCCAAAAATGAGCTCAAAGCCTCATAAAAGGAAGGTAAAACGACAGAGTTGCTTCAGATAATTGCATTTTAATTTTGCTTTTGTTAACATTTTCAATTAGGTTTAGGTTAGAGTTTAGTGTAGTTGGTATGTTATTTTCAAATATGTTAGAGCAATAACCTATTAGCACCACTCACAGACATTTCATTTACGAATTGATACAAGAACCAACATAAAACATTGCCAGATTCACGTCCACCTGTTTTGGACAAACTAAACACTAAATAGTGCCACTCACTGGACATTTCCCTTTAAAACTGCCATGAAAAGAGCAACAGCATATCATATTGCCACCTTTTGTATCCACAGGCACCTTCTTTTTTTATAATACTGGGCTGTTTAACAAACCTTGATATGCAATACAGAAAAAAGTTATTTCGCTTATAGCAAAAGTGCAGCCAAATGCACCTTGGGAAACGTATTTCTGGTTTTGCAGAAATGTAGCCATGTATTTCTAATGAGCCTGGGTTGGACTTATGTTTATAATTAGAATTTTTGGGCTTATGAATTAATACAACTGTCCAACACAATATTCAAAGGCATCCTAACTAATGCAATATTAATAATATAAATATAAATATTATTAATTAATATATAATATATAATAATCCTGCAGCTCCCTTGGAAGTCTGATGAGGCCCCTTGAGGACCACTGGTTTAAAACGCATTTTTGTTTACAATTTTATTATGAACAATTCTAGCACTGTTAAATTGTCCAAATGTAAATTCTGTCCTGAAGCAAAACCAATCGAGACCCACTACAGTAAACAACTGTGTTGCTTTCAAAGCCTTAACTTGTCTCTGCGGTGCAAGCTTAGATTGTTCAGATTGTTCATGCTGTTGCTGTACTGTAATAGACTGTCAGGGTAGAGCATAGACTGTGCCGTTTTAAATCAGGGGGAAAATCTCTCAGGCTTTTTTCCATGGGGAGCACCCATGAGACAAGCTGATACTACACACAAACACAAACATAATGAATACACACTCTCTCAAAATGAGCAAAGCTGAAAACAACTGGAGGTAAAACATGCCGCAGCATTTTTAGTGCACAGGGTAACCAAAAATAAACCTCTATAATCCATAAACAAATATCAATACAGATGGTTAAACAAGCATCTGCGGCACCTGTTGAAAAGCTCTATGATAAAATCATCATCTTTAAAGCCACGGTCTCTCACTGATATCATCACTGGCTTGGTTACCATGGCCTCCCATTACAGAAATCAATATCAATATCTAAAGACACTGCCCTCATTCCAATGCATGAGATTTGGGTCACAGCTGAGCAGTGCATGCAATTCAGCATATAAAGACAATCTGCACAGTATTATACCACATGGGGAAGTTGACATTATTATTGTTTTTATTACACAAATATTAATTTATAATAATAATAATAATAATAATAATAATAATAATAATAATAATAATAATAATACCATATTTCCAGCCAAAACAACGATTTGATATTTTCTGGTTACCTTTTCCATTTTGAATGTTTGATTAATTGTTTTATGACATAAATGTTGCGGATCTATTATATGCTGATCCTAAAGTAGGCTACGTTTTTGTTTTTGTTGTTGTTGTGTGTAGCCAAAACATTAAACTATGTGTTTATACAGATAATAACCTATTCTAAAAAATATTCACTGGAGTAAAAAAGTGTGACTCTTCTGGTTCTCCTATCCATTAAACTTCTTGAATATAATCGATCGTATCGTTTTAGCGAAACAGGGTTAAGATTATCTGACTTAGAGATTGTTTACACATTTATTGGACTATAGACTGAAATTAAAATAGCATTTTATCAAAAGTAGGCTACTGTCAGTGTAAGCTACTGTCCAGGCGTGATGTATTTAAAGCGTTCGCGTCTCCTGGGGAATGCGCGCGCTCAATGCAACTGATGGTTAACGCCTTTAAACCTTCAGCTCAGACCTAAACTACATAGAAATCGTGACAGTTTAGGGCTAAACTCAATTCTGAACGTGATTAAAACAGTCAACCCAGGCTATTCTGTGTATAACTACCACCAAACTCTGAGTGCGCATTTTGACAGAGCTTCTTCAAATTAAGAAAAAAGCAACGTATTGTAGGCTACTGCATCACGGACGTGTCAAACAAAAGCGATTTAAACTGCAAATAATACTCAGAACGCGCATAGAGAAACACAACAAGCAGTTCGCATTAGTTATTGGCTTTGAAACACTTTAAATACTCGCCTGGTATGTGTAAAATCTCGTCCCGTTGGGCGGGTGGACCTTCGGGGAGTTCGTCCCCGTGTTCATGTCTGAGAAAATCATATTTCCTTCAATGCAATGCAGAAGTGATCAGCACTATGTCTCCGGCTGCACAGTATGAACTAAATCCTTCTCGTCAAGTTCAACTGATCAGGGATCAGTGCCTCCCCAACTGAAGCCGGGCTCCTCACATCCACATAGAAGGACAGAGAATGCAACTGCGCTCCTTTTTATGCAAGCTGTATGAATAATAAGTCAGTGCAATGCTGACATAATCAATCAGGGGTGTGAAATGTCACTGATAAACACAGCAGCAGGCTCCATGATCACAGCACGGATGCTGTGTACCCGTGTGCTGGACCAGCCCATCTGTTCGATAAGCTGCTGCCTCCTCACATCATTATGCAGCATCGCTGCTGGTAAACCAATCAGATATCAGATTCAGACGTGGGCGTGGCTACATGGTGGACTCTCCCTGTTGGTGCTCGGGGATAGAGAGTCGCATATTTATATGTGTTGGTACGTTCACACTGTCAGGTTTTGGCACTGACAACCGCATTTTTTTAATTGACCAAATGAGCACAGTTAATCAGCTAATACTTATAAACATGGCCAGATCACAATCATAGTTAATGTTTTTTCCCACCAAACCTGTTGCTCATTCCTCAGAGTGCTTGTGTGGTTTGCATTGAAATGTTGCAGGGAAGTTTGTCAGAAAATCTTTACTCTGACCCATTAACCACTACAAGATATTACGAAAAATACAGAAACATTGAGTGTACATACAGAACATGTATGGACAAACTGTCTTGTAATTATTTAGGGACATTCCAAAAAGACTTTCAAGGTCTCCAGTCACTAACCTGAGTGTTTAGGATCAATATAATTTTTCTCTCCATAGACCAAATCACTTCTTTATAAAAGAAAGTCAATGCAACCATTTAGAATGACTTCAGTACTGACCAGGATAAGCTTCCTTTCAGTTAATAAAGGAGCCCTTTTAATTCAATGTTTCTACAGACATGGGCACACGGGAGGGTCTCATTCAATTTGTGTCCATTGCTTGGCTTTTCTGAAAATATATGTAGCCATTGCTGAGAAAGATAATCAAATCTGCAAAGCCTGGCTTAGCAGGAGTCCATTTTCAGTATATTCTATTCAATCAGAGACTTTTTTTATAGGTGCCTCTCAACACGTATGTGCAACAACAGTCAGCACACTCCTTAAATTATATGTCACATGACTGCTTTATAGATTATAAACCAGCAAGTAATCTGGTGAGATAACAATACAATATTTGTGGTTGACAACACAATCACACTTTGTGCTTGCTAAGGTTTCTAAATGGTTTTAGCCTGTTGTTATGTGGTTGCAAGGGTACTGCTCAAAACTCTAGACATGCAGGTTTTTCTTTAATGTAACTCTATTGAAGTTAAGTGAAACTAGAAGAAAATATTACCAAAATTCACATCCAAAAGGGCAAAGATATAATTTTTTCCATATTAATATTTTTTTGTCGTTGTCTACAGACTAGCAATCATCTTTAAATGGGTTTCCGTTTCAGTGGATGACTAGAATAAAGAATAATGGTGCTATTTTTTATGATTTCTGGCATGATTCTGGTATAAAGGTTTTAAACCCTTGTGAAACATGCTTTATCCGAAACACTGATTTGTAACATTGTTTCCACTAATGGTTGGCAGCAATAGTCTTATGAGACAATACGAAGTTATGAAAATGCTCCAATGGATGATTTTGAGCATCTCTCCGAATTATTTTCTCCCCAAAGAGAAGAGGAGGTGGGACTGATCGCTGCTTCCAAATGTCCTGCCAGGGTACAGAGGCATAGAGACATGCACCAGATGGGGAACCTGAGAAGACACACACACACACACACACAGAGCGTGGGCTCTTCCCTGAGGGAGGGGTGCCAGGCCAGGAGGCTCGGATTGTGGCCGCAAAACATGCCAAGCCATAGCACTCTCCCTGCTGTAAAAACAGCAGCAGCCTTTGCGAGCACAGATGTGCATCCTTCACTACGGCCTGACAATTACAGTCTAGCCAAAGAAGAAAAAAAAGACTTCTAAGCACATCTAATATGTCTAAACATTTTTTTTAAGACTTGGAAAAATGTGAACATGAAGGTAATGATTTTAGAAGGTAATGAGAGGTATATGGAAAGACTGGAAATGAAAGCTGATTGGTTGATAAATGGCCAATGAAATGTCTCTGTTCTGCTCTAATGACATCACGATATCACAAAGAAACACCAGCCAAGGCTTCCTTGGTTTTTTTCAATGTACTATGCTGGACATCATTCAGCTTCCCTGATAAAAAATAAATAAATAAATACCTGATGGCTCATGCAAGTAAATCTGTAGCTGTTCACAATTTTTCAGATTTCTTTCATCTCTTGAAACAATGATGTTTCAAGTTTGTTATATCTGAAGTATGTGGAATTTTTTCAGTGTTAAAATACTACATATAGTGTATCGAATTGTCATTCAGAGCCCGAATATTCACTTCCAGATATTTGCTCAGTATTTAGCAAACAATTCCAAACCCATAAGAGTTTTTATTTTTTTAATCTTAGGAAAAAAAAGAGTGAACAACACATTTTTAGCAGATTCATTGAAAGTCTAAGTAATCCACATTTATTTGGATTAAGCTTCAAAACGTACATGAAAACATTGTAAATGTTTTCTGAAGAGACACGATCACTGTATATGATTACTTAATTTAGGCTTTTATTAACATATGAAAATTAACATGCATATACAGAGTGCATCAAATATAGTAAACAGAAGCTCAGCCACTCCTGTGTAAAATTTAAGAGTAAACCTCATTGGTTCTCACAATGCAAGAACACGTGTTTGAGCTTCTGTTTACCATATTTGATGTGCTCTATGTGCCCTAACAAGATGTGCAAGACACAACCTCTCACAACAATCAAATGGGCAAAACAAATCAATTTCCTGTTTCTAGGTTGCCACTCATCCGTCTGATTCCATAAAGACTAACAAACATCTGTGCCTGAAAACACTACTCCATTAGAGCCGTTTTTCAATAGCGTGTCACCGTATGCGTGTCGTGTGCTTCTGTGCTATGGAGCAAAGCTGATTTTTAATTAAAAGGAAACATGTAACCTTTCTTTACGATAACTGTCCTTATTAGAGTCACCAGTACTGCCTACTGAGACACAACACCCCAGTCCACACATGTAATTTTAACACATATTGATAGTAGTAGCCAATAACAGAAAATCATCTATACAGTACGCCATGATTATTGATTCATACATTTGGAGCAGGGTTAATACTCTGCATACAGTAGGCTTTTATTGTCAGTCCTTCATTTGTAGGATACTCAGGGAACATAAATCTCTGGAGAGGCCTATTGAGACACATAATAAGAAGGCTAAAGGTCGATAGTTGTCTAGACTAATTAAAATAAAGGCTGCACAGTCTAACAAGAGGATGTTGACCTGTGCAAAATCAGGGCTGTATCAGAGATTTGCTTTATTGTTATTATTATTATTATTATTATTATTATATTACAGTATCTTGAGGGATACTGAAAACCTTTGACATTGCACTATATTATTTAATATATATTAACAATATAACTGTATGCTTATTACCTCTATTTTTACATTTAGATACCTTTGCCATCATCCACCTCAAAGTCATTTATTACGTTAAATGTTGTCTTTAGAAATCTGAAAATGAATATCCATATTTCATGCCTAAATTCATTACATCATAGCATTGAAAAAGACTAATGATTTTGGTTTTTAGCATTTTATTATATTTTTAATTTATTTATCCAAATCTATCATTTTTATATAATATAATAGTATATATATATTTTAACAATTTATAATTTTAATATCAGCCAATTAGCAAGTAATTAGCCATAACATCCAAAGGTTACACTTTATTTTGTGGACCAGTTCTGACTATTAAATATTATAAAACTTTTAATAAAGTCCTAATTTGCTGCTTATTAATAATTAGTAAGATAGTTTTTAAGTTTAGATATGGGGTAGGATCAAGGGATATAAAATATGGTCATGCTGAATAAAGCATTAACGTGTGTTTTATAAGTACTCATAAAAAGCCAATGTGCTAGTAATATGGATGCTAATGAGCAATTAGTTAATATTGAGAATTGGTCCTTAAAATAAAGTTTTATCAAAAATACAAATACATTATATATAAAAATACAAATACAAATATATATATCAGCTTGTATTTTAATATTGGTACACACGGGCATTGTGGCAACAATTATGTAGATATGTGACAGCATAAAGCAATACATCCCATTGCAAACCAAACAAACTATATATGCTTAGTAAATGTATATGGATTATGCATACATTTTGATACTGAGGGTTTAGGGAATTGTCATTTATTTTATTCTATGACTCTGATTATGCAAACAGCATCTCTTGCAACTTTAGACATCCATGATTCTGTATTTGCAAATATACAGTATGCAGCATAAAATTTTTATCTATACTGAATAAGGTAAATACTTGCTTCAATGTGCTATAGTCTTGAGTTTGGTAGGTTTATATTGGTGTATTTTGTGTTTAAAGTGCAGAACCCTTGAATGATTTTGTGTGTGTGTGTGTGTGTGTGTGTGTGTGTGTGTGTGTGTGTGTGTGTGTGTGTGTGTGTGTGTGTGTGTGTGTGTGTGTGTGTTTTCTATATGGCACAGAATAAAACAATCTGCAGTTATAGTTACATTAATACATTACATTAGTTACATTACATACAACACTCTTGCACATATACCCACAAAAATATTGACAAAACCCCAAAAATAATTTAGTGCTATATTTATGCTATATATGCATGCTATATTTATTTTATAAAATATGCAAAAAATTAAATAAAAAAAAGAAAAAGAAAATAACAATAAAAAAAATAGGCACAAACAAAAATTCAGCTAGATTCATGTATGCCACCCAACCAGATCTAATATTAGTTTTTGTATTTGTCTTTATGCATGTGTCTATAATTCATTTATTTTTTTTATTGTTGAGTGATTCTGTTGACTAAGAGCAAAAGAGTTGTTTATGGTCTGCCATAAGCAACAGGCAATAGCAGGATTCCCTTCTGACCATTACATTTCCATGCCTTTTCCAGTCATATGGCATTATTGGATAAAGATTTTTACATTTACTTCGTAAAGGCTGCCTGGGTGGAATTTCATTTGTACCAGTCTTTAGAATAGGACTTTTTCATGTCAAGGACACTTGGAAAATGGGACCTTTTCACCATTATTGATGTATATTGATGATCACTTTGTGTCCTGTAGTAAACAGTTAGCTAGCATTTGGTACCCAATGAGCCACACAGGTAGTTTCTGTTATTTTTTTTAGAGCAGAATAACTACAAAACATTTGCTATATAAATCAAACCTTAAGTTCTTTACTAATTTTCATGACTTTTACAGGAAATTCCAGTTTTAGAATTCTCTCATGTTTTCCCAGCTTGCCTCGATAATGAGATGTTTTTTTAAATCTGCATGCTAATGAAGGCTTCTGCATATTAATGCATATATATCATACTAATCAAAGCTGAACAGCAGGGCTCTCAGAAGAGTAACCATCCAACATTTCTGTCCTCACATCATTTGTCACCTCACATTTATAACCCAAGTGTTTTTGTCATTTTCATTTTCATTCATGGCATGTCACTAAAAATAAATCCGTACCTGTGGAAGATAGCCAATCAGCATGGAGTTCTTCTTTGCTATCACTTGCTGAATTTATGCAAGGCTGATACTTCCTGTCAAAACCAAATTCTCCCACATGAAAAAAACTAAATTCAAGTGTTCTCACATATACACACATGCACATACACATGCCAAATCTTCCTCTGGTGATGATCAACCTCAATCCTCTTTTTCTGCCCACTGTGTTTGGGCAAAATCGGCTCTTCATAGAGATTTCACAGCATGCACAGAGCAAAGTTCCAGAGAAACGAGAGGTTGCACAAGTACCCAAAAGTATGAGTCACCCATAAGTCTGCCAAAATACATCATAACGAATAAGAATGCAGAGACAGAGAGCAGGCGGCCACAATCTGGAGACAGGCAACAAGAGAAGATGCCTTATGCCTTCCACACTGTGTAAGAGTGACCTGGTTGTTTTTCAAAAAACTGCAATATGATGGTGAGTACATAGTGACCATCTTTATTTATGGATGTACTATGTTTTAAAAATGTACATTTTAGATGCATACTTTCCTTGCATTCTTTTTTTCCCACAAAGAGAATAAAACTTCTGAATAACAAAAAGGTGCTTCATACAGGCCTTGTGGGTAATTAGGATGTTCTTTATTGATTGGATATGTGCAGCTGTCAAGCCCTATTTAATCATCTCTGATTAGTTGAGGACACCACTGGTCACTGTTCACCTTCATATGTGAAAGAACAACTTGTGCAATTCATGCAGTCATGCAGGTTTCAAAAGGCATGAGGGTGTTTATATTTATACATTATTTTATTTATTTTTAATGTATGTTTGACATGAGGGTGAGAAAATGATGACAGGTTTATTTTGAGGTAAACTATCTCTTTAAAGAGCATCTCAAAAGCAGAATTGGATCTAATTTCACTGGAGAAAGCTTTTGAGTGATAATTGGATTATCTTTTAATTCTGCCTTATAAAAGTTTGGTCATTATTTCAAGTTTTAAAACTGGTTACTGCACAACTGAAGTCACGATGTAGAAGATGCGCTGGGGGCCTTGTGCTGTGATGTATATTTGTTCTTATAATACTAATGCTGTGTGGGTGGACCAGAATACAAAACATTCAAACACGATAACAGATGAGAAACTTTTGTGCACGGTTAGTGACTCTAATAAAATCCCTGCCTGTAGTATTTATGCAAACTCATTTGAACAGCATGCCTATGCTTAATTACAGCTATTTCACGCTTTTATTCAATTCAATATAAATTTAGACCTATAATCATTTAAGAATACTTGAAAATGAATGGGCAAAATAAATATTCAGAGCTCAAGCCAAGTTCACAGAATCAAACATATAACCATATATGTTAGATTCAGTTATTTAAAAACGATGCAGTTGTGAAATAATTAGTCAATTTACTCACTTTAATGTATGACAATCTTTTTTTCTTTGGAAGAGATTTTGAAAAAAGCCTGGGCTGAAAATATTGATTACACAATTTAACACATTGTTATTGACTCATAAATCTCAATGTAGATCTTTTAGTCAGTGCTGTTTTTCATATATAGTTTACAGAACTAAATTCTATAGACCCCAGTTCAAACTTAAACAAAAATATGTTCCTGGATTTACATCCTTGGTCCTGGAACCTTATT
This sequence comes from Cyprinus carpio, assembly GCF_018340385.1. Classification (NCBI taxonomy): domain Eukaryota; kingdom Metazoa; phylum Chordata; class Actinopteri; order Cypriniformes; family Cyprinidae; genus Cyprinus; species Cyprinus carpio. The sequence continues at coordinate 14,829,850 of NC_056575.1, forward strand.
ACCATCAACCAATCAGATTTTAGAATTAGGCTAAGGACTGGGGTTGGGGCCTCCATAGTGTCAGTCTGACTTAAATGACAGTGAAAAACAACCCAAACAGCAGTTGGTTTCTTCCTGTCCCGGTGGATCTTGGTCTGAATAAGATGTGAATGTGGTTATATGCAGGACTAAGGCTTGAACAACAGCAACAATGGAATTAGAGGGGCGTTTCCACTGCCATTCTCCAGCCAGAGCAGTTTAACACTGCTGGATTATTTATGTGCGCCTGGAGACTCTAATGGCCTGAGAGGAGATGCTTCTGCTAATGCCCGGCCCTGATCTCCATGTTCCTCTTGAGTTAGTGATCCTCATCAGCGAGAGTGATGGTGATTTAATGGAGGGAGGCATTGGGGGTGGGATGCACAGACAGTAATGTCATTTAGACAAGTTTAAAATGGCCCATGGGTGGATGGGTCACATTAGCTGTTCTAAAACCTAGTGAGTTACCTATTATACAGTATTTTACTGCATCAAATGGCTGTTCCTCCTTCAATTCTTACTTGATCTTGTTTAGGCAAATTGTAAGAGCAATCCTCTGGGGTGAAGGCAATCCCAGAATGCATTGATGAATGAATTTGAGAGGAATGTAGACTAGAAATATACAGTATTTCATTCAGTACTGAAAAGCTGAGGTGATCATCTCACAATAACAACCCGATCTCACTGGAAAACATAACTATCTCATGAGGTGCTGATTTTGTATTAATTTGTAAGATGTGAATTGCTGGTGCACAAGCGTATGAGAATGTATGAATGGTATCAAATTCATATGAATTAGCACAATAATCGTTGTTTATAAACAGTTTAGATTGGCCGCAGTGTATAGCCAGTCACATGAAACAGCAGTTTTAGGATTGGAAGTACAATCCAACAAACAATCAATCCATCAAATGAATGAAAGCAAAATCAATAAGCAGTAATTCGAACATGTGCAAACATTCTGTCACCCAATTAAAATTCATAAAATTACCCACGACTGAGGTGAGAACCTTGAGCAAGGTACCGAACCCCCAATTGCACCCCAGGTGGCACAGCAACAATGCCTGCCCACTGCTTCGGGTGTGTGTGCACTTGGATGAGTTAAATGCAGAGCACAAATTCCGAGTATGGGACACCATACTTGGCCATATGTAATGTCACGTCACATTGAAAAGAAGTACATTTGAAGCACAAACAGTAAGTGACAAATTACCAAACTCTCTTCACACAAAACTCACCAACAGCCCCACATCTGCACTAGTACGATGTTAGCAAAGCCTCTGAATTGCCTGCTTGTTTTCTTTTTATTATTTTTAGAGCATACTGTAGGTTATTGTTAACTCATGGCTTTATAAAACAACAGAAAGGCAGAATTTAGAAGGGGCAAAGTTGCTGTAAATTAGCATGATCAATCTTCAGCAGTGTAAAAACACATCTTGCCTCACACTGGTCTGTGGGCGTCTCCATAGCAGCAGCTTTTGATTGCTTTTACTTTATTTGCAAGTTGCAAGTCATCACTCTTCGTGGGTGCTAGGAGATCATCTCATAACTTTCACATTAATGCCGTCAAAATGGTGATAAATGCATCTGCGCTCCCATTTGCAGACTGCTTTTGGGAGAATAACAGTCCTTCAGCACAGTTTTTTGGGTGTCTATTTTCTACAAGATGAAATTAAAAACTCATAACCTGTTGCCAAATGCAGAATAAATGTGCATTTTGGAGCTGTGTAAGCAGGTGGTGTCCACACAGCGGGCGAAAATAGAAATCTGAAGGCCACTCAATTAGATGCTGCTGGGGTCGAACCCATGATTCAAAGGTGCAAACAACTTGCTCATCATAAACAGGAGCCTACACAGCTTACAAGTTTCTAAGGCCGTGTCCTAATTTGAATACAAATGCAGAACACTAAAAGTGCATATTCCGCTAATCTCTAAATTTGAGATTAACTGCTGTGATATTTAAGGAATATTCCAGGTTCAGTACAATTATATCACAAAAGTTAAAGCCCAATTGTCCCTCATTTTCTTGCAAAATGGGTTACAGTGAAGCACTCACAATACAAGCTGTGTAAACGTTAAAATACTTACCATTCATATTATAGCCACACATTTTGATGTTGACTTGAGAAAGCCTAGCCATAAAGTTTAAAATAGTTTAAAACATTCGAAGACAGAAACACTTGAGATAGACAGTATTAAGCTTGAACCTGTTTTAAAAGCTGGTAGCATGTTTTAGCACAAATAGCCAGTTCTTTTATCATAGTTTAGCATATTGCATGATAACATTTTATTACACATTTCTAACATATTATAACATGAAGCTAACCTGTTTTAGTACATTGCTAACAATCTGACATGAAGCTAACAAGCTTTAACATGAAGCTAACCTGTTTTAGTACATTGCTAACAATCTGACATGAAGCCAAAAAGCTTTAACATGAAGCTAACATGCTATAACCTGTTTCTAGAAGTTGCTAGCATTTTCAAACACATTTAGCACATTCTTAACTCTGTAGCTTGTCTGTTAGTTGTTAACATAATGCTAGCATATTTTAACATGTTGTTATTATATTTTAGCTTGTTTATAACATGCTCTTCGAAGTTGTTATCATGTTCTAACATGTTGCTAAGTGTTGCTAGCATGCTTTAGCATTGCTGAGGTTGATTGTTGTCGACTGAGATTTAACCAGGTTGGAAGACCAGATAAAAACAGCCAGCCAGCTTAGGCTGGTTTCAATTGTTTTTTTAAGCAGGGACAGGAAAGAAGTCATTATACAGGGCTTGATGGATGCATTACATAAAATGTAGTCCACTTTGTTTGATTAGAGACTATAATATTGTGCACTAATGTGAACAAAAAGCAACCAGTTGGATGAAAAACAACAGACAGTTTCTTGATTATTTTCATTAGCATCGACTATGACAACAAATGTTTCTGACGTTAACAAGACAGCATTCAGGCACAATACAGAGGTTATATAAAACATCCCCCATATGCTTGGTCACATTTCCCTGCATTACTTATTTAGTCAATTTGAATAAGTAAATGAAGTAAGCGAATTCGGACACTACGTGCACCAGAAAGGCTGTGGACAGGACAACATCTTCCACCGAGACACGGGTCCACAATGGTTTTTACACACCACCACAAATGGCTGTGCACTCTTCATTCTTGAAGTATGGTAAATAGTGTGTTCTTCAATAGAGATGAATGAAACAGAGGGGAAAGAACTGTCTGTTAAGACTGTTGACGATAAGCATCTCTTTTAACCTGATAGAGAGGATTGCTGAGTTCGGGGCAGTCTCTGACAGTAATGACCTATGAATTACTGCTTTGATTTAGCCCTGCTAACATGAAATAATTCATATTACTGTCTGGTAATGCAGAAATATCAGAACAAATAGAGGAGCACAGTGGCTCTACCAGATGAATCGATTAATTCTGGCTCTTCAAAGACCTGAGCTTCATTACAGAAACGCATCGCTAAAGGCTTGCAGGAGATGTATACGGTTCTGAGGCAAAAGTGCAAATTAATATTAAGAACATGCAAGGAATCTGTTGTTTGCCTGACTGATGTTGGCCTGTAACAGACTAGTGGTATTGCAAAAATATTTCACAAATAATGGCACTCTCTGCTGGCCACTTATGATATTGAGGATACACACTTTGAAAAGTTGTACAATTAGGGCCTGATGTATTGTTATTGTTATCATGAATATATATATATATACAATTTTGTGCATATTTTAATTAAATTACTTATCAAATAATTATTAATATATAATTTTACTTTCATCATATTTTAATTAAATTTTTTGTATTATATTTATTAATATATTTTTATTTTATATATATATATATATATATATATATATATATATATATATATATATATATATATACACCACATTGCATATATATATATATATATATATATATATACACATTGCATATATATATATATATATATATATATATATATATATATATATATATATATATATATATATATATACTTGCATTCCACTTTATGAGCTCAAGATGGCACAGTAACACCACCAAAGAGAATCCTTTTCCAGAATACAGCTGTCCCTGTATAATGGAAAGCCTTGTATGATTTTTGCAATATACATTTTTTTTTTCTAAATCTCGCGCAATTTGATTTGTTTTCTTATTGCTTCTGATAAGGCACACAGTGCATTTGCCTTATTAAAGTAGAGGTTCTGTACCCTGTTTAAGACAATGCTATATGCATTCTTTCACATCTAAATTAACCTATTTGCTTAAATTGCTTCACAAGAATGGATTTTCTGTAGCATGCCAGAAAAACTACATGAAATTCCATGACGTAAACTCACTGCTTGTACTTGTACTTTGGATGACTCACTGTAGGAGAGCTATAATGGGAGTTCAGGGATCAGAAGAATATGAAACCGCTGATGTAAAGGTGTGTGTGTGTGTGTGTGTGTGTTTTTGGTTTGTGTGTTTGTGTGGTTATAGGGTTTTTTCCATATTTTTTAGTCTGCACTTCCACCACACGTACTGTACTTCCTTTCATGGCAGTTTTGCTGAAATGAGCATAGTACACTGCACATGCTTGCATATATGCCCACATTATACTGAGCAAGACAGTAAGAAAAAAAGAAGGATCATTTGCAAAACTTTTTATTTTCTATCAGCAATAAGGGGCTACTGTTCTGTGTGGTCCTTGTAAATCTTTATCACAAAAATACAATCTCATCTCTGCTATAGGACATCCTGATTAAAAATACTAATAGTGTTCACTGCACTTACTGAACACAAAAGCAGAGAAAATCATTTCTACAATATCCACCACATGTGGATGTCATTGTGGTGTGCAAGTATTGTGTCATTTAGAGCAGCTTCATTATTGCAAGGTTTTCAAACTTTTTGTTGGCAAACATGATGATCCCCTTCCTAAAACACAAAGCCCGCTGTAGGCTTATAATCTCAGATCCATTTACACTGAACTGGAAATATAGTAACCATAGACAATGTTTGTAAAATTAAATTATTAGCATTTATATCATCATTGTACAACAGAGAAGGGACAAAAAAGGATGGTCTCTTACCTTTTCCCAGAAAATGAGGTATGATCAATGAAGGTCAACCATCGCCAAGAGGCAAAAGAGACAAGAGAGACAAAAAACAAAGTTTAGAAAATCTGAAAGAAATGCTTAGTGTAATGTGCAATGCCATCAACTGTGTCAGTGTTTTCTACAAATGCGGTTTTTGCCCTCCTCATTTAGAGTCAACTATAACTGAAAGTAATGATCTGCAGTTCAGTGAGTGAGATGAATTCAGTAACCGCTCTGATGGACTCAGTGAGTTCATTCCATGAAGGACTCGATAGACTCAATAGACAACCAATAACATGTGAGTTTTTAATGACCAAGGCTACATTAAAAGAATCAGCACATAAGAGCCAACCATTAATGAACTGGAAGCCAGAAAAATCAGTGCTATGGTTTTCTTTCCATTATTTCACTCTAATATATCATTTTATCTCATCGCATTTAAATACAATTTGAGATTTAAATTTTATCGTAGACAATGTTAGTCTTTATTCCGTGTACCTGATGGGGAAAAACAATTCTATTCCAAAGGCTAAAAGTTATAAAAGATTTATTAAACATTTTTTGTTGCATGAGCATATATAAGAGCTTTACTGAATATTCTTTTACAACTATACAAGGCCCTCAGGAAGTTCCTGGAGCTGAATGTCCTAATCCACTCATCTCACGAACAAGTATATCTGTGACTTCCCACAATGCCTCTGAAGTCTGACAATCCCATGACTTCATCATGATAAGAAAAAAATTCACCATGACCTTTCCTCCAGTCAGAGCATCAAGAGTAACGGCAAGTTGATCCTCACAAACACTTCAGTGTATTTCATTCTTATGGTATGTTTGGTTCTTTTAGCTATATGGTCATTGTCTCCATTAGGCCACTGGCACTTCGACTGCAGAATCATTGAGCATGAAGAAATTTGGACTGAATCTCCTCTTAGGCAAACTGACTGCTGGAGTCTCAACTGCTGCAAATCATGCAAGCCTTCTACGACAAACACCACACAGCTTAAAACACTGAGACAGAGCTTAATGTTCACTTTACTTGTAAGCTGCTGGTAAGAAAGTGTTTTCCAAGAACACAAATCTACCTCTGTCAGGTGAATGTGAAACAAGATCAAGCTAGAGAGACAGGAAAGAGGACTGTAGTAGATGTTGTGCATTTGGCCACAAGAGGGAGATACACAAAACTGTCAGGTGGTCTGGCCTTAGAAGAATCTCCATGCATATACTGTAAGCACACATATTGTATACACAGACATATACTATTTCTTTCATTCTGTGAACAATTACACTATACAAATCAAACATTTGTCAGACCTTCTCATTCTTCATTTTTACTATTTCCACATTTTAAAAATAGTAAAGTCATCAAACTATGAAATAACAGAAATGGAACTGTGGGAATTATATAGCGACCAAATACATTAAACAAAGCAAAGACCATATATGTGAGCCTCACTGTCTACATTCCAGCTCTTCACACCCTAGACATTCTTTTAACCAACACGAGGTGCTTCCTGGAATGCTTTTAAAACACTGTTTCTGAGCATGCTGGACATTTGTTGGTTGCTTTTTCATGATACTAAAATTAAAACATTTAATATGTATCACATGTTCGGAAAAAAAAAAATGCTGAACTGAGAGATCATGAAATAATAATAAAGTGAAAAAGAACAAAAGAATGAAAGCATAAAGGAATGCACCAAACAGTATTCCTACAAGAATGAGCCAAAAAAAAGTGTCAAAACACAAGAATAAACATAAGAACCAAAAAATGTGTGAAAAGAACAAAACAAAACAAAAAATTCCCCATTGTTTGAAAGGAACAAACGAAAGCTTGAACAAAGGAAAACACTTAAGAACCAGAAATGTTTGACAAGAACGAAGCACAAAAAAATTCACAAACATAAGTACCAGAACTGTGTTAAAAGAACAAGCAAGCGCTCAAACAAAGAATAAGCATAAGAAACCGAATGTGCGACAAGAACAAAGCACAAAGAAAAGAACATAAAAACTAAAAAAAAAAACATGTAAGAACCAAATCTTTTAAAAGAACAAATTGTATTGTAGCTCAGACAAAAGATACATAAGAGCCCAGAAAAGACAAAAACCAAACCTAACAACTAAAAAAGAGCTAATAAATGCACACCCCAAAGAATGACCAAATGTAGCCTGGGTGCCAGCCCGAACCCCGCCCACAACAATTTTTTGGACGGGAAGTTCGGTCTGGACTCGATCCATTGAGGAGTAATTATGCTCGGCTCCCAGAAGGCCGAGCCAATCAAATTGCCAGGGCGGGCTTTAATCGATGATGGACAGGCTATCTGTGGTTACGTAACCACCCACGTCATCAAAGAGCGCTTGGGTTGAATTGGTTTTCACCAACGATGACTGCAGCTGGAGAAGTAAGATATTTAGATTCCGCTATCACGTCTGCAATAAAAGAAATCGACAGCGCATTAATTTTAAAAGACGAACAAAGAACTGCAATCAAGGCATTTGTCGATGGGAAAGATGTGTTTGCCGTCCTTCCAACGGGATTCGGCAAAAGTTTAATTTATCAGCTGGCTCCGATGTTTTTCAAGCCAACGTAATGGGTATCGTCGTGGATGAAGTTCATCTCACTTACAAATGGTAAAATTTAATCTGACTGTCTGACTTAGAAAATAACATAGTGACATGAAGCAAATGTTGTAAAAAATATATTGTACCTAACGTCACTTACTGCGTTGCTCTGATTGGTTGTAGGTCTATGCAATTAAGTGCAGAGGTTTTTTTTTTACTGGTTCGGTTAAGACACGCCCCATAATTCAAGTGCAATGGAGCAGTATCAGACTCACATTCTGCCTAGAATATGAGTATGACGAAGTCAGGCTAGACCAAACGAACACAAGAACCAAAAACATGCAAACAAAAGAAACAAATCACAAAAACAAACATTTGCATACACAAAAACAGACATACATAAAATAAAATGCATGAAAGCACAAATGCAAAGAATTTGCTTCACTTGCAACCTCATTTGTAAGTCGCTTTAGATAAAAGCTTCTGCTAAATGAAGAAATGTAAATGTAGAGAGAAGGGATGAAAGAAAGAGGGCAAGGACTACAGAAGATGACTACAGAATCTTCTACAGAAGCTGGGACGAGCTGAGCTTATGTAATTTGCAGGTCAGTCTTGTGCAGTGCCGTTCCACTGATTAAACGCTCCAGTATGTGTGTGTGGTAGTGTGTTAGATTCAGGCTTCTGGGGCAGACTTGTGGTTCAAGACCTCCGCTGAACACTCCCAAACATCCATCCACCCACTGTCCTCCTCTGATAAGAAATAAAGCTAAATCCACAGAGAGAGCCACCAAATGAACTCTGCTAATCAGCTAATGCACACAGAAAGAACAGGTACAAATGCAGAACTACTTCATGAATCTGTGTGCGTGCCGAGGGACTCTGACTCATAGGCCAGCACGACGTCATCTCAAACACTCACAATTCAATATAGTTTCTCAGAATTGCAGCTGTCATTCAGCAGTGGTGATGTAAGGCAGTGCCACGGGTTATTTGAGCAAAAAACAGACCCGTTGCCGAACATGATCTTGTCTTTCGAGCTTATAAAATGTATGTTACAGTCTATTTTCAAAAAATGTTAATCCTACTAGAAGCACATGCAATCTGCCAAAAATCTGTTTTAAAATGTGAGTGTGTATGTGTGTTTGCTCAGCAGGTTTACTCAGGCACTCCAGTGGTAGTACTGAAGGTCAAGGACACCCTCTCACTGTCTGATGTGTGCCCTCAATTACCCACAAGCCATCTGTGCACTCTCTCCCCCTCTTTCTCTCTCTCACCTTCAAAGTGAATATGGTGAAAATCTAGTATCTTTTGACGGGGAGGCACTGGATGAAGACGAGAAGGACAATTGCTATTTCAGGGGTGTACCAATACCAGTGTAGTGTAATTCCTGAACGATTCCTGACTCTTGGGTTGGGTTTTTATTGAATCTAAAAAGACAGCACAACCACTAGAGTCCGGTTTCCAGTAGAATGAGTCAAAAACATACTGCCCAACCAGATGTAGTCTGATCCTCAAACAAATTACTCTAATGTGTTCTTTTTAGTAATTCAAAACTACACAGCACAACCACTGTTGACTGATTCTCAATAACATAGTGACTTAAAAACATAGAGAACCAGCCACTGTAGTCTGAGTTTGTTTTTGTTTTTTTTGTTTTTTTTTGTGAATCAAAACCTTACTGTGCAACCAGTGTAATCTGATTCTTGAGCAAATTATTCCAATGAGTTTTTTTTTTTTTAAGTTTTTATGGTTGCACATATTGTAGTATGATTCACATAAGAATGACTATATTGTATTGGTACTTTGTAGTAAACCAAAAGCACATAAGTTGCACATAAGTTAGCAAATCAAACACAAAAATAAAAATACAAATACACAAAATATCAGATTTGTTCAAAAGGGCATCATATTATATATTCAGTCTTCAGGCACACACACACACAGCTGATCCAATCATCAGTCATATGAATATCACACACATACAAAGACAACTAATTCCCTACATTCATCCATTACACACTCCCTTCTGTTTTTCTCTCTTTCATTACATATGCCAAGTACATACATATGCCCTCCAGTTGGGTGTTTTGCTTCTCTCTGTCTCTTTCTCTCTTCCTGCTGCTCTTATCTGAGGTGATGAGATGGTTCAAGTCACACAGAAGCTGCCCTCCAGTTGGGTGTTTTGCTTCTCTCTGTCTCTTTCTCTCTTCCCCTGAGCTTAAATTACATAAGATTCCTGGACAGACAAGATTTCCTGCACAAAAAAAAAAAAGTTCTATCTTCTCGCTGACCCTTGTCAAATTCACTGTGGTCTTATTCAATGAATTTTCGATAGTGTAGTGATGTATGAAGCACAGCTCACACAGAAGTCACTTTCAAACCAAGGTCAAGGTGGCGAAGCATTATCTGGATGGAGCAATCGGTCGTGGGGATTCCTACTGAAATCACTAGACTTTGCCCTTGAAAATGTTGTGACTGCACCCTTAGAGTTGAATAAACAGGTCTTTTTGTTATTGTACCTTCATATAAAAGTCTATGCGATGACCAACTTGATGACTAGCTAATCCATATACATGATCCGCCAAGTTAAATGACACTGAACAGCCATTTATATGTAAATGTTGGTGGTCATATGCTAATATGCTGGGTGTGGCTTCATAAGACGATTTCTGAAAGCCCAGTATTTACAGTCTAGTTTTAATCTGTGTTGTTAGTATGTCAACATCTTAACTCAAAATAGAAAGAAAATGCAATCATAAAATCGTTTCCAATCCTATAATCACTTTCAGTTACAATTCTCCTGGAATATATATATATATATATATATATATATATATATATATATATATATATGTATGTATATATATACGTATGTATATATATATATATATATATACACACACACACACACACACATTCTCCTCACATACACTCATTCACTCCTGCACATCAGGCCCACCACTAAAGGCATGTTTATGTTTGAGTTTAGCAGTTAGTGTGCAAGGATTGCTGCTCTGAAAAGATGTTTTACCAACATGGCCTGAAAATTATCCAACAATAATGAGCCCCATTTAAAGCACATTAGCATCTGCTACGCTTTGATCAAACGAAAACATCAGCACTGATTATTGCATAACGGAGAAGGAAACTCCCTTTGGGTCATTCCAGTAAAAGGCACGTCAGAATAAGCAGGCAGCTCTGTGACGACAAAATGCACATTGAAAGTTGCTTCAAGACCCAATGAAATCAAAATAGTTTGACTTTTAGTCCATGAGTGTTAGCTTTGAGGGTGAAGTATATGTTACTGTACTGTACAAGCAAAATACAGTAATTCCAATAGAAATTCATGTGATCAGGAATTTTGCATGAGGGTGAAAAATTTCACAATCGGATAAAATATGTCATGTGAATTTGATGCATTAACTAATAGACAGCTGCTTGGTTTGTAAGTGACTTCTGTGTAAGTGTTAATTCATGTCGCTACACTGTTAAAAGTATACAATGGACCTTTTTTAGCCAGCAAAATTCAACTGAAATTTCCCTAATGTGACCGCACCTTAAATGCAGAGCAGATGATTTGGTTCAAAAAATTTTTTTTGTTATGCTGGTTGAAAGTCTCTTCACATCCCGATAGCAATCACTAAGCTAAGTGGTCTAAATGTATTAATATATTCTGTGGAAGTGGCGTAGAAACATAAAAAATGTTCATCCAATCATATCCCTCGGTCTGAGGACTATAATAGGCTGTCCTACCTGCTTGTCAGCGTATATGTATTTACCTACCTCTGCGCACATCATCAGAGCGCTCCATTACGCTACTGCAGGCTGAGCGACAATGGAAGGTGTTATAAGTGAAATGTTATGCACGTTGTAATGTTTTCTGAATGAGATCTGAGGTAATCTGACATTGTTGCATTCAACCCTCTACCAATGATGGTGTGACTTTGGACAGTGATTTGCAGGGAGGTTCTGATCTTATGCTTGCTATTGCTAGACTCTACGAAATCGCCTATACACAGTCATGGCCAAAAGTTTTGCCAGTGACATAAATTTTGTGTTTTGCAAATTTTGCTGCTTCAATATTTGTAGATTATTTTTCCACATGTTTCTATGATATACTGAAAAACAATGATAAGTACAGTATATCATAAGTTTAAAAGGCTTTTATTGGCAAAAAAAAATAACATAATGAGTCAATATTTACAATGTTGTTCCTTGTTTTTCATAACCTCTTCAATTTGCTCTGGCATGCTGGATATTAGCTTCTGGGCCAAATCCTGACTGATGGAGATCCATTCTTATCTTATTAGTTCTCGGAGTTGATCCTAATTTGTGGGCTTCTGCTTGTCCACTTGCCTTTTGAGGACTGACCACAGCTTCTCTATGGGATTGAGATCTGGGAGCTGCCTGGCCACGGATCCAAAATTTCAATGTGATGATCTTCGAGCCACTTCTTTATCACTCTTGCTTTGTGACATGCCGCTCCATCATGCTGGAAAATGCACGGATCATCACCAAATTGCTCATGGATCGTTGGAAGAAGTTGCTCTTGCAGGACCATTCTTTTCAGTTTTGAGACCATTCTTTATCATGCCAGTGTTTTTGGGCAGAATTATGAGAAAGCCCACTCCCTTGGTTAAAAAGCAACCCCACACAAGGATGGTCTCAGGATGCTTCACTGTTGGCACAACACAGGACTCATGGTAGCATTCACCTTTTCTTCTCCAAACAATCGATTTTCCAGATGTCCCAAACAGCCGGAAGGGAGCTTCATCAGAGAAAATATCTTTGCACCAGTCTTCTGCTGTCCAATCCTTGTACTTCCTGCAGAATTTCATCTGTCCTTGACGTTTTTTCTTGGAGAGAAGTGGCTTCTTTGCTGCCCTTCTTGACACCAGGCTGTTGTCCAAAAGTCTTGGCCTCACTGTGTGTGCAGATGCTCTCACACCAACCTGCTGACATTCCTGAGCAAGCTCTGCACTGGTGGAGACACGATTCTGTAGCTGACTCCTCAGGAGGAGACAGTCCTGGTGCTTGCTGGACACTCTGGGACGTCCTGAAGACTTCTTCATTGCAGTCGAACCTCTCTCCTTGAAGTTCTTGATGATCCCGTAAATACTAGAGGGTGAGTACATGTTTAGCAAATGTAAATTTTTGAGTGAACTTTCCCTTTAAATCTATGTCCAACGCAAACTTCTTGCTTCAGTAAGATAAAGAAAACTGTGTTTGTCAAACCATTTCATGGACACTCTTGTGCTCACTGAAAGAGCCAGAAAGGGTCTGTCAATAGCTGTGGACATACTTTTGGTCTCTTGTGCTTGATGTCTCTCTCACTATGCTTCTGTAACCCTTTCTCTCTCTTCCCAGGCTCACTTTTTCTCAGTCCTTCTCTCTCTCTCTCTCTCTGTCGTGACCTAGTTAGCAGGAGCTGCAGTTGTCAGTCATACAGCTGTGTCATTCCTCTTTAAATGCTTTAGGCTCTCCGTTCTGACCATCACACACACACACGGCAGTGCCTGTCTTCTAGAACATGCTCGTCATATTCATGTTTCCTCCTGGATGACTTCATAATATATATTTTTATTTGTGCATGTGTTTGTCACTATCCCAATGGCCTACATGTTGACATTAGAATGTCTTGGTCTACATGCATTTATGTGCATTTACATTTATTCATTTGGCATATGCTTTCATCCATATAGTGACCACAATTGACACTTTATCCACACTTGAGAGTCTCCAATGTTTTTATTGGCAATAACACTGAAATTTGCAATATTTGCAACATATTCTTGTCCGCATTATTCAGCTGATTTTCTCTTGAATATTTGCAGAAAACTCAACAGTCAGGGAAAGTGACAGGTAATAGTGACACTCAGTATTTAACAGTATTTTTAAGAGACATCAGTAATGAAAATATCATTGGGTTATTTTTGTTTGGTGTCAACAGCAGAAGTGTGTGTGGCCATATGAAGTTCTAGTGGTATACAACAATTTAAAAAAGAAATTAGTAGATCATTTGTATCTCTCTGAATTGATCTGCTCACATCAGATATAAATCACTACTATCAGAACTATTAGAAACACCTAGTAACTCACCAAAGCCAAATTTAAGGTATTCCGGTATTTACATTTATGATCTAGTATTTATGATCTTTGATGTTACTTTTGATCAAATTAACGTTCACTTGCTATATAAAAGCATTAATTTCTTTAAAATAAATAAATAAATAAATAGTTTACGGACCACAAATTTTTAAACAAGAGTGTACAAAACATTTATGAATAAAAAAAAAAAAGAAAAAAAAAAAAGTTTATTTAGAATCAGAAGCAAGACATGGAAAGCCCAGGAAACAGCGTTCACGGGTCCCTCCTTAATCTGAAAGATCTTCAGATGCTTTTTGACTTGCTAAGCAAAGGGTGGGTTACATCTATGCAAACATCCAAACCCCCAAAACACACACATATAATGAATGGACACACATTAAAACATCCAAATAAGAACCTACAGAGACAAACAATGATTAACCTCCAGAATTAGAAACTGTTCTGAGCTCATTGCTGTGGGGGACCCTTGAGATGTGCCTTCTGCCATCATTACATCCCACCCTTCCTAAATGACTGCAGAGCTTCTTCATGCGCTCACATCTTTCACTTCATTCCTCTCTCCATCGAATGACTTAATTAAATCTCAAAACAAAATTATTACCATTAATGATACGTCTCATATCAGCCACTACAGGAGCCTTCTGAGAAACAAGATGATGCCTTGATTATTCATGCTGCTTTTCCAATTTTCTGAGGTTTTATTTATACTAATTTATTTGAATGATACTTTTGCGCATGGAAATCTATGGAAACCCTATTTTGATTCGGACAACTGGCATTGTAACTTCCAATCACTCTGAGAAACATGGGTCAGATTCACAAAAAATCGTCTCAAGAAGGAGGTTACGAAATGTCTTACGTTAAAAGACGATGAATAAGATGAGATAAAAAAAAAGAGTAAGAATGTTACTGTGGATTTTTTGAAAAATTCTTAAAACTTTTTCGTAAGAAGAAAATGGCAGGCATTGGAGCAGAATTTATGAAAATCTTCTTAAGAAAGAATTGAAGAGATATCAAAAAATCTGCTGAAAATGTACTCACCGTCAGGTCATCCAAGAAGTAGATGAGTTTGTTCCTTCATAGCAAAAGATTTGGGGAAATGTAGCATTACATCACTTGCTCCCCAATGGATGCACTGCAGTGAATGGGTGCCGTCAGAATGAGAGTCCAAACAGCTGATAAATACATCACAATAATCCACACCACTCCAGTCAACCAATGAATGTCTTGTGAAGTGAAAAGCTTTGTGTTTGTAAGAAACAAATAGATCAAGACATTTTAAACTGTTAGTTCTGGCCAAAATATGAGTCCATAATCCATAATAACACTTCCTCCAGTGAAAACTTCAATCCTCTGTTGTCCTCTCACTTCAAAATCCACTGACATATTAGTATAGGACTGTTTTGCACCATTTTTGCTTGTAAATTGTGCTTGATCTGTGCATATTTCTCTCCTAAATCAGACTTAACTACTTTTTGACATTACAAGACAGTAGTGGATAGACTGGAGACATGTCTATTAACTTGGACTCTCATTCTGACGGCACCCATTCACTGCAGAGGATCCATTGATGCAATCATACATTTCTCCAAATCTGTTCAGATGAAGAAACAAACTAATCTACATCTTGGATGGCTTGAGGTTGAATAAATATTCCAATGTCATTGAGTGTACCAGATTTACAACATACTGTATGTGCGTGAAAAGATGGGCTGTCGATTAAAAAGCCAAGCACAGAGAGGACACGTCTTCATCTTGAGAGACTCCATTACTGTGACAAACTTATGTGGGAAAGTTCTAGGACTTCATTTCCATTTTTAGTGGGACGTTGCCGCATATTTATTTCATCAAAAGGAATCCCCCTGCTGTATCTCCGCCCCACTTGAATAGAGTAATAGAGGTGAATAAAACAAGATTCATCTGTCTCTTTCCTGTGCTGCACTTCCAGCATACATCTGTGAACACAGCTGCAGGCACATTCACAAAATCACTGGCTGCATCCAAATTCCTATACTGAATATGACAGGGTGCCTTTTAAACATGTACGATTTAGCATAAGGGACATCTTTCTTTCATGAATACAGAAGGTTCTAAACTTGAATGTATTGTTTTTGCATACTGTGATAAGCAGATAAGTACATTTATTTGCAAGCAGGCAGCTTCTGTCTAATATATGCACAAGCAAAAAGGGTTAACCAACAGTCATCCCCATGCTGCTGACTTGTAAATGAGAAAATGAGAGTTTCAGCACAGGGAAGACTGTGATGTGCTGTAAGATCTGTCTACAGCCATGGGCACCTTCACCCAGAAACAGAATGAGAGGCCTGCCTGACAGCTAAATATCAGACATGTTTATTTATATCCTCCACTTGTTTTAAGGCATTGACTTTGTATCTGCTTTTCCGGGGGTTTGGTTTTGTCATATCAGTCTTATTCAGTGACAACTGTCTGTTGATGCAAAGCAGAGGCTACTGTTATTATTGGATGACAATGAGATAAATAAGAATATTAGTACATGTGAGTGTGCTTATTTGACAAATGTAGAAGATAATGAGGAAGAACTGATACTGCATACCATACATTACCGTTCAAAATAGTGTTGGTAAGATTTGTTGATGTTTTTGAAAGAGGTCTCTCATGCTCACCAAGCCTGCATTTATATAATCAAAAATACAGTAAAAACAACATTATTGTGAAATATTACAAGTTAAAATACTTTCTGTTTTAATATATTTTAAAATATAATTTATTGTTATTTTCAGCTGCTATATCACCAGTCTTAAGTGTAACACGATCCTTCAGAAATCATTCTAATATGCTAATTTGGTGCTAAAGCAGCATTTATTATTATTATCAATGTTGAAAATAATTGTGCTGCTTAATATTTTTGTGGAAACAGTGTATTTTTTATTATTATTATTCATTTATTTTTTTAGGATTCTTTGATGAATAGAAAGTTCAGAGAAACAGCATTTTTTGCCAGAAATATTTTCTAATAATGTAAAAGTCTTTACTCACTTTTGATCAATTTAATGTGATTTTACTTAAAGAGCAGGTCATACGGTATTTTAAAGTGTCTTAATATTGTGTTGGAGTCCCCTAAAAAAGGTTTAAATACATTTAAAGTCAGAAAACATTGTAATTTTCTCCAAAAATACATTGAATATTAGAATCATTTTTCAATGATTTTGAAATGATTCGTTCGAAGCAGTTCTGAGCTTACGGTCTGTAAACTCCTCCCTTCCATAAGACTATGCTCTGATTGGTCAGCTGGCCAAGCCTGTTGTGATTGGTCTTTCTGTATAAAATGTGTGTCAGAAACTAAACACCAATTACCATAATTTATTTTTTTCTCCAGTGAGTAATGTCCAGTGAGGCTGAAAACACAGCATCTTCTCGACATGATGCAAACAAAGTAACTAGCGGAAGTGTTTGTGGGCAGTTCAGACTCTGTTTGTATTTCATGGGCAGGTGGGGATTATGCAAATGTGATACTTTGTGATGTATATAGGTAACAGGCAGAAGATTCGAAAATATGACAACTCGTTAAGGTGGTTTAGAGTCGACTTTCTTTTGAGAGACAGTATCATTATTTATTATGCACTCTTTTGATTTACAACTTTGCAGACGGTTTACATTGAAGGATAGCTATACGTTACAAACTGCAAAAAATATATATTTTTCGAAAACCCCATATGACCTGCTCTTTAATAAAAGTAATAATTGGTTTCTTTAAAAATGACCCCAAGACCTCTGAATAGTAGAGCAAATATGGAGGAGTGGCATTTACAAAATTAATTTACTTTATTTATAGCATTTAAAACTATTTAATTTAGGTTTAAAATATTGTTGAAGGTAAATAATAATAATAAAAATTATATGTTAAATAAAATATTCCATAGTTTTTACAGAATAATTTTGTAAAAAATACAGAAAAATGTAAAAACGTTTACAGAACAAGCTGTAGATTTTACAGTATAAAACTGTAATATACAAACAAGAAAATTTAAATGTAAACTAGTAAATTCAACAACACACGCTGCTACTAAAATCTGTTTTGTACCTTTAACATTTACTGACAACCAACAAAATAATGCAGGTGGTAAAAGAGAAAGTCACATGATGAATCAAAGCTCATCACAACAGCTTTTACACAAGATGAAGTATATACTAATGTACAGAAATTGCACAAAAAATTGAGTCATTCACACGAAACACCATCATAGTAACACATGACACTTAAATAATGCAATAAACATTTATTAAACAACAGAAGATGTAAAATAAAACCCAAATGTACATAACTGATAACAAAAACTGTCAAAAAAACAAGATTCTTCAACCGAAATACCTGGGAATTCTGGGAATATCAGTTTACAGTTTTTGACTGTCAATTATACGTTGATTTGTTATTTTTTTACTTCTAGAAACTGTACAACTAACAATAAATTACTGTTAAATTACATGAAATGTCAGGTTAAATCTTTTACAGTTTTTCTCTGTATATAGTATGGGAACTTACTGTTAACCAATTAACAGTTTTGTTTTTGTTTGTTTTTTAACCCCAGGCATTTTAACAATATTTTACAGTTAAAAATACACCTTTTTTTTGCGTGTAAATAAATCTAGCATTTCATGACTGAAAAAAGCAAATAAAAGTATTTGACGCAAATAATTTTTTGTTTGTTTGTTTTTGCATTTTCTGCAACATGCCTGTATCGTAATTTTAAAAACTAAATGTGACATTCACATTCACACACTTTAGGTTGCACTCCTCCTCCTCCTCCTCCTTCATAGATATGAGACGCAAGAGCATAATAAGGCAGCTTAATAGACACAAGAGCACAATAAGGCTGATCACCACTACAACCATCTTACTTGCATTAACGTTTCCGAAACAGCCCCTCAGAACGCCACCTTTCTAAAGACCAATCAATATTTACACTTCTCAAGGAAGAATTCATTAAATTCATAGAGACGGCAGAAGCAGCCACAAACAACTCCCTTATCTGAAGTAATACATTTGAATAAATCAATAGCTAATGTCACAATGAAAATAAACGTAATCCCACATAAACCTCTTTACCTGTACGCCACCTGTGCACCAGCAGGGGAATTACAATCAGTCCCTCGTAGAGGTCGTTTTTAAAGGTTACAGGTTGTAATGATTAGGTGGGGGTCTGCAGCCGGAGGGGTGGCAGCGGACGACTAGTGCAGGGGTGTTACCTTTGCGCTTGAATGTACGAGTCTAACAGCTGTGCCCGCTGTGGGTGGGCAGAAGTCCTGGCGATAAAGAGAGACAGGCTGTAATTATCACAACACAGGGGCTCAGGGAGAAACGAGGAGAGAGTGGGGAAGAACAAAGAGAGACAGACAAGCTCAGTAGCCAAAGACATGAATGCTAACTGAGTATGTATCACAACTATCTGGAGTCAAGCCCCTTGCTGTGATCAGGGAAAGATCATGTATGAATAATTCAGGAAAAATCCCTGAATAAGTATTAAGGCATGCTAGATCTGATCCCTTCAGTGCTACTTTTCAAACCAATGGGCTGGGTAACGAGTTTGATGAACAAGAGTTCAACCATACAGCTAATACTGAAAGAGCAGAGAAAGAAAAAACAAACAAAGAAAAACACATCTGGAATTCACTCATATCACTACTAAATCTAGTATTTAGGCAATCAGCATTATGAAATGAGACTTTTATATGCGTTGTGTGCTAAAATAATAACCACAAAGCAAAATTAAGTTGTGTTCACACTTAAATCAATTCTAATTTGTTCTCAAATCTGATGTTTAAGAGTGAATATCTACATCAGTTGGCATGGTAAGGATGTAATCATCAATTCCAAGAGATTTTCTTCAACAACTAAAGCCTTGTTCAGACTAGAATGACTCCCAAATCGGTTTAATTTTTTGTGATTAAAAAAAAAAATCATAATAAAAAAAAAAACAATCAGATCATGACAAACCTGATATAAACTTACTGAAAGTATTGAATGTATTAGAAAGTTCATCCAAAAAATCTAAATTCTGAAAATTCTTACTCTTTCTAATTCTTTGTTCCAGATCTGTATATATTTTATTTCTTTGGAACACAAAAAAAACATTCTGAATAATGATAGGGTTCAAATAACATTTTCACCCCATTGACACCCCAATTTTCTCTTTCAAAAGTTATGTACTTATATATAAAGCATTATTTTCTTTGAAGGGCATTAAAAGTGTGGCAATAAGGGCAGCAGAAGCTGTTAAAAGCTTAATATTGGTGCATGTTTGAAAGACAGTATGCAGCCTTCAAAACAGCTGTAGGGATTAAGGAATTTTAAACATTCCTCTGTTCTTTTAATCCTAGCTTGTATGGCAATAACAGCCAAATAAATCCAACATTATGAATCTGTTCATGTTTATAGACTAAATTCAATCCATTTCCACTGGTTTTATGGCTTTGTGGCTCTCGTAACACTCCTGATGTTAGGTTTCGCAGTGCCAAATGGTCAGAAAGAGCAACAGTATTGAAACACAGATGGCTGCTTGACTGAAAACTGTACCTGTTTGAATCTCCCGTTGTTACTTAAGCATTCCAAGCAGACTGTTTGTGACATCACCATCTATTTATGGCACCGAAGTGAGGCAGTCAGAAGTTAAAAGGTATCCATTAACGGCCAGCTGCGCGCACAAAACATCAGCTCCCTTTCTATGTCTGTGAATCAGTACTTCTATGCTATTCATAGACCGGACATGGCTGATTTGATTAGAAGCACTTTGAGACTGATCAAATGTGTAACGCTATGGCCTCTGTCGATTACATCACCATTCATTTATACAACAAATCCCTAATTAGCCTAAATAGAGAGCTTTCAAGAATCTTTACGATCTTGAAGCATTAGCCATTAATCCATACGTCACATTACACGTTATTACTATGTTATAAATAGGTAATAACCAATTAATAGACTATAAATAGTAAAATAGTAGCACATGCTGCAATATAAAAACATTAATTCGGCTTGTAATGGTGAAAGGAGTCAGTACAATGACGTCAAGACTTCCTACTCTGCCAAGAAGGTCAGATTTCCCAACACATCCAAGTAGCTAAATGGATGTTAAATGTAATCATAACACAATATTCTACATCATTCACTGTTCAAATGGTCAATATGTCTGGTTAGACATCCTAAAGGCTTTATTAAGCCACCATATATTAAATCTAAATCACTGCTAAACCTATGAGTCACGCTCATTAAAGGTGGCACACAGACTGCTGATGTCATTGAGGGCTTAGAGCCAATCAGTTGATGGTAACTGCAGAATCTTTCCTTATAAGGCACACAAATCAACTTTCAAGTAAATGCATCATTATATGGGCATACCCTACCCAATTTCCACCCAGTAACCTTCTATATCAGTTTACAAGATTGTAAACCATCTGTTTCCAGATGCACTGGGCTAATGGACCTATTTGCTCACATACAGGGATGTAAAGCACTTGAGTAGTTGCACTCCACTGCTACAGGCTACTTGAAGGGATAGTACATCTAAAAATGAAAACTCATTTATTTACTCACCATCATGTTTTTCCAAACTAATATGAACTTGCATTGCACTCATTCATACTGTATGAGTGGCCAACTGATAAGAAAATGAAGTAGGGAATGTAGATGTCAGTGTCTATGTTGGTCCTTGCCCAAGTTTCTATTTTAATAAGCGCTGTCGATATGTGGACATTGAAAGACAGACAGCTTCTTACTGCATTAAATATAAAACATACTGTAAAAGCAGGAGTTACAAGAATGGATGACAAATAAAAAGGAACAACATGAGTTATTTTTCTCAGGAACGAGTAGGAACATAACATTATAAAGAACTGTATTTGTTATTTATGTAAGAATATACTCTATACATGTGTTTGGAATGTATTAGGACTGCTTTATTAATGAGGTTAAACTGTTCTCAGGCCAAGATATGTTTCATAACTGTCAGGTTGAGGCAACCTGTCATACACACTACCATTCAAAAGTTTAGGGTCAGCTGGAATTATTTATTTATATAAATGTATAATCTTATTCAGTAAGAGCACATTAAATTGAGCAGAAGTGATGTATGGTATTATTTTTTTAGAGCACATTAAGTTGTGTTGTTTTGAGATTTTTTTTTATAATAGATTGTAAAAAACAAAAAAACAAAAAAAGATTTACATTTTCCACAAAAAATAAATAAATAAATAAATAAATTAATTAAATTGTGTCAAAACTTGTGAGCATATTAGGATTATTTGTGTTTTTTGTGAAAAATAATCTTGTTAATATTAGGGTTATTATTCACAGGGACAAATTAATAAGATATATTTTAAAATATATTAAAGTAGAAAGCAGTTTTTTTATTATTATAATAATATTTCACAATTTTTACTGTATTTTTTGGGGCTATGAGAGACTTCTTTAAAAAACGTAAAAAAAAAAAAAAAAAAAAAAAAAAAACTATCCAATTCAAACGTTTAAACAGTAGTGTAAATAACTAATTACAATTTAACCTGTCCAAAACAAAGATTTGAAATAAAATAAAATAAAAAAATAAATTCAAATAAAATAAAATTAAAATTAAATTAACCTTCTAAGGGACACTGTAATTTATAAATGACTCAATCAATAAAATTTAATTTTTGTAATGTCATACGACATCCCCTTCAACCAGTAAAATTAAAATGTGCTTCATATTTTTGGCAACAAGGTAGGAAAGGAGACATTAGTACATGTTAGCTCACATACTCTCAAGGCACCATATGTGAGCTAATTTTCGACTAGAAAAGACTTATAAATTCATTTTTTTTTTTTTTTAAATATAATCAAATATCCAAATGTTTTTTCCAAAGTCTTTGTCATTTCTAATGCACATTTTATAAAAACAATAACTAAAAGACCAAAAAAGATGTCCTTCATGCATAACTGACTTAGTCTTTTAATGGTATGCAAATTATCTGTAGCTTGCACTATTGCTCAGCACTGGAATACAGAATAATAGCCTTTATGCATGTGTTTTACGTTGATGTTTGTACGTTTTTTGGAAGACAGAAAGGCAAATCTGTACCTACTTCACAAGGTATTGATGATAGTGATAGGAGAGCATCAGAAAATGAGAATGAAGAAGAAATTGAGGATCAAGAAGGGCAGTGACCAAGAATTTAAGAATAAGTTGTTGTGGAATCAAACATTTGGGTACGTTATTGTATGCTAGTTTGGAGGATGTGGTCCGAACAACAACCAGAAGTCAGGAAAGATTACATTTACATTTATGCATTTAGCAGACGCTTTTATCCAAAGCGACTTACAGTGCATTCAGGCTATACAGTACGTGTGTTCCCTGGGTATTGAACCCACAACCTTCTGCGCTGTTAACGCAATGCTCTACCACTGAGCCACAGGAAAAGATGCTCAAAAAATGATAACTGCAAGTGAAAATCTAGTTACATGCGGAATGTGTGAGGTACACTGAAAAAGAAGAATCTTGCTAATTTGCACTTGATAATTGATAACTTATTTGAAATTCTAAGATGAATATAATGTCAAAGTTGTTTTAATGCTTTTAAAAATATCAGTTTCTAGGCAGCAAAATTGCATCTGAATTTGTGTCAAGTTTTAGACATTTTCACAAGTGAATTCCAAATCAAATATAGCAGCAGAAGAAGAAATTGAATGTTCAAAAAGATTTTTAATGGTTTTTTTTTAAAACAGTAAGACCTTTTCACTTCTTCTCAGATAGTGAAAAAACATTTGATTTGTGTGTTTGCCAAAAATAGTTTACCCTAATGGGACAAAGTCAGTTATAAATGACAGAAATTTAATTAAATTATACATTTATAAATTAAATTTAATTTAACTGTATTTTTTTCACATCCACAACCACAAAATCTTTTATCCTTTTATCCTGTGTTTGTTTTTTCAGTTTTTTTTTTTTCCCCAGTTGCCCATACTTTGACATTTTGAGCAATTACATGGCACAACTCGATGTGTCATTCATGCATTAAAACATGACAAAATTTACATGGAAATGTAGGAACTCAACACAAAACAACATTTAGACAAATACCAAGTATGACATTATGGTTTTTCCTCAACCCCTGTGGATTTATCTTTCTCTCAGTCTCTTCCTGTAGCATGAAGTGTTCATGTGGCCTAAGGGTCGAGTGAAGTAGGGCACAAACAATAACTGACTCACATCGAATCATGTGCTGCCATGGAGGAAACCAGCTGACTGCACGAGCCCAGAGGACGGGAAGAGAACAAGACAGAAGCAAGGAGGGAAAGAGAATGCGAGAGATAAGAAGAATTTGTTCATGTGCTTTGTCACTTAATCATCTGACTTTCCACAAGCCCATCAAAACCTCCCCATATCCTAATGGTACATTCCATGACTACACAACCCTGCGCACTGATTGGACGGTAGGAGACTGAATGATGATAACTGAGGATGACGTATTTGAATTATGATGGGGGATTCAGTAAATTGACATGTTGTGTCTCTCTAATGACTCAGTTGCTGATGAATGCAACAGGACCATTACACCACACCAATACCGTTCTGCTACAAAACGCCACTTTTAACCATCCAATCAATTCTTGATAGATAAAACTGAGTCCTGCCCTGTATTTCACACTGATATTTAGTTTCAATCAGAAATGGTTTAATTTACCAAAGTAAAAATGTGTAGACAATGCTGTCATCATGAAATGAAAATTCACCTTATGTATTTTCTAAATGCCTGTTCCAGATCTTTTTGTAAACTATGTATCCATAGATATGTTTCCCTTTTTAAAAATAAAATGATTTGACCTCATAATGTTTAATCAAAATCTCATAACTAGACCTTTTGGTGAAAATGACAGACTTCACTGTAAAGTACAGTGTGATTAATATCCGGCCTTATTTGCAACATCTACATCTCAAAATCCAATTAACAACCAATGCATACCTTCTTCAAAAATAAAGGTTTTTTTTATTACATCTATGGTACCATGAAGAACCTTAAACCAATTCCATTGGACAAAAGGTTCTTTACAGTGGAAAAGGGTTATTAAAATTTTGTGGTTGGACAAAATAATGTGAAAACCTTGGAAATAGGCACTTTTTCCTTATTAAGGTGTTTTATCACCATGTGGCTTTAATACAACTTCCAACCTTCTTAGAATAGACTCATACAACTTTTGAATTTCTCCAGTGGGATGATGTCTATAACATCTGCCAATTGCTTCAGATATGCTGGAGGAGAGAATCTTCTTCTCACTCTTCTCTCCAAAACTGTCCACAATGGTTTGATAATATTCAAGTTACGTGGTTGAGCTGGCCAGGGCAGATGTTGAAGTTCATCGTGGTGCTCCATCTGTCCAGGTTTTACCACCTATTTTCGAATTTAGCACTAGTGTTAGTGAATAACTGCAATTGCAGCTCTTTCATGGATGGTGGCTTTGTGAAGCTCTCTCTGGTTGTTTTTGTGGAGTCTTCAAGGTGAATATTAGAGCTTGGTGTTGATTTGACTCCTTCTTAGTGTTTGCTTGTTTGAAGGTCCCTAATATTCACTTTTGGTTTTCAACGACTATTGTTCCTTTTTTTTTCTTCTTGCCATGCTTTGTGCATAATCAAAGAGTATTGTTCTTAAAACGTAAAAAAAAGAAAATAAAATGGGCTAATAAGGTTGGGCTAATAATCATGCACACTCATGATTTACCCTTTTTAGAACTCTGACAAGTCACCTATTTCTCACAAGGCTTTTAATAAACACTGCTGAACACAAATTATACTACATCGATATACAACCTATAACAGGGTTATTCAAATCTTACCCTCGAGGGCCAGTGCACTGCAGAGTTTAGCTCCAACCCTGATCAAACACACCTGAGCATACTAAACAGTGTCTTCAGGATCATTAGAAAATAACAGGTAGGTGAGTTTGATCAGGGTTGGGGCTAAACTCTGCAGTGCACTGGCCCTCGAGGGTAAGATCTGAATAACCCTGACCTAGAATATAGACAAATACAATGAAAAATAATTGCGACTTTTTTTTTCACTATACCTTTCACAAATTATATTAACCTCAATAATGGGGGGGGGGGGGTTCTGAGGAACCCAAAATGGCTCTTCAATGGAATCAGTGCAAAAAAAATAAACTTTTGGAACCTTATTTTTAAGACTGAAGTCCCCACTCTAAATTTTTTACAGAAGAAAAGATCTGCCGCTACTTTCATTTCATCATGACTTTATCCTAAGGCAAAAAAACCAAAAAAACAACCTGTATTTAGCATATTTGTTCGCCTATTTTAAAAAAATGCATTCTGCACATGAACTGACATTTCGGCACAAGGCAAATATCAAAACATGCCATCAACATTATGCATTCAGTCCAACACGGTCACTTGCAAAGAGCGAAATCCTTCAAGAAAAAACCTGCTCCTACTGACAGTTACAGAGGGATGGTGCAGCATTATGAGTAGCTGGAGGGTACTCTAGTAAAGTCGAACCAACAATTGAATTTGCTTTTTATGTGTTTGTTTTAATTGGACAATGAAGGGTAACAATGGGTATTCTGAGTTTGGACCCACGACCCTTCCTTTCTCTCGTTCTCTTAAACTTGTTGACCCAGACTCAAAGGTGGCATTGATGTGTGCACACCACTTTGGTCTGATGAGAAAGCAGAACTGAACCGCACAGACAGAGGACAGGAGTCTATGAGACAAACCGAAACAGCAACACAGGACATAAAAAAAACAGGTGAATCTAGACAGCTGTTTAACCCCAGCGCCAAAAACACCCTTACAGGGATCTTAATTTAGTTTTCTGTGACTCTGTCCTGTCTGTCTGACCCTGTGACTTTAAGACTACGGGTGAAAAAAGGTAAAAACAGTCATTTTGATTATATGTTATGAGCTGCAATTCAACTCTGATTGGCAAATGTGTAAATACACTTCAGCTTTTAAAGACTAAAGCACAGCTGGTAAATTGAGCAGTTACTTAAAAGGACCTATCAATAGTAATTATTGTGTTTTAGTATAATGCAGACTATAAATGACCAGAACTTTAGTGTTCTTGTTAAAGTCGCAATGATTAAAAGTTATTAAAAGTTGTGTCCTGGTTCTTAGCATAACAGTTAAAGGTTTGCTTTGAGAGTTGTTGCTCATGTTAAGAAGGACGCAAGATATTACCGTGCATGATATCATCACAGTCTGACCCCCAGGGCATCTTGGGGGAATACGGCTGCCATTCAGATCTCAGTTTTGAACGTTAAGGTGTGTGTGCGAGAGAGAGAAAGAGGTATCAGCTTTATATCAGACAGCCAATAGCTACAATCATGTGGCTAAAACCAGGCCACTTCCTCTCCGCATCACTCCACCTTCCATCTACTTCCTCCCCACTTTCCTGTCTCTCCTCCTCTTCTTCTGCAGCCGAGTTCACCCCGCAGCGATAATTCAGCCTATTTCATCTCCCTGCTCATCAGAGCCCAGATTTAACGCACAGTCTAAACCGCGAGCCCAAACCTCAGATGTTGTCAAACGCTAAATGAGGTCAAAACGTTGTTTCAGAAATGGTCCGCATGTCTGCTCACTGTGGATCACATTCAGACAACCTGTTTACATTACCATCTACAAAACAAAGCTGTGTAGAGGAAGGAAAGTCTCTGTTTGTTTGGTTTTGTATTGTAGTACAAGATAATATTAGATAATATAAAAGGCAGTCAGCCAATCACAATGCAGAAAAGTTGTTGCCACGTCTCAAGTGATGTGAACTGAATTATCTTGTTTTCCCCTCATATTCATAGCCACGCTCCAGCAGCTCAATGAGAACACAATGAGCTCAAAGGAGGTATGAAAAGCCACTGCAAAACCAGAATTAAAAATAAATTAATTAATTAAATAACCCATTGAGAAAAGCTATGAATAAGCTGATATTTAACTTATCAACTAAACAAAAGCCTGCATCTATCATGCAATTAGTGTAAACTGTGTAAAGTGGCCATTACAAACACCATCAAACAATCACTGTGAATAACATCTATTTCAATGCCATTTAAAAAACATTAGCGGACACTGTTCACGGTTTCTCAATTACAACAGCTCATAATAACATGGCTTTCCTGCTGTTACGCATCTTCAGAATTATTCCGCCAAAGAGCCTCGTAAAGCATTAGCATGGAGTTGATGTGGCAAAGGATAATAAAGCGCTGCCACACTAATTAATGAAGTTGTTCGCATGCATGTAAGGTCTGGATTGAGAGAAGTTACATCTCATTTAAAATGTGATCAGTAAACAGTGTGTATGAGTACCGTCATGACACAAAGACAATCAATACATTGTTATCGCCCCCGTCGGTCTACAACGCCATTCTTTTCGTAAAATAAGTATGTAGTGCTGGACAGTAAAACAGCAAGAAATCAGTCACGTGCTAATGTCTGTAATTCACATGATTATTATTTTTTTAAATAGTACATGACTTTTTATGTTCTTGTATCATTGTTTACTTACCGTCACATTGTTCCAAACCTTTCCAAAACGTACATTCTTTTGTAGAACACAAAAGATGTCGTGAACAGCACACACTGCTATAAATTGAAAGCATATGGTAAGCGAAAGCAACAGATTGCGTTTGAATAAGATTTCACATAAAATTGCTGTAAGGCTTCAAAAAAAACCTATGGACCACTTTTATGGGGTTTTATGGTGCTTTTTAACGTGTTTTTTTAAGTTTATCAGCTTCGTTGTATATGAATGAGTTGTGTAGAGAATTGTTCAGTGTGTATATTTCTTCAAAACGTCTCTTTCTCTAAAGAAGAAAAATAAAGTCACACCGGTTTGGTACAGAAATGACAACAGACTGTTCATTGTGGGGAGAACAATCCCTGATCCCAGTGATACTGGAAATTCAGCGTTGCCATCATCTGAATAAATGACATTTAAAAAAATGTATTCAACTAAAAAACTGTTATTTGAAATTGTGTTTATATTTCACATTTTTACTGGTTTTACTATATTTTTGATCAAATAAATGCAACCTTGGTGAACGTGAGTGACTCTCAAAAACATTTTAAAAAAACTGTACAGACCCTAGAGCTGCATGATATATTGAATATAAGAGATATTTTCTCAACAATCAAATAATCAATATAAAATGACACAATACTGTAAAAATCAACACTCAAATCAACAACACCCCTTTTTCATAATGTTAAACATGCACTCCGTGGCCCTCGGTACAGCAAGCAGTGCTAAAACCGTGTCTCCACCAGGAACAAGTGAGAACTACCACACAACAAAACCTTCTTTTACTCTCCGCCAGGTCCATAGAGACTTCTGGAAGGAGAACGGTAAGGACTTGTGACTAGATTTACTGACACACTTTTCCTTTGAGTGTCGAGCTAATCTGGTTTTTAGTCGTGATTACGTAAGCCATCACTTTTTCCTGTGTCTCTGGGTAATAGTATCGCAGCTGAGAACTGCGCTTGGTGATGTTTAGTCCTCTTTGTTCGGGAGGAGAGACTTGGTGTCACCAGTTTCAGCTGCTGCAGTCACACATGGCCAGCTGTGACATTCACATATTTTCCACAGTCTCTCAGCTGTGGAAAAATTTACCGAAATTCTCAGCAAAGTTACGAGACTGAAATTAACATTTATCATTTCTTTCCACGACACCACTGGTACTCAGATATCCTTATCGGGAAAATGATGTCTAAGCTTAAGAGTTTTCTTCTTGTTAAAAAGGGAGGTTTTAAATTGGAACAAGCTGATATGTGGACCAGACTTTTTGCCTAAAGTCAGAAGTATGGATATATGAGTTCATTAATCAAGAGCACAGTTTGGGTGTAGTTGTCGTACCTGTGGCAGTGCGGAGCTGAGCTGACGCTGCAGTGAGTCCCGGTCATAGATGACGTCCTGCAGGTGCTGCTGGGCGAGGGCCAGGCTTTCTTGTGTCTCTCTCAGGGTGTCCAACAGACGGTCTCTCTCGTCAAGCATGTTCACCATCAACTGCTCAAAATGGGAGTCAGGGTCGGAGGCGCTGCTCTGGGAGCCACGCTGGCTCATCGCCGTGTCCTCGCTGATCGTGGGCATCACTTCGCACATCATCTTCACCTGCTGAAAGAGGATGCATGCAATGAAAATATCTTTAAAACTGCTTTGAAACAGTGCTATATAAATACATTTAACTAGTCCTAATAAATGCAGCCTTAGGAAGCACTTCTTTCAACCCCACACTTTTGAACAGTATGATATTATCAACACTTTATGCACATAAACATACTTCTTTTGTCTGTCAATTCCTTTGTGTCTTTAACTGCTCGGAGCATCTGCGAGAAGACAGCATGTAGACTGTATCTACATACTGTACAGTAGTGTCGATGTGTGTCTGCTGGTGTTAGACTCAAAGCTGTTAGAGGTAGGGGAGACGAGCATTAAAAACACACGGGGCCACAGAGCACCACGCCTGGGCTGTGATGATACAACACAGGCGGAGCAGGTGGAGGAATCTCCTGGCAAGGATGAGATGTGTTTATGCCTGTTTACAACAGAGTGAGTGGAGAAAGAACAGATGAACAGAGAAAGACAAAGTCTTGGAAGTAAATCTTGTATGTGTAAGTGTATAAATATATTTTCGATTTACCAGAGACACGAACATATGCCAGCTCAATTCACTGACCAGGTGTCTCAGGTCCGGTTAATATTATTAACCATATAAAAAACGAATCAGTCTGAATAGTGTTGTAAAGTATATGTGTATGTCATGGGAGGGTGAGCTTCCTGAAGTCTAGATTTCATGCTTGTGCTGTTTACTGGGCCAGAATGCATCATTTCCTCTTTTGCTTATGTAACAGGGTGCTCTACAGCTGTGTAGTACCATCTCCTGCAGCACCATGACCCAATACAAACCAAAACCACCACCTGTGCCATTCATCTCAGGTGGCTTATTACTCTTACTGAGGATGGCAACAACGTAACCACATTTTCAAGATTAGGAGTGTGTAAAGATGTGTGTGTGTGGCATTTGTGGAAAAAGAGGAGCAATTTTCTCAAGAAGTAAGAAAAAATACAATTTTTCAAAAAAAAAATTTTTTATATATATATAATATGTATGAAAGTTGAAAAGTATGTATGTATGAAAGTCTGCGCTTTTTGAAACTTGGAAAACATTACTATTTTTAATGTTTTTGAAAGAAGTTTCTTCTGCTCATCAAGCCTGCATTTATTTGATCAAAAATACAGAAAAAAATGTAATATTGTGATATATTATTACAATTTTAAATTAATTGTTTTTTAAATTTATTATACTTTAAATTATCATTTATTTCTGTGATGCCAGAGCTGAATTTTTAGGATCATTAACACATGATCCTTTTAGAAATCATTCTAATATGATGATTCATTATCAAAGTTGGAAAAACAGTTCTGCTGCTTAATATTTTTTCAGAACATGTGATACGACTTTTTTTTAGGATACTTTGATGAAAAAAAAAAAAAAAAAAAAAAAAAGAAGCTATGTATTTAAAATATAAATATTTTGTAACAACAATATACACTAATGGTCAGTAATTTGGGGTCAGTATTTTTTTTTCTTTGTTTTTTTAAAATAAAATCAATACTTTTATTCAGCAAGGATGTGTTAAATTGATAAAAAGTGATAGTAAAGAAAATATATTATTAGAATATATATTATTAGAATTTTTTTTTTATTTTGAATAAATGCAGTTCTTTTTAACCTTTTATTCATCAAATATATTAGACAGCAGAACTGTTTCCAACACTCATAATAAATCAGAATATTAGAATGATTTCTAAATGATCATGTGATAGACTGGATGTTACATGTGACACTGAAGGCTGGAGTAATGATGCTGAAAATTCAGATTTGCATCACAGGAATAAATTATTTTTTAAAAGTATATTCACATAGCAAACTATTATTTTAAGTTGAAATAATATTTCACAATATTACTGTTTTTTCTGTATTTTTGATCCAATAAATGCAGGCTTGATGAGCAGAAGAAACTTCTTTCAAAAACATTAAAAATAGTAATGTTTCCAAACTCTTGAACTGTACTGTGTGTGTGTGGTGTGTGTGTGTGTGTGTGTGGGTTTATATATATATATATATATATATATATATTATATATATATATATATATATATATTTATAAAATAATTAAAAAATAATTAAAAAATAAAAGATTTAAAAATGTATATAATAAGTGTTATTTTAGTATTATTTGTATATTTTTACAGCATTTAATATTTTATGTTAGCTTTTATTTTCTATATTTTCAGTCTTCATTTTAATTTTAGTTCAGTTATTTTAAGCTTTAGTAATTTTAGCAATTCAACTCCATTTCAGTTAGATGACAAGGCAGCATTTCTAATTTTCAAATTTCAAGTTAAATATTTATTTTATTTCAGCTTATTTTATTTCAATAAACAAATGATTTTAATAGTTTTAATTTTAGGTAAAAAATAAAATAAAATAAAATAAAATAAAATAAAATAAAATAAAATAAAATAAAATAAAATAAAATAAAATAAAATAAAATAAAATAAAAGGAAGAAGTGTGAAAAATAGTCGTGAGATAAGGAAGAGCCTCCACGTCACTGTGACTGGCTGATTATCCTGTCAATTACATAATGGCCACCTATTATGTTCACAACAGCTCAGAAAATCCATGAGTGGTTAAACTTGTGGAAATGGATGGACTAATTACAGAGTTTACAAATCACCCACTCGGAAATCCCCTCTTTCAGTTTAAATTTAAACGAACCTGAAATGACTTGAAATAATCTGTAAATGAGCCCTCATGCATCTGAAAGCACCTCTCATATCTGTCTCGTTTGCAGTCTAACGTAGCGACTGTTCTTGAGGTAGTTATTGGGATACTTATAGCTGATCAATTTGAAATTTACTTCACCAAATGGAACTGCAAAACTAATAACTATTTCTAAATAATTATTACTTTAAATTTAAACATGATTTTACTTTCTTATAGTATACACATTTAAACATACAAAAAGTCTATTTCATCTTCTTAACAGAAGACATATGGTCTACAATCTGACTTTTTCCATGTTTACAGATAGTAGGCTTACAAGTCCATCCTAAGCTGGCTGTCACTGGCAATGGGCCTGCAGACACCATGCAAACAGGCTGTTAGCCAGAGTCCCACCATCTCCCAGCTAGCCACTAACTGCTAACTTTAAACCCACAAACACTCTGGGCAGTGGCCAGCTTTCTCTTTCCAACCAAGCATACGAAAGCCCTGAAGCAGCCTGGAAAAGTCAGATCTTTTTGTCCTGCTGTTGTAAATAAAGAGACAATTCAGAAGACAAATGAATGTTTAAAGGTCTGTCACGAGTAAGACCACATCTAAGTTTCTCATAAACTGCAGCTGGGTATCAAAACGCTTGACCAATGTCACTTAGATAACAAATGATTATAGCAATAAGCTTAAGACCTCACATAAGTTGGCTGCTACTTCAAAAATAAAATGTTATTTTATAAAATGTAAACACTGAAGCAATGAGAATAACTCAAAACTGAAACAAATACCATTGTCCTAACAAGCTGCTTAATTAAAATTTAATAAACTTAATTATTCAGGGGAACAATCACCCTTTTGAGCAAATAACTAGAGAAGTGCACCCAGTTTAGACATTTACTGATTCTGCAAAAAGTCATAAAAAATAATAAAATAAAGCAAAATAAATATTATTTATTATAATAATTATAGTATTATTTATAGTATATTATAGTAAAAATGTATATAATATAATATAATATAATATAATATAATATAATATAATATAATATAATATAATATAATAAAAATGTTAGAATATTATAAATATTTTCATTTTTTTATTACTTTATTAGTTACTAATTATTTTATTTCAGTTATTTGCCAAGGCAACGTTTCCATTTTTTTAAGTTTAAGTATTTATGTTTTTCCATCTAATATATTATATTTTATATTCAATTAACAAATTATTTTTTAAAGTTTGTTAACAATAACAACACTGGAGATAGTGTGACTGGCTGATTATCTTGTCGACTACATAATGCACTCCTACCATGTTTGCAACTGTTCCGAAAATCTATTCAGTGGTGGGTAAAGATGGACTAATTACAAATTTAACAACTCACCTACTCGGAAATGACCACTTTCGGTCATGTACAAATAAAAGAAACCTGAAATGACTTGAAATTATTTGTAAATGAGCCCTCAGGCATCTGGAAGCACCTTCTCATCTCTGTTGCAGTCTAACATGGAGGTAATTATTGGGATATTGATAGTTGATCAATACAAAACAAATCACCAACACTCCTCACCCCTGGCCCTTGGAGCTTTCTGGTCAGGAAAACAATTTTCAATTAAAAATGTGTAAACTAGATCGTAGTCAAATTGACATGAAAGTGCACAGCAATCACTATAAACAAGTGGGGGGGTCAAAACCAAAGCAAAGAGGGGTTGCTATCTCCTGATATCTGGAGAATACCGCAGAAACATCCAGATATAACACAGAGAAGCGAGCATGGAGAGAGACAAAGGAACTGGAATAGAAGCGACGTCTCAATGCCATATGCCAATCAATAAATTATTCATGTGGGACAGAGTCTGGGACTCCCTCTCAATCACTGCACACACACAAACACACTACTCTGCCTACAATGGGGAAAAAAGACCTACATTTATTTTCACACAACACTGACACATTCAGTCCCACTCAGACACAGACACCTGCTGCAGCGCAAAGCAGCGACTCTCACAGCAGTCTGGATGTGCCAGTTTACACACCACCTCTGACGTCACTATCACACACCATCAGTGAGCACAACTGCTCCACGATGACAAAATGAGACAACTTTTAGTCTTTTGTTAGCTATAATAATAGCACAACAGATGTGTTTGATATAACGAAAACTACTGATGAAATAAAAAAACAAAAAACATTTCCTGTACTTTTTAGTAAGTAGTAGTTTTAGTAAAAAGCACTGACAAAATTCTCCTTATTGTCTGTCTCACTCTAGTCTCAGTGATTCTTTTAAAGTATTTAGACATTTAATTGCATATTGCAGAACAGAAATTGTAACATTTTGATAATGTTGTGAGCTCTCTGTAGCATCAAACTGTCTCCGTTTTTATCAACTTTGCAGAAAATGTCAGTTGCTGAAATTCATTAGCATATGTTCCTACATGCTCCAAATGAAAAATTATGAATGAAATGCAACTGAACCACCAAACAAATTGAAAGCAACTGCAGCGTGCCCTCATTAGAAAGCTTGGTCTGTGGCACTTAAATCAAACCAAAAGGGCACTTTAGCATTGGGATTACGTAACTGAGCACGCCACTAAGAAACTGCATCTTAACTCTGTGATCTATAGGAAGCTCCAGGAAGAAAGAAAAGGGAGAGAGGAAGAAAGAAAGAATGATGCAGCAGGGTTGGAAGAGGGGAAGAGAAAAACCATTACAGCATCTTAAGTGAAGAAGACTCCCATCTATATTTCATTACACCAAACAGCCACTAATATCAGACATCAGCAGCGAGGCTGGCAAGACTCGAGGGTTCAACTTCTGCCTACTAGATACAGTACATAACAGTATTCAATGAACAATGGAAACCTACGTCCCATTTGGGCAATCATTGCTTTATGATGGTTTACTTTGGCCTGATCCAGCAAGGACAGTAATAATTCTGTTTTTATATTGCTCAAGGGATCTATTCTAGTGGGACCTCAGAATTGGAATTTTGCCACTTTTTGGTAGCAAAACAGGTTAAATAAAGGTGTTTAAATCCATTTTGCAAAATATATTTTGTTGATAAATCCCTTTATGATTGGCTAATGAGCAAACAAAGTTAAATAATCCAATAATGAACTGTACCAAGTTGAAAGCAGGGGAACAGTGATTGTCCAAGCATGTGGGCTGGACTGATTAAATGAACAAAGAATGTGGATTACTGACTGTTAACGCACTGCAGCTCACATTTTAACAAAAGGTCAAGGGCACAGAATATTTTGAGGATATTTGGCATAACATCCTGCACTGAAATATAATGCAGATGGGCACAAAGCCAAGACTGCTCACTGGCACAGTTGGTACGAGAGTGCTGTACGCTGTATTTTAAGCCCACATTTCAATCGGAGTATTGAGTGGAGCACAAAGTAATGCCCAGAGTAAAAGCCCCACTGATGGCAACAAGAGCGATCATATTCCACACACACTGTCTGAATGAATGGATGGCTGTGGGGGGAGGGAGCAAGAGAGAGAGGTACAGAGTGAGGGAGTTCAGTGAAATGTAGTGATACAAGACAAGCTAAGAATAATGGAACTGCACAATCATGAAAATTATGATGCTGCATTTGACAAATAGTGGGGTCCACAAGTCTGAGACCACTAAAAAGCTTCTATTTTGATTTATTTTTTAATGAATGCAAATGCTTTCATTAACTATCTTATCAGCATATCACTTAGGAGAAATTTTAATTCAAACCTAATTTTGAGAAAATGTGCATGAATTCTAAAATGTCCTAGTATTGGGTTTGTCCTTGTAGCTTTTAATGACAATTTTAAGCTGTCTGAACTCCACAAGTTTATTCGCATGGTTAAGGTCTCATGTTTACTTTCATTTGATTAGTGAACCAAATTTATTTTAATCAATTACATTTGTACTAAATACATAATAAAATGTCAAATGTAGATTTTCAACAGTTGTTTCAGTGATCTTAAAAATGTCTCATTTATTTTTCGCTATTACATTCATATAGTTTACGCCATTACATTCATATACATTCTATTTTGATACTTACTGTAAATGTTTTTTATTTTTTATTTTGTAGATTTCATTTACATTTTTAAAACCCAGATTTTTAAGTGGTCTCAAACCAGACCCCACTGAATGTTCTTATAAAATTCTCATTTTTTTAATGCCATTATGATTAGATATTTATAATGATTATATAATTTAAAATATTTAAATTTTATTATTCCATTATATTTATTTATTTATTATATTTATTTTGAATGATTCAATTAGATTTTAAAGACCAGCTCTTCGACGGTGGACTGTAATATTATATTTAGTTTATTTTGATATTTAAAAAATGATTTTATATCCCAGATTTTCAACAGTGTTCTCAGACTGGACTCTGGACACTGTAATTTTTCACTGCCATAAACTATAACCAACCTGAACACATTCAGTGGTGTGAAAAAGATCCTTTCCACCACACACCCCCTACCAAGGTCATACAAACCAGCTGTACATTTGATAAAATACATTGGAAAGGCTGAGGTAGACTTTACACACCAGCACAGCCAACAGGGTCAGGGGGACACAGCCTGTCCTATTCTCAGCCTGTCTATCTACAGTAAGAACCATTAGAGGCAAGAGCACCAGTACTGCCACCACATTTCTCCATCAATATGACCCAGTCATGGCTGCCACGCTAAATGTTTAGTGTCTGCAAAGTAGCAAAAATGACTCAATTGGAGGTTTGAAAGCAGATATACAGTACGTTTCGTTATACATAGGCTATATAATTTTTTGGCCTTGAACTTATGATGCTTTGTAAATATTTTAAACTTTATAAAATCTACAGACAGTGACAAATTACTTTAACAGACATGATGTGATTGTATGACTTTTCAATATTAGCAAAATATTGCCTGACAACAGTAAAAAAAAAAAAAAAAATCGTATTAGCATTGAAATTAATTGTGTGTGTAACATCACAAATTAATATGTCAATTAATTATTCAAATTTAAATAAAAGATTCATGCTGTAACAATTCAAACAGGCTTTGTTTGACTGAACAGCCAACCATTAGTACATTTGAGCACCACTTTCACGTTCACACGGTCCTCCGGCACATGTGAATAAGGTCCATTACAGTTGGACCACAGGCAATGGGATATGCAGGGACAATTCCTGTGACATGCACTACACCTAGCAAGCCGGCATGTTATAGTGATCTCATCTCTTTTAAAAACAGCCTATTCTGATGCTGTGACTCTAATTTGAGAGAATCCTCAACCATTGTCTCAAGCGCATTACATCATGCCTGTCTTCGCCTCTCTCTCCCTCCCTCCTCTCTCTCTGTCAGTGTCTTCAATTGATCTATGCACCTTTTCCCTGTATGAGATATGAAAGATTACCATCAGTTCCCAAGAAGCTACATGCATTCATTCATTAATTTATTTAAGCATTCATTCATTCACTCACACATTCACTGATCTCTGTTACTACAGCAATACCTTTCACATCTGTTGGAAGTTTCCTTTCACTAAAGAGGCATTTCCCAATCACCTTGAGAATGGTGCACAAATAATACTGCATTTCCACAAGTCAGACACAATTACTGTTGCATTGTGTTGTGCATGCTGTCTTATACTCACTGTTCACTGAGCGATATCAATGACAGCTGCAATCTAAGCGCGAGCGCACAGCTGCTCCAATCATCCGATTCACTACAAGGAAGCTTCACTGGCCAAAATCAGCACTGCTCCGGCGAAACCCGCATGAATATCCACCGCTGGCATCCTCAGAAACGCGATACTGTCCCGCATATCGATGACATTTTGATTTCCAGATATGTCTATTAGTATTAAAATGGCACGTTGAGGATTCAGCGGCGAGAGCAGCGGTGGTTGGTAGAGACCATTATTCGAGAAAAGAGAGGGAGTTCGCTTCTGTCTTAAAGTTGCAGCTGTGCGATTTCCCAACAAATAGTACGCTCTCAATAGGTTTCAGTGTTTACACATGGAAATTATTTGTTTGTTTAATTTTTAAGAGAATAACATTTAGGAACGATTCAAATATTTAAAAAAACACCGTCTTCATTAGGTTACCCGACTTCACTAGAACATAACTGCATGAAAATTACTTAAACATAAAAACGCTTACGGCAAAAGTGAATGTTTCAGTGCGTGTTCGCATTAAATATTTATCGACAAATCGACAAATGTTAAAATGTTTTCAGTTCACAAACACAAAACTTTAGATTCTCGACCGGAGGGGATAAAATAATAGTCATTATTGTTATTATTATTATTATTATTATTATTATTATAGACAGTTATAACTATTGACAGAATTATTGGACAGACAGACAGACAAATAGATAGATAGATAGATAGATAGATAGATAGATAGATAGATGTGGACTCACATAAATTATTGATTTAATTATTGAATATTTCATATTGTATATTGTACATTGTATAAATCCCATTTTTAATTTAAATAAAGAAAAAAATGCCTTCGGGAGAATGTCAAATAGTTTGTGTGACTAAAATCCAGAATCCACAGCTGAGACCGTGAGCTGGCATTTATGCCCTTGCATTGAGTATGGGGAACATAAAATCAATGTAGAAAATTGTGTAACAAATGATCTAACAAACATCTCTTTATTATCTTTCTCACACTACTAGTCACTGATTTCCTTTTAACATATTTTGACATCTAATTGCATAAAAACTTTTTCAATTATTGCCATTAACAAACCATTAACTACAACTTTTGCTCAGTAAACTCCTAATTTGCTGCTTGTTAATAGTTAGTAAGGTAGTTGTTAAATTTAGATATTGGGTATGATTAGAGATGTAGAATATGGTCATGCAGAATATGTGCTTTATAAGTACTAATAAACAGCCAATGTGTTAATAATAGGCATGCTAATAAGCAACTAGTTAATAGTGAGAATTGGTTCTAATGTTAAAGTGTTACCAAACTTTATTTGTTTGCATAAAAAAACTCTTAAACTCTAGCTTTACCACAAAAGAAAAGAATACATTAGTGATTAATAATAGCAAATGTTGTGAGTTCTCTGTAGCATCCCACTGTCTCAGTACTTTTTGTCCACTTTGCGGAATATGTAATTTGCTGAAATTTATGAGCACAAAGCCTCTTGATAAAGTGTGGCTCTGGGGAGCACTGCACCACAGATCATAAAGCATCACAGAGTAATTAACAATTAAGCATAATATGTTATGAGTTACTAACTACAGAAGGAAACAGACCTAAGTGCAGCTAGAATATCTCTCCTTTGGACAGATGTTCTTTATGGACAGATGTTAAAGCAGCAGAATGACTAAAGAGCTGCAGTGTGTGCAGTGTCAGTCCCACAGGGGAGACCTGAGGCTAACGGGCCTGTCGCTGTCCATGGTGCTGCTCCAGTGAGGAGCCAAGCACTGCTGTCCATGAAAATGAGTGCATGCAATGCGTTCAGCCCCAATAACAGCCGACTACCATACATAAATCTGGCCATTTCAGTCATGTTTTAAAATGCTTTCTCCCTTCCTAGATTAATGTGCAAAGACAACTATGAGTAAGCCAATCTTAAGCAGAGTGTAAACACTGTTGTTCTGCAGCACTTTCAAACATTGCTTTGCTCATTTCAGCAGTCCAGCGTATCTTCTGGCAAATCAGTTCAACCAATGGCGAAACAATTATTTGTGAAATTGCATCTGTTCTGCAAAAATTACACACTTCACCTTGTTATTTAATCTATGCTCCTGGTCATATTATGCACAATTCATCAATGCATGTAATCTAGCTAAATAGGATCTTGGTTAATGTTAACCAAACTGCTTTTTAATTAGAAACATGTCACATTATAGAATTAAAATGTGTCGTGAAAGCCACTTCATGTTGTTTTCAAGCAGTCTCTGTAGGAAGTCAGTGATCATGGTTGTGATGAGCTGAACTCCAGAGGAACAAACTCCTCAGAGAGAGAGAGAGAGAGAGAGAGAGAGAGAGAGAGAGAGACATATTAAGCAAGCATGCATTAAACTGATCAAAAGTGACAGTAGACATTTATAATGTTACAAAAGATTTCTATTTCAAATAAATTTAGAATTTTCTATTCATCAAAGTGAATCCTGAAAAAAATATATATACTGTACATATCATGTTCTCCACATAGATATTATGCAGCACAACTATTTTTAACATTGACAATAATAAGAAATATTTTTCGAACACTAAATCAGCATATTAGCATGATTTCTGAAGGATCACGTGACACTAAGGACTGAAGTAATGGCTGGTAAAAATTCAGCTTTGCCAGGAATAAATTATAAATTATAAAATGTATTCAAATAGAAAAGTTGTACTATACTGTACTGTACTTTTATCAAATAAATGCAGCCTTGGTGAGCTGCTTGCAAACTTTTGAACAGTAGAGTATACTGTATATACACCTCTTTTTGTGCAGAAAGAATATAGGTTCAGAATGATATAAGATTTATTAATTATACCTCTTTAAAACATCCTCAGGTTCTGCCCAAAATATTCAGCCTTTAGGATTGCTAATACTAAAACAGAAAATGTGAATATTAATAAACATGGTAAATATTACCATGCAGTCACACGTTAGGTCTAGTTTTGCCTGCTTTGAGTCTCTGGATTCTGCAGCCAGGGTTTTTTTTTTACAGATCAAAGAGAATGTGTTTTATCAAGCTTGACATTTACTCCAGCTTTACGAGCTCTTTTTAAAGTATCGTGCTGTATCATCTAATTCCTGCTCAGCTTGACAAATTCCTTGCTGATTTCACACCAGTGACAAAAATCGACATATGACTAATGTGCGAGAGGAAAGCATAGATAAACTCTCATGATTTCCGTGAGGTCTGGAAAGGACATCTTTGTGTTTTGAATGCCTATGTTTGATGCAGTGAAGAGGAGCAGATGAAGTAGGCTGGCGTTCGAGGGCTGTTCAAGAGGGATTACGAGCCCCTGCTTTCTGATAAACTATTTTATCTGTGGCATCCCAGTGGAGGCCACGTTATTACACTTTCTGAGGGTGTCTACTAACATGTAAACTCCTCATAAACCTGTGTAGTAAAGCTGTTTACTGGCCTTCATCACAGTGATGGATATGCTAAGGTACATGGCAATAAAACTAGCTATTCAAAATTACAGCAATAATAATTAGTGACATAAAAACTAGAGCTTGTCTTTTATTTTTTCCATTTGTGTTAAAGTTTGATGGACTTGATGGATATGGCTGCTCAAATGAGCTGTTAGATAAATTAATTCAGGTGATTTATCGCCTAACGCTTTAAACCTGGGAAAGGAAAGGATTGATTCCGCTGTGGCTAACATAATCCAATTTTCTGGATTATTACATTAAAATAAATCAACACTCACTGTCTGCATAACAATCACATATGAAACATCACAATATCAGGGGGCATATTATTTCCATGTTTCTGAATGTTGGTTGCACCACTTTTATTTGATTCAGTGGATAAATTATTTTACACACATAAATAAGCAGAATTAAAATACTTTTATAAGAAAATGTGTGTATATATATCTATATATATGTATATATATATATGTATATATATTGTGACGCGTGTCCCGAGCTCTCATCAGCGTCGCCCTGGAAACAGAGCAGGCACACCTGCACCTGCTCATTATGGGCTGAGCGGTCACACCTGCAGCCCATTGCAGACGGGTTTTATAAGCGGCACCGACGAACACAGAGGGGTGAGATGTCTCCAAAGGACTCAGC
Organism: Cyprinus carpio; assembly: GCF_018340385.1. Classification (NCBI taxonomy): domain Eukaryota; kingdom Metazoa; phylum Chordata; class Actinopteri; order Cypriniformes; family Cyprinidae; genus Cyprinus; species Cyprinus carpio. Next base: position 14,872,182 of record NC_056575.1, read on the forward strand.
TAACAATTCTCTGTGTTTCTCCTCCAGACAGCAGCGTGTGACCGCCAGGCCGCTAAAGACACGGACCTCACGGACCCACACAGCACTGCGCACTGAGGGAGGAAGAGAAGGCTGAGCACTGAGCACCGGAACCCCTCACGTTGGCTATTTTTCCCTGTACCACCTCAATAAAATCCACCCTTCGGGGAACTTAACTTGATCCTCGTGTCGTGTGCTTCTTCACCCCGTCACACTGGTGGAGAATGCGGGCATAACAGTGAAGAAGTTACCGACCAGGATCCCACCACATTCACTCTCACCGGATTAGTTTTCTCACGTCCCCTTCCTGTTTCCCCAGGTGGCGCTCCTCCCCCAACGATGGAAGATCTGCTGAAGCACCTCACCGAGGTGAGCATCCGCCAGCAACAGATCATGGAGCACATGGCCTCCCGACAAGGGGAAACGGAACGAGAGCTCGCCGCCATCCGCATGGCCGCTGCCCCGCGAACTCTGCTACCTGACCCCCGAGCCCAGGCTACCCAGCTCATCCCGAAGATGACGGGGCATGATGACGTCGAGACCTTCCTTCAGATGTTCGAGGCGATCGCTGCCCGGGAGGCGTGGCGCAGGGACGAGTGGGCGCGGATCGTGGCGCCGTTGCTGACGGGAGAGGCGCAACGGGCATACTTTATGCTTGGCCCCGAGCGGAGTAGCTCTTATGAAGATTTGAAAAAGGAGATCTTGGGGCGGGTTGGACTGTCGCCCATTAGCGCCGCCCAACTGTTCCATGACTGGTCCTACAATCCACGGCGGCCCGCCCGTGCGCAAGTGACTGACCTCTCACGCCTTGCCCAACATTGGCTACTGGCCGGGGGTCCCACCGCACACCAGGTAGCGGAGCGCGTAGTAGTGGACCGCCTCCTACGGGCCCTTCCCCGCCCTCTCCGGCAGGCGGCCGGTATGCGAAACCCCTCCAATGTCGACGAGCTGGTGGAGGCCATCGAGCTGGCGGAGGCCACCCAACACCGGGAGGCTGGGGAGCGAGCGCCGCCCTTTCCTCGAAGGGTGGTCCAGGAGCGCGAACGCGCGCCGGAGGGCACCCAGCGACCAGTCGGCAGGCCGGCGGTTCCCGGGCCACAGGATGAGCCCATGCCTACCGAAGCTCCCCATTCCCCTGGACGCGCTTGGCTGGCAGGCTGTGCCGTACACACGGAACCTCCAAAGCAGGCCCCACGAGCGGAAGTGAAGATAAATGGCCGACCGGTCCTCGCCCTCCTCGATTCTGGCAGCGGGGTCACCCTTATCAGGCCGACGGTTCTTCCTCCACGGCCGGAACCCAAAGCCAGACTGTCCATCACCTGTTCCACGGCGATACCAGGGAAGTACCGGCGCGGCGCGTCACTATCACGGCTCCCCCGGGTGCCTGGCCAGTGGAAGTTGGGATCGTCAAGGAGCTGCCTGTACCGGTCCTCCTCGGCAGGGATTGGCCAGGGTTCGACCGCCTCTTCGCCTCCGCTAGCCAGCCTGTCAGCCCCGCCGGGAACCGCCCCCAGCGCCGGACGTCCACGAAGCCCCGACGGCGCCCCGTGCTGCTAGCCTCGGACAGCCCCAGGGAGGGTGAGTCTTCCCGTCATAACCCTAACCTCTTCTATGACCTCTTCAAGCAGGTGGCTGGGGCTGGGGCCTTTGCCCGGGAGCAGCACGAGGATGACTGCCTCAAACACTGCTGGGCCCAAGTGAGGGTCGCCGAAGGGAAGGATCTCCAACCGGCACCCCACCCAACACCTCATTTCGTGGTCAAAAACGGCCTGCTGTACTGTGTCGCACAGCGAAGGGGGGAGGAAAAAACCTTGCTGGTGGTCCCAAGGACCAAGACAGGAGCGGTGATGGAGCTGGCGCATGCCCATCCCATGGCCGGCCACCTGGGGGCCCAAAACACCATCCGACGCATCCGCGACCGGTTCCACTGGCCAGGCCTGGAGGCCGAGGTGAAGCGCTTCTGTATGGCCTGTCCTACCTGTCAACGGACGTCTCCACGCACCCCTCCCCCCAGCCTGCTGATTCCGCTGCCCATCATTGAGGTGCCCTTCGAGCGGATCGGAATGGACCTAGTAGGGCCGCTGCCGAAGTCCGCCCGGGGACATGAACACATTCTGGTCATCCTGGACTATGCCACCCGCTACCCGAGGCCATCCCCCTTCGCAAAGCCACCGCGAAAGCCATTGCGCAGGAGCTCTTCCTGCTGAGTAGTCGGGTCGGCCTACCATCCCAGATACTGACTGACCAGGGCACCCCCTTCATGTCCCTGGTGATGGCTGACCTCTGCAAGCTCCTCAAGATCAAACAGCTCCGCACCACTGTATACCACCCGCAAACGGACGGCCTGGTTGAACGATTCAATCAAACATTGAAGCAGATGCTGCGGCGAGTGGCTGCAGAAGACAGGCGCGACTGGGACAAGATGCTGCCCTACGTGTTGTTCGGCATCCGGGAGGTGCCCCAGGCTTCCACCGGATTTACCCCCTTCGAGCTCCTCTTCGGCCGGCAGCCCCACGGCCTGCTAGATGTCGCCTGAGAAGCCTGGGAACAGCAGCCGGCCGTCCACCGTTCCACGATCGAGCATGTCCGGGAGATGCGGGAGAGGATCGACAGAGTCATGCCCATCGTCCGGGAGCACATGGCAAAAGCTCAGCAGGCCCCAGCAACGACATTACAACAGGGCGGCCTAGCCACGGGAGTTTCAGCCAGGAGACCACGTCATGGTCCTCGTCCCCACTGCCGCCTGTAAATTCTTGGCCAGCTGGCAAGGTCCCTACACCGTCACGGAAAGGATCGGCCCTGTCACCTACCGAGTCCGGCAGCCCGGAAGACGCAGAGAGGACCAACTGTACCACATAAACCTTCTGAAGCGCTGGGTCGGGTCCAGGCCCCAGCTGGCAGCCCTCGCTCATCAACCTCCCATGGCTGTGGACATGGACCCCCATCTCTCGGCCGCCCAAAAGTCGGAGCTGCAACACCTGGTCAGTCAGTTCACCGAGTGTTCTCTCCCCAGCCAGGGCGGACCCACGTACTCAAGCACGATATCCGCACAGCACCCGGAATGATCGTCCGGCAGCGGCCCTATCGTGTTCCGGAGGCTCGGCGACACGCCATTGAGGAGGAGGTACAGGAGATGTTGAGGTTAGGGACCATCGAACCGTCACGCAGCCCCTGGTCCAGCCCCATCGTCATGGTTCCAAAGCCCGATGGCACCTTCCGCTTTTGCAATGACTTCCGCCGCCTAAACGAAGTCTCGGAGTTTGATGGCTACCCCATGCCGCGGGTCGATGAACTCTTGGACCGCCTGGGAAGGGCCCGGTACATTTCAACCCTCGACCTCATCAAGGGCTACTGGCAGGTCCCCCTAACCACAAGCCAAGCCGAAGACTGCGTTCTCGACCCCCAGTGGCCACTGGCAGTACCGGGTCCTACCCTTCGGCCTGCATGGGGCTCCCGCCACCTTCCAGCGGCTAATGGACATCCTCCTGCGGCCCCACCAGGCCTACGCGGCCGCCTACCTGGACGATGTAGTCATTCATTCCGAGACTTGGGAGGAGCACCTGGAGCGGCTGCGGAAGGTGCTATCGGAACTCCGCGGGGCTGGACTGACCGCCAACCCCCGTAAGTGTCACCTGGCCCTCACCGAAGCCAAGTACCTCGGCTACCAAGTGGGCCGCGGCCTCATTCGACCCCAGGAGAAGAAAGTGGCGGCGATCCTCTCCGCGGCCCACCACCAAAACGCAGGTACGGGCCTTTTTGGGGTTGGCGGGATATTACCAACGTTTCATCCCTAACTTCTCCTCCTTAGCCTCTCCCCTGACAGACCTGACCAGGAAGGGGCAACCAGAGAAGGTCCCGTGGAACCCCGAGACGGAGAGCGCGTTCCAACGGGTGAAGGCCGCCCTCACCTCCGAGCCCGTGCTCAGGGCCCCCGACTTCAATCGCCCCTTCCTGGTGCAAACGGATGCATCTGATACCGGGTTGGGAGCCATCCTCTCCCAGGTCATCGACGGTGAGGAACACCCGGTGATCTATATCAGCCGGAAGCTGACCTCAGCGGAACGACGGTATGCGGCCGTCGAGAAGGAGGCACTGGCCGTCAAGTGGGCAGTCCTGGAGCTCCGCTACTACCTTCTCGGCCGCCAGTTCACCCTGATCACGGACCACGCCCCCCTACAGTGGATGGCCCGGGCGAAGGACACCAAACGCCAGGGTGACTCGGTGGTTCCTCGCGCTCCAGGACTTCCACTTCACCGTACAACACCGGGCGGGGACGGCCAATGCAAACGCCGATGGACTCTCGAGGATATGGTCAGCTTTCGCAGGTCTGTCAGGCTCCACTCCCCGCCCTCCCCCAATCTCCCCACTTCTCCACAGGGACAGGACGACGCTTGGGGGGGGGGAGTGTGACGCGTGTCCCGAGCTCTCATCAGCGTCGCCCTGGAAACAGAGCAGGCACACCTGCACCTGCTCATTATGGGCTGAGCGGTCACACACCTGCAGCCCATTGCAGACGGGCTTTATAAGCGGCACCGACGAACACAGAGGGGTGAGATGTCTCCAAAGGACTCAGCTAACAATCCTCTGTGTTTCTCCTCCAGACAGCAGCGTGTGACCGCCAGGCCGCTAAAGACACGGACCTCACGGACCCACACAGCACTGCGCACCGAGGGAGGAAGAGAAGGCTGAGCAGCACCGGAACCCCTCACGTTGGCTATTTTTTCCCTGCACCACCCCAATAAAATCCACCCTTCGGGGAACTCAACTTGATCCTCGTGTCGTGTGCTTCTTCACCCCGTCACAATATATATATATATATATTCTTCACCCCATATATAATATATATATATATATATATATATATATATATATATATATATATATATATATATAGAGAAGAGATTTATTTATGTCATTATATCTTCAAATTGCATTTAAATGTATTTTGGAATAAAAGACAAAACTAAAAAAATTAAACACATTTGTAAGCATGCTAATTTGTAATAAAGTTGTATATATATATAGTTGTATTTATATATTTAGTTTTATTTTAGTTGTGAATGACTGGAAATTGGAATGTGAATCGTTCATCATAATGCACAAAAGACACTCACTTGTCACCATTTACTGGCATAATTATATTAAGTGAATTAATCTTTTTGATTTGAACAGATTCAGAATTGAAAGAATCAAAATCCTTACCACCAACAGCCATTTGTATTAAATTAAAGGGTCTAATGCTAGCATACAGAACCCAAAAATAATCATTGTCCATGAGTCAAACTCCAAACCTTCCTAACATATGCCTCAAAAACAACTGAAACACATCTCTACAGAGGAGATTTGATTAACAACTAACACTGATTACATTAATGCCAAAAACCAACTCAAGAACACCCCAGCAACCAAATATCAACATCCTGGCAAGCAACCACAACATCCTTTTGAGATTATAAGAATGCAAGTCTATCATATTTCATCTGTTCATACTTCATCAATTTACATAACAAATCTCTTTGACTATAAGCATTTTGAAATAATGCAAACGTAAAGTGTCATTTCTATGTGAACTACTCTCAAAAATATTGAAATATAGGAATGAATTCACTAATGTAGATGTTAACACAGTAAGCACAGCTTCAGTTTATCAGACAAATGTATGTACACAATGTGTTATGTACTACACAGACACACACATATATACATACATTTAATGTATGTAAGAAGACAATATGAGGGACTACCTCCTTTTATGTATATATGTGCTGGAAACCAACTGCACGCTTATCTCTCCGATGGAATGATCCTTCTAATTAGCAGCTCCTACCACCATGAACATTTACATATCAAACACAGAAAGTCTGCTCATTTATCTCCACCTTTTTCTTCATTTTTTGTAGCCAAAGCACTGATGGGATTCCTTAACTCAAAAAAATAGGAGCAAACTCAAACCATACGGGGAATTCAAACAGATTGGCCCCATTCAGCTGAGAGCTAATTGGACTTTGGTGTAACAAAAGACATTGGCTTCAGACTGGATGGGGATCCCAGTTCTCCCAGCTGTAAACTTGCTCGCCTCTCTCTGTTTTTAACCATGCACTTAACTCCTTTTAAAAAGAAAGAGCTTGAGCTGTCTAACAAACCAAATAGAAATGTGCTCAGAGAGTGGCCCCTGCGGTTAAGGTAAATATGAGTGCATGGAGGAAAAAAAAAAAGAAAAAAAAAATCACGGGTCTCATTTATGAAACACATGTACTATTGGATTTGGTCCTAAATTCCATGGATTTTATCCTACTTCGGAAGAACAAATTGGGAATTATAAAGACAGAAACTGACATGAAACTGTTCTTTTTGGCAGTCATTTACAAGTAATGTAATTGATTCAACATGAAGATATAAAGACAAATAGGCAATCATATTATACAACATTAATAGAATTATATGCGTAACTCAAATGAGCAGTGTTTTAAGTGCTCTGTTATAATTACATCACTGAAATTCACTAATTTGCATATGTTTTCCTGATAATAATATATGACTACACATGGATTTCCTTGCCCACTGCTGATGTTGTTTTTCTAAACCACAAGGAGATAGCCTATTTGTGCATTTTGTAGAAGTTAAAGCACTTGTACACATAGCTCTTGTATTTAAGATGAACTGTGATTTATAAGGAGCAATGCATTTAGGAAAATGTTTTGTGCATATGGTGATATAATTTATTCACTTTTTGGAAACTGTCACACATTCAGACTTTATAAATGAGGCCCCTGGTTTGAAACAAGACCACTTAGAACCACACCTGATATATTTTTAAACCAATGCACCAAATATAAAATCTAGATTATTATTATGTTTCATTGGTCGATATGGCACATAGTCTCGCGTAGCCAGACCTTCATATTGTATTTTTTTGTTTCATAGCAGCTTTCATTGGCCAAGGACCACCCATGAGGCCGTTTGACCGACATGTCACACAAACCAATCACAGTTCGTTTCGTTCAGCGTCACGTTTGGTGGCGTGGAAATGTCGCCACAATAACAGACCGGTGTGTAAAATTCTCAGACGTATTTTAAAGATTCTATGCTTTAAATATTTCACATACTTTTGAAAATCCAGCGTTTAATTAATCCTGATAAATGCATGTCATCACAGTTGTAAACACTATGGCTTTCTTCTTTCGTGGGGGGGTTTGGCACCACGGTATCTTTGTTTCCAGACAGAACGTTAAAGAACGTGACACACACGTCTCGCGGAAATCCTGTAGAATTCAACCAATCCGAAGATGACTTCGACACTCCTGAAGTGTTTCCACATTTGTGTCCCATATGCATCAGACGTTTAGCCAACGGTCCGGGGGCGTGACGTCTGAGGCTGAGACTATATGGCACAGGTCTTGGCTTTTATGCTGCCACCTATTGGTGTGAATGTAAAATCACACAAAATCAATCATTTACAGTTACCAATAACGTTATAAAAATTTTCACAGGTCTCTTTGTCCATTGGAATTTGTTTTTCCTTATCCAAAAGTATTCAGTAACAAAAATTCATACTGCATCTTGATTTACATACTGTACTTAAACTGAAGTATGTACTGTGCAGATTAAAGAAAAGTTAATATTTTTGAGTATACTCTGGCTAGTTAAATTCATTACCTTAAAATGTATTACTTGACATGTAGGTACACATTTACATTATTTTTTTGAACCAAAACAAATCACAAACTCATCCCCTTACATAGTGCAAGTAGTTGTGGGCAATAGTTGGTCACAAAGGATGCATGTATGTACATTTTAAAACTTCACTGGAAATTCACTAGTTATATATACTATTGAAAAAATACTATTAAGGACAGATGTTATGCAAATTGGGATGCAGATAAAATGTGTAGTATTCAGCTGGCCACGTGTTTCAACATGACGGGTGACCACCCTTAGAGACAGGACTCTACAAACAAAATTGTCCCTAAAGCCCTATGCGCTGTTATGAAGATACATCAGACCTTCCAAACATCTCAATTCAAAGATATAGTCACCAGCCTCAAAACTGCCCGCCTCTATCTAGCTTCTTTCACAATACTTGTGACATGAATAAAACATTCCACATCTTGAGTGTCCAGATATGATATATATCTTCAATTTGTGCAAGTGTTTTTTACAGCATAACCTGTGGGGACTGTGCTTGCAAGAAGAAACCGGTTAGCTCAGAGGCATTTTAATGCTATACAGTAGATCAGGAAAAATGCCTTTTTGGGGATATCAGCCTGCAGACAGATGAGGTGTTTGCATGTACAGAGACATGTGCAGTAAATGTGTTTTTTTAATATGACCAAAAATGAAACATGCAAGACCTGAAAAATATAGTCTCAGATACATACAGACAAGTCTAACTTTATCACAGATAAAATGCTGCATATCTTCTTATGCTGAAGGCATTGTGTTTATTCATCTTGGCATGACGAGAATGTAGATGTGCCGCTTATTGTGAAGAGTCCACTTGCAAGTATGTCTGTCATACTCTTATTGACATGGCATCCTAAGGAATATTTTTAAAATCCCTAATCTTAAAAATTAAACATCAGCACGTAGTTAGTGCTGAAACATTTGTGCTACGAAGATGGATATCTCATGTGGATGATCGGATAATAAAATAGAAAACAAAAGAAATAAAAACAAAAAACAAGAAAAAGATCATACGTCGCAAGAAATGTATGGGAAAAAACGGTACTTAAGGGGCCATCCACATAGAATGCTGTTTTGCAGTAATAAAAAGAGATTTTTTTTCCAACCAAAATGACTTTGTCCCAATGTGTCCCTGAGGCATTCACATCATTCTTGAATCGAAGAGAAAGGACATGTGAGTGGAATTAAGGGGTGATTCTTGACCTGCTTTATGCAGAATAAACTCCTATTACATGCTGATTGGCCGTGTAGGGTCTCAGTTGCCAAGCAACCATCCAGCGGTGGCTGAAGCTCGCTGAAAGGCAGCTGCTTATAGCCGTTTCACCCTGAGTGGTGGGTTTAGGGCAATGCGCAACACAACATAGCCAGACTTCTATATGATGATGCAAAAAACGTATCACACAAACATGAGGGAACATGAGGCTTTTGGAGCAAACCTTACATTTATATTCATGTCTCAGGGGTGTTTCAGTGCAGAGATATTTACTCATGGAAAGCTACAACTGCATCCATAAACAGCTTGTGTAAAGATGACAAGGGTAATGAAGATTTAGTGACAATTACATCAAAATTGAGTGTGAACAGAGAAGACATTTTTCAATTTTCCTGAAACACTTACAAAAAAAAAAAAAAAAAAAAAAACACCATGATATTGCTATGTTTTGTGTTTGTTTGTTTGTTTTTTTGGGACATGCATGGTAATATTACCATTTTTAGACATGTACCATGGCAATATCAGTAGTTTGGACATGCACTGTGCAAGGTAACCCCATTCGTCTTTGTAAATATTAATATTTATGCTATTTATTTCTGGATTTATACTATTGTAATTTAATCACTTCCACATTTATTTGATAATATGATTTTTTTTATAAAATAAAAATAAAACTGATGCCAAAATAACAACATGAAATAGTTATATTAAAAAACGTATATAAATCTTATGTAAAACATAAGTTTAAAAGTTTAAATACAAAGGTTTGGGTTAAGTAATATATTTCAATAATATAATTCAAGTTTTTATTGTTTTCATCCAGTACATGAAAATATCATATAAGGCCACATATAAGGCTACATATAAGGCCAGAATATATACAGTGGCTGCAATTAACAAAAATAAATGAAATACTAAATAAGGAAAAAAGGACAGAAAAAAGGAAGAAACTAAATAAGGGTAAGGGGAAAAAATTACATGATCTTGCATCCAAGTAGTGCAAAAAATAAGGAATCAAAGTTAATGTGTCACATGGAAAGACAATGTCACATAAGACCAGAAATCTTCCCAGACAGGGATACTCGCAGGGACACATGCGCTCTTCTTATTATGTAGTTTGTAAAGCAAACGTTCATACACTCTGGGGTTTTGGGAGTTTTCCAGTGCTTCAAAATGACTCACAGAGACCCCCACCATGATCTCTGCAAACTCTCCATTTGAAATATTTGGCATCTGCTCCCTGTCTCCCAACAGACACAGTTTTGGTGATAATGGTATTGTTGTTCCAAGCCATTTGCTCAAAATATTAAAAATTTGGTGGCATAAAGGCTGAATAAGTGGACACACCCAGATACAGTGATTAAAAGTATACCTCTGTTCTTTTGACATTTACAACAAACATTATTATTTGTCAGACCCATTCTATTAAGTCTAGGAGGTGTCAGATAGATCCTGTGTATGATTTTGTACTAAATTGCCCTCTGGCTTCTCTTACATATTTACCTGTATCTGATAAGATTCTTTTCCGCTCTTTGTCTCCGATTACAGCCCTAATGTCCTTTTCCCATATTGTCTTTAAATTTTAGCAGTCATTGCTGAGCACATGGTTGGTCGTCCTGTAGATTACAGAGGCTTTTTGTTGGGAATGAGGCAGTTAAGAAGCCCAAGATATGGTTTCCATCCTTGTACTGGATTTTTGTAGAAACACAATTTCTAAAAGTAAGACTTTTTTTTAAAGAAATTAATACTTTTATTCAAGTAAGGACACATTAAATTGCAAAAGTGACAATTAGATATTTCAAGACATTTATAATGTTACAAAAGTCTTGTGTTTCTAATAAATGCTGTTCCTTTCTGTTCAGTCCTGAAAAAGACATACACACACACACACACACACACCAATTAATCTGATTAAGAAATTATTATTTTTTAATTTAAATTACTTTAGTATTTTATGAAATATGTTAGGTTTGTAATCACATAGAAACAGAGAATTCCATTCGATAGATTTTTTACAGTAAATGCACTATATTACATGATTACAATACAATGCAATTATTGTAATTACTGTAAAACTAAAAAAGCTATGTTATTTTAATTTTTATATTAGGTAAGGTATTTGATTTGTATTGTAGTGTAGTAACAGGAGCTTAGTCTGCTGTTAGTGCAAAAACAATTTGTAAAAAATACGGTGACGTACAGTAGTTAACCTAACAATTTTCCAAACAAGCTTAATGGAAGCTAGTGCAGGAGAGATAAACTGCTGTGATGTAATTGCATGAGGTGCTCTGAGAAGAAGCTACTCTGCTCTCCAACTCAAATTTCATTGATAAATCCAAGATGTCTTTATTGAGCTGCTCAAGACCACAGGACAGACAGGTCCATTCATCTCCTTTTGACACGGCACATTATGGTATCTCTGCAATCTACTCAAGCTGCTCCGCTCCCCTGTGTCTAGTTGTCCTTCATATCAGACAGCACAGAGGAGGAGTAGTTCTGGGAAATATCCATTCACTTCATAGCCTCGGTCTAATAGCTAGTACACATTTTTTGACCAGTGTAAAAAAAATGCCTATTTAGAGGCAATATTTACCACCTGGAATTGATTTAAGGGGTTTTTTACATTTATGAAAGTGCATTTTCAGGGGTTAAATTAGGCTGAACAGCATTCCAGCACCTTGGACTAATATGTGATAAACAGGCTGAATTATTACTCTGCGCAAACTGATATATATATACATATAATAATAATGCATGTTTAATTCTGGTTTTCATCATTTGCCAATCATAAATCTTCTACACATCATTATCTGTCCTTCCTCTTCAATGGCTATCAATACACGTAGCAACAAGACCAAAAAAAGGCATTTCAAGTGTGCAAACACACTAAAACTATGCCTTAATATTAAATATGGTGCTTACACACACACACACTACTTCTGACACACACAGATTAGCTCAGAATACCTCCGTCTAGCCTGCTCTAGTCAGGTATCCTTAGAGACTCACAGTTTGGCAGCAGAGAAGGAAGTCTGGCCAAAAGAGCACCGGACTGGAGAGTCCGCTCAAGGAGAAAAGGGAGAGAGAGATAGAGCACGATACAGAGAAGTTTCACTTTAATGGAAGTCGTGAGCTTCCTCTAAAGGTCTCTTAATGCCTCCTACATGTGACAGCTGATTTATCACTCCTTATGAGAGTTTGATGGTGGCAGTGTCACAAGGGCTGAGACCTCAATATCAATAAGAATGAGTCATCCTTTCAAAATCTCTGCCACTTTGCTCTGAACAGGAATTGATTTGGTGGGATATATGTCCTTAGATTGATCCTCAAGCTTTTCATATGTTAAACAGTTCTTAAAGGGACAATTCATCTAAAGTGTAACACTCTCTTATTATTGACTCACCCTCATGTCATTGCCGTCTTTCTTTAATCCGCACCTTCAACAATCAGCATAAACAAATCATAAACACAGCCTGTTTGATTTGTACTTTTCAGAAGCTGTTTTAATCTGTTATCCATGGAAAATCTTCCCCATCTTCCACAGCTCTCAAATCTCATTTGTGCATGCGTTTAATTTAAATATAGTAGATGCATTGCATCAGCTTTTAGTTTATTTGTTTAATTTAAATATAGTACAACAAGATTGCCTCAACTCTCCCCATAATGAAATTAAGAATCCATTCACAAATGACCGTGAATTGATGTCAATTTGCCTTATAAAAATGTGTGTGTGTGCCATAGCAGGCAGCATTTTAATAGATGTTTGCTTCCCATTTTATAGACAAAATAATAAGGATAAATGTGGAAAAAAGGGAGTCTAGAAAAGCATTGAAAAGGTAGCCAAAGGATTGATGTTAACTTCCCATCCCTTGAATTGGCCGAAGTATTCCCAACTGCTCAGGCCCTATTCAACCTCAGCATCAAAGGTTCTCTGGCATTGGTTTGGCAATCCATGGAGAATTCCAATGGGATTAATAATTCAGAAATCATTCGGGTGAGAGCACAGTAAGGTCCTGTGAGATTTGACAAAAAGATCACACACAACGGAGGAGGAGTAAGCATGAGTCTCCAGTGAGATAGGAGAGAAAACCAAGTGTTGGCTAGGAAATGGAGGAGGAAGGGGATAATCTCATCACAAGATACGGTATGAATGTCCAAAGGGACCAGTGAGAGTGTATCACTTGGAGCGGAGATAGATTAGGTCACTCCAAGGAGCACATGATGGCTTTTCCTGCTATCATTTTGGACAAAAAAGAAAGGAATGAAGATCTTTAAGAAGGTTTAAAAGTGGATAATACAGATAAAAATGTCTCAGTGTGAAGAAACAAAGACAAATTGGCATAAACAATCTTCCAAGTCGGTAAAAAAATGATGCTTTGATGTAATAAACCATGGCTAGATGAAGGGATACACCGATGGACGAAAGCAAGATTAATAGTCGGTAAAAAAAATGTAATTTGAATAAATGGCTGTTAATGAATCTATTAAGACCAATACAAACATTCACATGTCATCAATGAGACCATTTTTATTCCTTTTTTGTTTACAGAAAAGGGTTCAATTATTTATTTAACTGGCTGCTTTTTCCCATAAGACCTTCGTTCATCTTCAGAACTGAAATTAAGATATTTTGGATGAAATCGGAGAGCTATCTGACCCTCCTTAGACAGCAACGCAACTGAAATGTTCCCAGGTCCAGAAACGTAGTAAATACATCGGTAAAACAGTCCATGTGAAATTAGTGGCTCAACTTCAGTTTTGCGATGCTACGAGAATACTTTTTTTGCGCAAAGAAAACAAAAATAACAATTTACTCAACCATTCTTCTCCCCCAAGTTACTTCTTCCGCCATTTTGGAGAGTACCCAAGAACCTTTTTGATGTAATCAGCGTTGTTGACGTTCGGGGGAAAGCATGTATATGCATTGTAATAATCTCTTAAATGGCGGAAGACGTAACTCATGTAAATCATGTTATTATTGTTTTCTTTGTGCAAAAAAAAGTATTCTCATAGCATCGCAAAACTGAAGTTGAGACACTGATGTCACATGGAGTGTTTTATCGTTGTATTTACTACGTTTCTGGACCTAGGAACATTTCAGTTGCGTTGCTGTCCATAGAGGGTAAGATAGCTCTCTGATTTCATCAAAAATATCTTCATTGTGTTCCGAAGATGAACGAAGGTCTTACGGATTTGGAATGACATGAGGGTGAGTAATTAATGGCAATTTTCATTTTGGGATGAACTAACCCTTTAAGCATGTGCATATTAAGCAACCCATTCATCCTGTTTGCTGTTTTTTATGCAATGGTCTGAACAGACAAATCACATGCAAAAACTGGACTACATTTTCGTGCTGAACATTTATGTTTGTGTGAACAGACCTTAAGTACAAACTGGTGTACAAGTCAAGTTGTCAGGCTAATCACAACCTGTATGCTAAGTTAGTATGCAAGCTACCTAATCAGACATTACTGGTCATTATAATGTAGTTCAAACAACACTTATAACATGATTTTGTAGGAATTGTAATCAGGGTACTCAGTACAAGTTCTTTTAATCAATGTTATCACTTGGGGTCCTAATGTAGACCCAATTTCAAAGGAAGAAACAGATTTCTCTCGAAACCGGATTAGGCTCTATGTAGATTGAAGAAGTTGAGAATTTTAGCTAATGCTAATAATGAGCATAGTCCCTGAGGTTTTGATTGTTGTTGTTGTTATTTTTAGCTAATGATAATTATGTGAATGTTACTTGATGAGCTAGGATTAGGATGTGTTCATGTAGAGGTGCCAACTGTTTGCAAATGCGTGACTGGTCTGACAACAACTGTTATGGCTACTGAAAGTGATATCTAATCTATATAAATATTACACTGCGCTCAAAAGTGGAAATGACAAATGAATCAAAATAGAGGTCCACTCTGCTGCTCTCAATTACAAATGGTGCAGTGATTGTATCAGAGGTTAATACCATTGTGCTTTTATATACACCTTAGTGCACAATGACTATCATTCTCAGATACTATGAATTAAACCAAATATTTATCTTATAATCCAAGGTATCTCATATCATATTTTTATTACATGGTGATATGATAATATAGTATATTTGTAGTCATTTACCAAGGTAACACTTAAAAAAAGTAGCATAGTGGTACTATGTTATCACACAGTGGTATCACAGACTACTGAAATCCATGTATTTAAACAGGACGAAGGTACTTCCAAAAGTACTACAGGACTACTGCAGTAAATGTCCAAATTACTACAGTAGTACATTTTGGTACTGCTGTGTAGGTGAATTATTTTGAAGTTATGTGCTTCAAATAATAAAATGGTATTACAGTGGAACATCATTTAATGATTTTTACTATGGTATTACCATGCCACCATGGTGCCATGTTACATTTTGGTACTTATTTGTAGGTGAATAAGTTGAAGAATATTAGCTGAATTACATTTATAAAAAGTACTATGGTATTACCAAGGTACTACAAATAATACCATGGTTTTACTAAAAACATTGATATTAAAACCCAAAACACTTCAAAGTATACCATGGTATTACCATGCCACATCTACTCAAAATACAGCGTACAAGGTAACAACATATTTGTATTATTTATACCACAGTATTACCATACACTGTGTCAAAAAACATAGAAATCACATGGTATTTTTTAAAGTGTAATTACATATAGGTACTTATTGGTAAGAATACAATATAAAAACACAGTATTACCATGGTATGTCTCATTATATTATTGTAATAATTACATAGAGTGTTTTTTCAGACTGTAATCATCCAAGGTTTCAAAGAATTTCAAAGAATGTTGTGGTATTACCATGATACATGTCTATGGTATCCACCTTATTTTTCCCGTAAGAGTGGGTGGCCATTTGTAAATTTAATGTGTCTGGCTTCCGTTGTCATCCACTTCCAGCTATTTTTAGCTGTACAAAACAGCTTGTTTTGCTGCTTGATATTGCAAACTTGTGTGTTTTACCACATTATTTTAATGGATTAACTTAATTATGAACACACTGGTTTGTAGTGCAAACAGTTTTACCGTTTACTGCACTTGTTATTTCCCTATAGCGGCTAATGAACCGGAAGTCTTGCACATTCACAGAAAACGGCTCACTTCCTCGTTAAAAAATAAGGTGGATACCATGCTACTTTTTGATACTTTATCCTTCCACAAACCAAATCCCAAATGATTTGTAGTATCTGCAAAATACAGCTCACTCGACCATCATCTCTCTCTCTCATAGCTGGAAGGGGATCTAGCCTAGATTTCTACCAAGGTCTTCCCTTCACCATCAATGATGACTCACCAGTCTTGTTTTTGCCTCCGTTCAGCTCACAGATACAGCTCTATGGTATCGCACAGCTGGGTGTGCTGAAATTGACATACTGCAACCATGACAACACATCTTTTCAAGGAAAGCCTCCAAGGACACAAGTGTTAAAAAAGGAATAAAACAAAGTTATGGCTGTAATATAGATCTGTGTAATCTATGTACCGTTATAATTAGTTAACGCTCACACGTGTTGTAACGTAACATTTTGAGCCACTAAGCTGATGGATTAGGTTTTGCAAAGGAGGAAAAGTTTTTATGTGGCTACGTTACACATGGTTCCCATCCTTTGCTTGTAACTCATCTTATGCCCTCTGTTAGAACAGTTTTGACCAGGCAGAGAAAAACAACACCACTAATCATTTGGGCCCACCGGCAAGCCCATTCAGATGAAAAATACAATTACAGA
The DNA here is from genome assembly GCF_018340385.1 of Cyprinus carpio. NCBI lineage: Eukaryota > Metazoa > Chordata > Actinopteri > Cypriniformes > Cyprinidae > Cyprinus > Cyprinus carpio. The sequence goes on from NC_056575.1 coordinate 14,888,869, forward strand.
AAGAGAGGACAGCATTCACATGCACCCAGGACAGTCTCAGGCTAACGTTCACACATTAAACTAGAGCCAGAGGGCTAAACACAGTTCAGGATACACCGCACAGTGATGTAGGGCCAAAATTTGTGAATGTCCGGTGAGAGCGGTTACAGAAATGGTCTTGCAGTGTAAGTGTAAGCCAAACTTGCAAAGTAAGGACTACAAAAGGAACTTAATTACATTAAAAACATAGTTACAAAATCTAATAGATAATGTCAACTGCAAATTCCCAAAGGAGGGAATCACATTTAGCTAAATGTTCGGTGTAAAATACACACCTGCAATAATAAAATCTAAAAATATATGTGTATGTGAATTGCTCATATTCTACACCGCTTGGTGGAAGAAATGTTTGTTCACATTTTGTTTCAGATCAGTAAACATAACTATTGAGGTTTTATCAGTACAGTTGGTGGTGTTTTATTACATTATCGTTTCCACTGTTTAATATATGCAATAAGCCACCCAACTACAGCAAATTTACCACAGTTACAGTGGTTTTAGGATCACTATAATTTATAATTAAATGCATTTTAAATGACTGTAACACACAGCCTATTATGAGTCATCGCATTAATGCTTTTATAGTGCTAAACACTTCTGGATATTCCAAATTTCTTACTTATGATTCCCTAAAAACAGATCCGTCAAATTTGACTGCCTGTTTCTAACTGCGAAATAACAGTAATTGAAACAAACAATCAATAATTGATCAATGATACTGTTACACTTCAGCACCAAAAAAAGTGGTACAACAACAAGAACAAGAAGATCTGGTCTCCTGTAGGAGCTAATTTGGTTGCATAAATATATCTTTCGCTGGAGTGTACTCGAGACTCAAGCATCTGGCCATTATAAAAACATTTAAGCTAATGATCCCAACATATTAAGCAGATTCTACACTGAAGCCCCTCACGGGTCCACAGCCACGAGCCGTCTCTGAGAATAGGTGCAGTGGCTAATCTCTGCCCATGTGCTCCTTACACATTCTCTCTGTCTAAAGCACCCTCGGCCTCCTGTTGTGCAGCCTCATGAATCATTCATCAATACTACAGAAAAGAAAGGAGAGTCTTTCAACGGGAAAATCAATGCTGGTGTCAGGGGGAAGCCCTGGCTCTCTGTCTGGACCACAGAGGCAGACGTTACGCTCTCGAATGACGCTACAGTCAGCTCTTCACTGATAGAACATCAAAGACACACAATTAGAAGTACATGGGAGATATAAACCTTTATGTCACACATTATGACACTTGGAAACTAAAGAGGACATTTTTAATTGGACCCCATGCTGTGGATATATGTATGTAGACCACGCTGACTGTGTCGTGCTGGACAAGACTGTGTTTTCTAATATCGTCAGATGTCTCGACTCACACTGGTCCTGCATTCTCTCAGAAGTCTAAATCAAAGCTCAGCACTGGATAACTGGATAAAAGACATTCCTCAATACATTTTACATTTAATCTTTTAACAGAATAAAAATCAATCAAAAAGCAATAAATTTTTGCTACCGCTGTTGGGTAAAATAGTCAGCACAATAAAAACACAATAGAATACATTTGAATAATATAAGAATATATATAAAACAACAACTACAACAACTATTATTATTATTATTATGGAGTATTTATTGTTGCAATTTTATACTAAAACAACAATAATTATTAATGTTATTATTATTTTTGGTGTTGTATTATAGCATATTATACATGTTGTTTTCACAATATTACAAAATTTGGGGGGTTTTTTTACATTTGGATATGATTTTTTAGATTTGCTTCTAATACATTTTAAATGCAGGTGTTTTCAATTGTTAACATTTTGCAAGATGCCTTTATTGTATGTATTTTTATTTTTTTTTTAGTTATTCTTCTCAAATTTTAGTCAATAAAATCATCTTGTGACAAAACACCTGCTCTTTTTCCTATGCAGCAATGGTAGAAATGTTCAATAGCTTTTTTTAGTCAATACCTTCATACAGAGACTGACAGTCAAAAATAAACCCACCCAAGAACATTCACCAGAGTAAAACTCTCCCCTGCACCATATACTGTAAACAATCCTTGGTCTTGTTTAAAAGTATAAAGAAGATTGGCATCTACTTTCACAAAAAGGCAAACATCGGGCAAATGCCCCTTCATCCATTTCAGCTTTATTTCCACGTTAACCCTCTTGATAAGTTTGAGCTTGCTTACAAGAGCTGTCACTCACACAGTGCAAGATCGATGGGGAACGTGGAGCCTTTGTTGCCGTCTGTCAAAGCAGTCACACTGAGATCTCTGTCACAGGGACTGCATCACATATGCCACGCTCAAATCACACAGGACCACCTCATCTTATCATCACACACTGTTTCAGCCTTACAATCAAACCTCAACACAAAAAAATCTGACAGCAATATTCTGACACAGAGTTTATTTTAGTATATTAACAGGATTATGGCTATACAAATATAAGTGATTGCCACTTTTATTCAGTTTTTGCTGCTTAATTCGAATTATTCAGCTTTGCAGCTTGCTGGTAGGCTATATGAATTACATGAGGTATTTATCTGCTATGAAATATAATCCATTTCATGACAGAATTTGAAAGAGATTAGTTTATGAGAGCTTCAGATGAAATTGCTGTCTGGAGGTTATCAAGAAATCTAAAAACATTAGTCAGATTGCTTCTTTCAAAGCATCTCAGGAAGGTTCAAATATTGCCTGAATGTGATATTAAAAGGCCATTCAGCAATTATATTTAGTGGCATTTGCTTTTACTAGTGCTCATACTTTTGGTTAGGGGTTTTTAGAAACTAAAACTACTTTTCTGAAGCAATTTGTTTATGATTTTTGCCTGGTGAAAATAAAACAAGTTAAAAACTAAATACTATTATTTTTATAATTGTCAACTGTCATTTATTCACTACAGTTCAAACGTTTGAGGTCAGTATTGTTTATTTTTTCATTCATTTATTTATTATCGAAGGAAACCAATATTTTTATTAAGCAAGGATGCATTAAATTATTCAAAAATGTCAGTAAAGCCATTTATACTGTTATAGATTCTATTACAAATAAATACTGTTCTTTTGCTCTTTCTATTCATCAAAGAATCCTGAAAATATATATCATAGTTTAACAAAAATAATACTCAGCACAGCTGTTTTCACACCTGATTTCTGAAGGAGCATGGGACACTGAAGACTGGAGTAATGAATGCACAATACATTTTAAAATATATTAAAATAGAAAATGCTAATAATATTTTACAATATTACTGTTTTTCATTAAATAAATGCAACCTTGGTGAGCATAAGACTCACCAAGTCTTAAAATCATACCAACCCCAAACTTTGTACCAATTGTCTACATTTTGAAAGTCAACAAATAAGTCTATAGTTCACAAGCATGGCAAAAAAAATAAAAAATAAAATAATTAAAATACAAAAAGCAAACAAATCCTGCTATACTTCAGTCTGAATATAGCCTGCTCAGTTGCCTTTCAAGTTCTTCATTGGTCACTATAGAACCCCAAATAACAAAATCAATATCAATTTCTGTCAGAAGGCCTCAAAAGTCTTGGTATATTATAAAGATTCTGTCACCACTTGCCATTTGAGTACTGCTAAAACCTTAACAAGGTTACTTCCTGTTAAAGCTCAGGTGAAACATGAAGCTTGTTTTAAATTACACCATATAAAGTGTATCAGCTGAAACACTTTCTGCTATGACACACTGCTTTGAACCTCTTAAATAAGACCAATGGAAGGCACCACTTCATTATATAGGCTATGAAGTTGTATACCGATAATGAAAACACATCAGCATTTGCATTTCTGTAAATGCTTTCAGAATCTGTTCCTGACCACCTGACCTAGAAGATTTATTTATAAAAAGCTAAGATGTTGTAGAAACTCATTCATTTACAGTGCTCTGTCCAAACTCCCACACACACACACACACACACTGCCACCATGGAGACTGCTTCATGCAGACCGTCTTCACTCTCTCTCTCTTGAGCAGATAATTTCACTCACATCCGCCTCTGCAAGTTCAGATTCTGTACAGTAAGTGTGTTACACCTGAGATGGAGAAACGTCTTATAGAGAAAACCACACAACATCAATCACAAGGGACAAATATGCACTAAATCTAGTCTTAAAGCATAGTGGAAAAACGGATTTTCATGTTGAAACACTGAACAACAGAAATCTATTTTTCCATAGCTTTAAATGAATATGACTCCTTCAAAGCATAAAACAAAACCATCTCTAGACTGAGTACTTCAAGAAATGAACACCACAAACTAATGTTAATTTTGCTAATGCTAATTTTTTTACTTTTTCTATGTCATTGGTTGTGCCGTGTTAGTTGGTGTGGTCTTTCCTCTCCCAATATAGCATATATTTGAAAAAAAAAAAAAACAGAGAAAGAAGAGAAGATGGGACCAGTCTGATGGATTGGAGGTATATGCAGTCAGTTTCCACTGAGGCTGTGCGTTGTGAAATAGCAACAGAACTGTAGATCTATGGAAGAATGAGGCTCAGAATAGCTTTCTGCAGAGGGTACACACCCTCTACTCTTTCTGCACTGCACCACCTGTTGTTTACCGCTAGCTGATGACAGGTGAAAACAGTAACCGGCATCCACCCACCAGCTCAACACCTGCACACCTCACCACCTAATCAGAATCAGAACAACATCATCTAATGCACCTGCAATAACATTTAATTCATTTTTAATTATTTTTGATAGCTAGAACAATAGATAGAGAAATTAAGACGCCTCACCAGCCTGTCTTAAAACCTTGTGCTAACAGCTGGCTTCCATCTTCTCACAGATCTTTAACAGATCACTGGAGCTGTGTTAAGTTCCTTCCTGCTTCAAACACTCCACCATCATCATCAAAAAAAAAAAAAAAATCACAGGACTTAACAACCAAAGACCTGCACTCCTCCAGACCAAACTAACTCACCTCTCTGTCCCTAACTCTTTTTGTTAGATAATTTTCAGGCAACAGCTAGTGACACTGGAAAAATTCATGTCCAACACCCACACAGCTCTGGCACCTCCCAGGGATATGTGCTCTCCACACTGCTCTTCTCCCTGTACACCAACGGCTGCACTGCAAAAGACCCCTCTGTCAGGCTCCTGAAGTCTGTAGATGACACCACAGTCATTGACCTCGTCCAGGATGGTGACGAGTCTGCATATAGAACAGAGGTTGAGCAACTAGCTGCCTTATGCAGTCTGGAGCTGAACATGGTCAAAACAGTGGAGATGATAGAGAAACCCCCCCAGCACTCCCTCCACTCCTGGGGCAGCAGTGGAGTCATCCAGCTTCCTGGGCGCTACCATCTGTCAGGACTTGAAGTGGGAGTTACACATACACTCCACTGTGAAATAAATCCAGCAGGAGTTGAACTTCCTTCGCCAACTGAAGAAGTTCAACCTGCCACAGATGCTGCAGTCATGGAGTCTGTCCTCTACACTAAATGTCTGGTTTGGCTCAGCTACCAATTCAGACCTCAGAAGACTACAGCAGATAGTCATGACTGCTGAGAGCAGTGTTGTCTTTAGCTGACGCGGGGCCCGGTGCGAGTTAGGGAGTAGTGTGTCTCCCCTTAGTTCTTAGGTGTGGATGTTGAGACCTCGGTATAGTTCAGTTGCCAATCACGTTTTGTGGGTTTTGTGGTTTTGTTCGCCACTGGGGCTCATGTTGTTGCACCCACCTAAGGCTGGCCCTGGCTGAGAGAATCATTGGTACACCACTTCCTACACTCCAACAACTGTATTCATCCAGAGTGAGGAAAAGGGCTGGAAAAAAAAATCACACTGGACCCCTTACATGCAGGCCACTTCCTCTTTGAACTGTTGCGGCACTGCAGAGCACCGAGCACCAGAACAGCCAGGCTCAAGAAATGTTTATTTTAATGATCTACTTTATGAACAGTTAAATGCCCCACTGTCCATTGTGCAATACCAAATAACTCTATTTATACTTTTATTTATTTAGAATAGTATACCTCTTAATCACATTCCCTTGTTTAACTGTACATAGCATATCTGTACATATATTGTCCATGCACTGACGTCATTCAGGGTAATGCTCCACCCCCTTTGACATGGCTCTCAGGCGAACGACAGGAGGGTGACACACAAAACACACGTAGACATGACTCTCCAATGCTGAGGCAGCAGAACATTAAACCGGGCAGGGAAAACGTGTTGCTAGGCAACAAATGCTGAACAAAGCTAACCGACTCAACATAAAGGATAGTGTCCGTGAGTGCTATAGGGCACCGCTGCACAGCAAACTATCAGTCTAGACCATGAAAAAAGACCATTAAACAAGCTGTATATAGGGTGAGCTCTGATTTACTATGAAAAAACTACATTTTCCACTAAATCATGAAAGTATTTGATCTGTCGCAAGGTATTGTTAGCATTTTTAATCGTTATTCACTAAGCGCATTTGTCTTTGTCAGGCCAAGGCGAAAGCTTGGAGCCCCATCAATTGTGCAATCGATTTACAGTAATCCACCTGAGCTGTACAGGGACCCTCTGAGCTCAGAGTACCTTCAGCTCTGGAGCGGGGCCAGATCCAGGCAAACAGCGAATGGGAAAGTCCTCCCAATCCCATTCATCACCGATCTGTCACGTAATTTCTGTGTGAATACAGACAAAGGTCTGTTTCTAGTCAGAATGAAGGAGAGCGTAAGTGAGTTATCAGTCTACATATAAATAAAATGTCTTGATATGGTTTCTCAAAGTCTTAGTAATATCTCACACAACAAACCTCTACTGTAACTGCATTACTATACGCATTTTATTTTACAAATCAAAGGAACGATCTGAAATGAATGCCATGGATGCTGTTAAAAGAGCTTGTTTTTAAGCTGGAACAGTTTCATACAAATTGCAGTTATTTGTAAAACTTACAAAACACCAAACTGTTTCGAAACCTTTTCAAGCCTTCATGTATGTTTGATACTTTAGAACTGCGTTTGAAAAGTATGAAATTCATAGAATCCATCATAGAAATATTGGTTTGGATTATCATAGTTTTAAGAGTTCATTATGAACATGATAATCTAAACAGAGTGAAATAATCATAAAACATTTTAATTTTTATTGTTAAATAGTTCAAACTTACTACCAAATCCCGCAAAATTTAAGATTTTTTATTTAAGATAGGCTAAGAATTTGCTTTAGCAAGACAAATACTAAAAAAAAAATGAATAAAAAATCTCATTCCCACAAGCAAAATAATGTTAAGCACAATACATCTTTTGAGTTTGGTGGTTGTGGAGAAATCTTTTATTAATTATCAATCAACTAATCATCCTGTGATGCATGTATGTCCACTCTGGGACACCGTTTAATAAAATAGTGTGAAAAGTGTTTTGAGAGTATAACAATCCACTAGTCTAAAGGCTGAAGTGCCCACAGTTGAAGAAACATCCATTAACAGAATCCAAATAGTGTTCAGAGAATATTAATCCCTGCAAAAACAGAGTCACCCTGCTCATTCTAGAAGAAAACATGCATATCTCTGCTCTTTGGAAATAGCCATCTGTGTGAGGGAGTTTCTCAAACACTGCAGTATGACAAACAATATCGAAGTGAAGCTTGCACAGGATCACTCATGTACAGTACAATGATAAGATGTTTTACGAAGGCATCAAGGTGATGTGATAACTTAATTATATACAGCAGAGGTGATCAACACTGGCAGTATGTTATTGATGACAGCCTTACTATAGGATCTGAGCAATATGTAATTTTTTTGTGTTGTCAAGAAAAGGGATTCAAACTGAAGGACAGCAAGCTGTGCTAGGGAGTGGATATATGTGTGTATGAAAGGATGTTCATTTAAACAAAGATGTTTTATGCAGAAATACTGTCTGAAACATCTACCATCTGACATTACCATCTGACCCTCGGCATCTGTGCAGTGGTGTGAGAATTTATGTTGACCTGCCAGTGACCCCAGAAGTGGGCACTGAAGCCCAGGGCAAAGCACTCAGCCTGGCATTTTCCTGCACACTTATGTGGCAGCCACCCTACTGTACATCTGCAAATTCAGACCCTCCAGGTGATGTTCTCCCTGCTAGGCAGGAGTGGCAAGGCTTATATAAGTGGCCTATTCTGAACGTACAGAACAAGTGTCACCTCAAGGTAAGTGCATGCAGCAGCACATGACAACACGTGCTGATTGAGTGATTATGAAACATGTCACAAAGTGCAAGTGTAAGCTGAATGTGTGGAATTCATATCACAGCATTCTGACTAAGAAACATTGCCCAGTGAGAACTGATTTACAAGTAAATCAGAGCATGATTTTTGTCTAAAATGTAATTACTTACTACAATATACAGTACAATTATATTACTTAGTCTTTTTGATATTATGCATTTTTCTATTAAGCCCTTCACTTGTGAAATGGGTTACAATGTCCAGAAAGTTGCTTAATACAGAATAAGCCAGTGGTTCTCAACTAGGGGGCCTTAGCGAATTTTCAAAGGGGCCCTCAAGATTACCTAAAAAGATTTAAAATAAGACAAAACAAGCATTAAAATAAGCCAAAACAAATTAAAATCAAACTATTTCTTATTTCAATTTAACCCAATTAAAAAAAAACACCACGGTACATGAATATGAAAAAAACCTGGATACATTTAAAAAATGTGATTTCTATAACTAAAAAGTAATGTAATGAAATCTTATATATTTTTATATATTTTTTTTTCTTGATCAATGCCAAGCTCTGGATATTTTAAAAATATCAAGATATTTAAAAAAACAACTTATCTTTAATCCTTTTTTTTTTTCGTAAATTGCAAACAACAAGGTCTGAATATTTTTGTGGATGATGGAGTCAAAATGGTTGAAAACCACTGGAACAGGCAATGACTGGTTATATTTCTGAAAGACACTGATATTCCTAACACATTCTATTTAAGATTATTACACCTCTGGCTTTTAAAGTATTACATACAAACTGCATTCAAACCATTCTGTAGATACTAACGTGTACTATTTTTAATGTAATAAAAAAGGATTAAAGTAATATATCAAATCTACTTTCTTACATAGATTTTAATGTTCAGCATAACCAACAGCAATGGCGTCATTTGTATTTGCATACTGAATTGCATTTAGTCTTCTTCTATACAGCTAACAGCATAATTGTGATTGGTCTTGTTTTCCTTGCATACATCATAATTGCTTATACCCAATACATGTGTTAAAGACGTGCTGAATGTCATACAATCGGCAAAGTAGTCTGAACAGAAGTCTAAATCAAATCTTTCCTATATAAAATTATTATTTTTCTGCCTTGCAAGCACTTCTATTCCTTTGGGGAAATGCTAATCACAGTGTGTATAAACCTTATATCAGTTCTGCTATGAACCAGTGAACAGAGTCAAACTGTAACTCATTAAAATCAAACGACTAGACTACACACATTCCATTCATTATTCATCCACCTCCATATATTGCATACGTTTTAATCACTTCACCATGGCAACATATATTCAAACTGATGATTGGTGCACATGCCTCAGTAGCTTAATGATGGACATGAAGAATTAATCACAACAGTATTAGTCTTCACTATAATATGAGCTTCTCATATAAACATGCAGTGATGCATAATACCGATTCCCTGGTAGTTTGGGTAAGTGAATGTACATGTTGAAATCCACCTTCCAAGGTTAATTTGGCCGCTAAAAAGAGATCATTGGAAGCCATGTGTGAGTTAACAAGAGCAGCACATGAGCAACAGCACAGATGGGCCGCTTAAATGCTATTAGCAGACTGAATTGGAAAGCATTTCTGTCTTGGGTACATATGCATATTGTTTGCCATACTGATCCTCATTTAAACATTTTTTGATGTTTTCTTTATTGTATATGAGCCAACAGAATATATCAAGCAAGCATACAGTAGGCACTTTAAGTTACACACACTAAGTTAGACTATGTTTTGGCACTTTTTTTGATTGCCAAACTACACCAGTGGATACTTTTTAATTTTAAATGCAGAAGCAATTTTTTTTCTTTTATTTTTTGAGTATATAATATATGTTTTTTTTTTTTTAAAAAAAATTTTATTATTAATATTATATTATTTATTGTTGTTTGTTGTTGTTGTTGTGGGAGAAACTCACTAAATTGCACAATTACACAATTATTAAGTGTGAATTTCAATTTAAAAAAATGGTTTAAACTAGTGATTCTCAAACATAGGGCCTCAGCAAACTTCCAATGATGACTTAAAAGTATTTCAATGAATCCATTGTTTTTAATATATTTAGGTAAACCAATTCCAAATAAAAATTCTAAATCCTAAAAACGAAAATCAAGATCAAACTGAAATCAATAGCTTTTGTTTTGACTGAAGAACATACAGTTCTTGAAACTCCTGGAATCACAAAATGAATCGTGGTTTATTAATTTAATATATGATTTTAATATACGATTTAAATGGATTATCTTATCAGTGACTCCAAAAATATATATATTTTTAACCAGGTGGCTCAAGTCAAATGTAAGGAAAGCTCTTTCATCATTTGTTTGCAGATGCATGCTGGTTTGATATGCCACTTTCTTCACATAAAATACATATTTTTGAAAGTTAAACTGTTGGTTTGCCATCTCACCATGTATGCGAAAATCCTACAGCTGTCAAGTATTAGCTTCAGGTGCTCATTGTCCATATATTTTTTAATTGCAAAGAGAGGGCAGTGAGAGAGATAGTTTTATTACAAACAACCACAATCAAAGTACACGAGCCACCAAAACTGCCTTCAGCCAAACACACAAACACACACACAGCCATATAACCCACCATTACAGAGTAATCAACTTCCCCATGATGAAAAAAGTAATAGATTGCAGAATGTAGCCTGCAGTCGTAAGTGTGCGGTTTCTAATAATACAGTGATAGACTGGCCTTTAACAACACTCACGGCAGTCATGTGTTATGATATCATAATAAAAATGCCCCAGAAATATTCTTTTTTATTTTTTACAAGGAGCAGGTTATGAAGGGTGAAACTCTCCTCATATTTGGCTGCCATTTTACACTATATACTGTAAATAAGAAACCCATCCGGCACAAATGAGTGTGTGATAGATGTTCAGTATGGTACCTGGAAACCTGCATACTGGCAAAACAGAGGCTTTCGCATTTAGATTTCACCTGGGTTCAGGATGCTGCTCCGCTGATGCTTGCCGTTGCAATTTAGCTCCATGGAGACCAAAACCAAGAACAACGTCCCTCCTGAGTGTTAATGTTGCACATGATAGTGCATTAGGCTGAGGCACCGTCAGCTGTCTCTACAAGAAACCAGAGGCCTGGGGATGATAGCAGTCCTCTCTCTGAATCCTCTGGAGGGGGATCTGCAGGTTCAGAGCAGCAAGAGATGCAATGAATGAACAAGAAGTAAAGGGCATGACCTCACTCTTTTATTTTAGTTTTGGAGTCTGTAGCTCTGTTCCCAAATCTGAGCCGCCTGGTTGTCTGTTGCCTACATGAGAAGATACTCTCTAAGGGGCCATTCACACAGAACGTGTTTTTGTGTTTTAAAATGTAAAACACAGGGCAGTGAGAAAACTGTCTAGACAAACTTTTGACAAACAAAAAAAAATGTATGTCTGGCACATTTACATTGAAATACAATGGAAAAACAGTGCAGTGGAATGAAAAAAAAATACTAGACCTAAAAAAACGTTTTTTTAAAAGTTGAATTTTAGTTAACTCTTTATTAAGCACTGTGTCTTTAGAATACCATGGCCATGTGAGATGATGCAAAGAACTCGAACTCAACGTTTGTCTAACGCATGTTTACGTAGAAAAACAACGGAAAAGTGTAGTAGAGTGGATTGCAAAAAAAATGCTAGATGCATGGCGGTGGAGTAAAACTAGTTTTAAATTGAGCGGTACATTTTTATGATGCATAAGACTCTGCAAAAAATGAGAGGCGCGACATCTGTCTAGTGCACGTTAACACAGAGTAAACAAACATGAATGGCCCCTACATGTTTTTGCATTTAAAAACATGAGATGCATGGCAGTGAGATATAAAAAAAAGGCTATATAAGTTTTTTTAAAAAGTTGAACTTCTTTTAACTTGAGCACCACATTTTTAGTAGGCTACACCGTGTCATGCAAAACTGCAAAAGCAGCTTGTGTAACGGTCAAAAATATCTGTGCATGTTAACACAGAAGTACGACGAGAAAGTAGCACAGTAGAATGCATACAAGTGTTTGTATGGCGTATGGCAGTGAATACATACATAGTTGAATACATTTTGAATTAAGAGAAGCATTCGTGTGGTGTGTGATTTCATTTCAGTCCAGATGTTGCCTTGAAACAAAGCTGTCTAAGTAGCCGAAGGCAGTTCACTAGATTTTGGAACAGAGCTATTGTGTGCCTGTATATCTATATAAAATCGTGGCCTATGATACAAAAACCTTTGCCTCAAATTATATAGTTACCATCAATGCTACATTCAGATATCCAATAAGAGAACACATTCAAGTAGTGAGCGAGTGTGCAAGACAGCCACGGACTGTGTGTGTTTGTGTGTGCTGTGTGCATGCTGATCATTTCAGAACATGCTGTCTTGGGACTTAATTATTCCACACACACACACACACACACACAGCCACGTCACTCTCACTGAAGGAACCCTAACTGGGGGAATCAAAACACACAACAATGTACACAACTCCCCATGCTACATAGAGACCTCAGCTGACTGCCAAGGGCAATGTCACTGGAACAGCCCAGCAGATGTGCCTTTCAGATTTCGAGTGCTCGCAGGTCCCATGGCAGACTGGTTGCAGGTCATGCTCTGTTTGTTTTTGTTTTATCAAAGAAATTTGTGCATTATGTGTGAGAACAGAACTAAGCTCTCTTACATTCTGCTCATGTACAGCCAGGCAGAGATATTATAGTTAACTAAAAACCATAGAAAACGTGTATATGCATATATATATATATATATAAATATATATATACATATATATATATATATATTATATAATATATATATATATATATGTACACATATGTAAAAATATATATATGTACATATATATCAAATATTTATGTGTATATATAATATATATATATATATATATATATATATATGTATATATATATATATATATATATATATTTTTTTTTTTTTTTTTTTTTTTATCCTATATATTGCCAAAGTAACATTTTACCATTTAGTTTAATTTGATGTACTAAAATAACTAAAACTAAAAATTAATAAAAACTGCATAGATGTTAAAAAATACAACAAAATTACTACAACTTTCAAATTAAAATGAAAATTACAAAAAGAAAAAAATATTAACAACTATAATTAGTATGTCAGTTATATTAAACTAACACTGCTGCAAGGTTCAGTAAAAGACAGAAGATATTTTGTGTGTGTGCTATATGATTACACCTTTTATTTATTTATTGTATTGTATTGCACCTAAAATTAGTCTAGTGCAGGTGTTTTTGAACGTTTTAATGCCATGGACCCCAAAATATGACAATGGTTTTGTAAACACCCCCCTCCTAAAATATGAAGGCAACTATATATTCAGATATAAAAACCCATATACTGCATGAAATAAAATAAAATTAAAAATTAAATGAAAAAATTAAGTTACTATGAAAATAATTAAATATAGATAAAATATAGAAATAATGAAATACAATAAAATTAAAAATTAAATGAAAAAAATAAGTTATTATGAAAATAATTAAATATAGATAAAATATAGAAATACAAAATTAAGTAAATTATTGTCTAGAAAATATTGAATCACACACACACAAACAAATAGTGCAAAATACAATTAAAATTTAAATATAAATAAATTTAAAAATTTAAAAAGGCCATAAATAAAATGTAATATAAATACAAAATAAGAATACAAAATTAACTTATTATCTAGAAAATATTGACTTCGTATGAACCTGAGGAGAAACAATTAAAAAAAAAATAATAATAATAATTTCATTTATTTGTATAGATTTTTTTTTCCACAGTACTGTATACACACTTTCCAGAGCAGTTTTACACTTTGACAACGATGAAAGAAAATTTAAAAAATAAATAAATAAAAAAATTTGTCTTTTCCACAGACCCCCAAAAATCCCTTTGTACCTCCTTGAGGTCCCCAGACCATAATTTGAAAACCTGTGGTCTACTCCAAAAGGCTGACAAAATTCTAATACTTAATTCAACATAAACTTTTCACTTTTTCATTCAGGAAAATACACCAAAAATGACAACACTGACAACATGAAGACACACACGGTTCAAAACACTTCACTTCGCTGTAACGCCACACGATAGGCCTCCAAAACAAAACAGCAACAACAACTAGAGAATTATAAAATGTCTGAAGAGGTACCTAACATTAGGAGATAAGTGGGTCGTGCATGACCCCTTGGTCAACACACAGTCAGGAAAACCTCCATTTACAGGGCTTTGTCAGAGTGAAGTGTGTCATCTCAGCACAGCTAGCGCCACTAAATGGAAATGCAAAAACAATGATGTTTTTCAAACAAGTTTTTTCAAGCACGCCCCATACTGTCCTCCATCTGCCATGAGTCACACTAACAGTTTGTCCCTCAACACTAACAGTTCAGCCAAAAGTTGACATATTGGGCCGGGCACAACAAACAAACAAACAGTTTGGGGAAATCAACTTATAGTGGACTCTGCATTTAAAGCTGGGTCTGATAAAGCATTTCAACTTTAAATGGAGACAAACAGCTTTTTTTCGGGATGGAGGAACATTTTAAGATACATTTGTGAATTTATAATATATGTTTGCTGTATTTTTGTAATTCAACTCACCTGCCGTTTAGAAGTTTTTAATATGTTAAATGTAGGCCGCGGTTCTGTCGCCCTCTACTGGACTAAACGCGCCGTCAACACGAGTTGTTTTGTCGCAAAAAAAAAAAAAAAAAAAAAAAAAAAAAAAAAAAGGAACTGTCGTAAGGATTCTGCTTAGCGGCAGCTGTACACACATACACGTGTATCCAGAGGGTTCGTGAAGATATATGTAAGTTACACACTGCTAACATAAATACAGCTTAAATACTAAAGTCCGTAACTTATATTTTCAGTAACTACGCCCGTGAGCGGTGTTAGTACGTTATGTCTGTTAAAATAGAAAGCTATTTTTGCGTTTATGAAATGGCTAACTGGCTATCAAACATCTTTTCAGCTCATTTTTCTTACACAGATCTCTTGCATCTGGATATATTTAAAGGCACGTGGGTGATCGGTTATTTAGATGACAACTACCGATATGTAAGATTATGAATAATCATTGTGTATCAGTGCTTTTAATCGTGATTATGGAGTAATCAACATTTGCACGTTTTAGGAATTTCAATAGACTTAGTTCATAGAGCTTCTCTAATGAAAGAGATGAAGTGAATCAGGTGTTCAGTGATGTAGACACCCAAAATGGTTGTGGAAATATCAACGAAACATTGTGTTTTCCAGACTGGGGGGATATATATATATATATACCTATATATATATATATATTTTTATATAGATATATATATTAGCTATGTCTTCACACAATCCTCACACACAATACCTTTTTATGATTTTATTTTTATTATTAGCTTTGTCTTGTATGTTGAGTTTAAATATGGGTGGGGAGGAGTTTACGCAGCAAGCACCCAAAGAGCTGGCACGACTCAAAACGGTGCTGGGTCAGGGAGAGAAAGGTGAGATCAGCATGAAAGATGTGGCTGAGATCGCCACCGTTGTGCCGCCTGAGAAAGTGAAGAAGCCGGGAGATGTTGAGATGCAGGAGGAAGATGGTGAGCTGTTATTAAACCCTCTAGCAATTTGGGATTTCTCTTGCGTTTAATCATATTAAATGCAGATCTGTTGTTGCTTTGCAGCGGATGGTGGAAAGATGGATTTAGACACTAAACGCAATAAAAAGACCATGTTGGACGATCAAGGACGGTATCCGGTGTGGATGAACCAAAGGCAGGCGAAGAAGGTGAAAGCCAAACGTGCTGCTAAAAAAGGAAAACCTAAGATAAAGAAAGGGCTCGCGTGGTAGATGAACTGATCTACTTGTGAACGGACATTATTCCTGTCACAGCTGTACAGGATCTTTTTCATGTACATTTCTATGGACTGTTTGTGCAACCTTGAGCAGAAAAATACTTTAGAGTGTTTGCAGTTGTGAAATGTACAGATTTGTTAATGGTTTGGATTCAAGATCACGATCAAGGCTTTTTTTTTTTCACTACTTTTACACCTCTGACTCTTTCCTTTCTACTCTGTGGGTCTGCTTTACTTTGCAGTTGTGAAGTATTAGGTATTCTCTTTGTTGGCAGATAATTATGGATGAGCTTTTTTTTTTTCACTTAATAAATCAAATATACCTTTCTGGGGGATTTCAAGTTTTATTTTATGGTCAACAAAAATGCACAAGATTGAGTCAGTAAAGAAACAAGCATAAGCCAGTGGCTTGTGTTTCTCTATAAGGCAGCATGGCATACTTTTACATTTAATCTCTGCACCAAACCAAGTCTTTATAACTTATAAAATTAGCACGCTTCATATTTCATGCATAAAGGTTTAGAAAACTGGTAATTGATTCCTCATTAAAAAATTATTAACAGCATTTCACAATCACTTTGTGATGATTCTCCATTTAATTTTTATGAAATCCTATTATCTGAGAGATTAAATGGAATATTTGCACATTTTTCATATTGTAGGACTGTAAATTGTGACTAGTTGAACATTTATTTGATGTTCTGTTGTACACACTTTATCGTTCAAATCTCTGGAGCCAGTAATACATTTTTAAATAAATGAATACTGTAATTTCAGAAAGGATGCATTTAATTGTTAAGACGTAACAGAAAAAGCATGTTACAAGATTTCTAGTTCAAATAAATGCTGTTGCTTACGAATTCGCCATTCATTAAAAAATCCGTAATTAATTAGTATAATTGTTTTAAAAAAGATTTTAATTGTTTTAACTGTTTTAATCAATTATGATAATTTTTTTTACTTACGAATTCGACAAATCAGCACATCAGAATGATTTCTGGAGGATCATGTGACACTGAATACTGGAGTAATGGCTGCTGAAAATCCAGGTTTGCATCACAGGAATAAATTGCCTGTTTTAAATATACTGAAATAGAAAACAATTCAATTGTAATAATATTTCACAATAATATTACTGTATTTTTGATCAAATAAATGCAGCCTTGGTGTGTAAAAGACTTTCAAAAACATTGCAAAACCTTACACACCCCAAACGTTTGATCGGTAGCGCATATGATCATTTACATCTTAATCTAATATCTTTACTGGTTACTAACCATATGCACTGAAGGGACAGTTTTGCTCAGCTAACAGTACATGAGAACTCATTTTCAGCCAGATTCAAATGTTCATTCTGTACATGTTAGTATATTGCACATGCATATCATAAAAAAATGCAATAAAAATAATTGTCTGCAAGTGGCTAATAAACATAAATTTGATCACTGATTACTAGCAACTAATTGAGCTCCACAAAAGTGGCAGGAAACAGGCCTGTGCGACCATGACACGTTCCTTTCCACCAACCCTCATCCACCATCTCAACGCCAGTGATGATGTCACCGGGCATGAAGGAGATCTCGTCACTGGCCTCTGCAAAAGCATGATTGATATTCATAATACACAGCAGACTAAACGAAAAGAAACTCCACAGAAATAAATTACATAGCTCTACGGAGTCAATTAGGTATCAATCAGTTGCTATGGACTGTAAATGTACCTCCTTGGTAGTCATAAAGTGCCGTGGCTGTGTTTCCTGCCTCACTTATATCTTCATAATCATTATCAACTGCTGAAAAAGCCAGAAATAAAACAGGAATTACAGCTGTTGGCAATTACAAACACTTACAGCTCTTATAATAATCAGAACAGTCTACTTTTTCTTAATGTGGCTTTGATGCCCACAGTGAACACATGCAGTAAACGTTTGTGTGTGTGTCTAACCTGCAGTAGGATATGAGCTAATATCCTCATACTCTTCTTCCTGAGGTACGGGGACGGGATCACATTCATTGTAAGTTTGCTCCGGCTCTGGCTCCTCCTCCTCTTCAATCAGGTCAGCTGAGCGGGGCGGCAGTAATGGCGGCTCCTCATATTCAGGCTGCTCCTCTATCTGAAACACACACCCGATCAGATCAATTCTTTCAGATCATGTGCTTCAAATCATGATTCATTACTTCAAACACACACCAATTAGATGATGATCTATTTTTTCAGTATATATTTTGTTGAAATGATTATGTTATTTGATTAATTGGTAGGGGATAGATTTTCAGAAGAAAATGTGAGGCACTGCTATGCAGTTCTGAGTAGTTTTAGCACAATATTTTAAATTGCTAGAGTCTCCTTTGTAAAGCACAATATTTTTGGTATCATTCAAACAGTATAGTTTTTTACAGAAATATATATGGTTTATTTGTGTTATTATTTTTGCATTTTACAGTAAAATACTGTTAAAATTACGGTAAGTGGTGGGAATTTGTGTAACAAATTTTACACAAGCTCCAGTCTGGATCCAGAACACCTGAGAAGAGATGATGCCAGCCCCTCAGAGGACCTCAGATGATGCTAACCCAGAGACAACATACAGAACTACCACATTTTGCTATAAGTTTGATTGCATAATTGCTGTTAATAGTGTTAATCGTCTGTTTGTTTACGTCTTTTATTGATTTTTTCTGAACATTTCTGCCGTATATACACATAAACTGACAGTCACCACTGATAAGCTACTACTAAATATTGTAGAAACTTAATTTTCTGTAAAGATGCTTTGCAATGATTTGTATCGTAAAAAGCGCTATACAAATAAACTTGAATTGAATTGAAAAATAACAAAACTGTTACCAAATCAGAAAGGGGAAATCTTTCACCCTCAGGCAGAATTCCAAATCATGTGGATTCAAATTAAAATGGATTTCGCCCACAAAAATTTGAAAAACAATGCTAAAAGTGACCGCACCTTTAGAATTGAATACTGTACCTTTAAGACTTTAATATGTAAATGACTCCTGTGATGATTGGCTGGTCTGTTTGCATGTGAAATGAGTAATAACAGCCCCACCAAGTTACTGAATAAACATTTATGTATAAATTTGTGCATTAGTATGTATGTAGTAAAATGAAAATTAAGCCATTATTAACTCATCCTTGTGTTATTCTATCATCATATGCCCTTCTTGCTTTCTTAGACCGCAAAAGGAGAAATTTAAAGAAATGTCCTGTTTGCACTCATCCATATAATGGCAGTGAATAGAGACCAGCATCATGTCAGGTTTTAACCCTAAGCCCCAACGGCTCCCCGGACACCACGTAAAAATATGGCTGCTGTGAAAATATAACAAAAAGAGTCTGATTGCCTGAGCTTCTTCCTCTGGTTCATCTCTGGGAATTTCAGGCAGTTTTCTGAATGTCTCTGGGGGTTTGTGGGACGCTGGCACAGGTGGAGGTCTCTGGTTCTCTTCCTCCTCTTCACGCTTGCTCTGCTCCTTAAGAGAGAAGATGACCAGGATTACAAAGTGTCCATTAGTGTGTGAAAAGAAAAGGCTGGTGTGTGTGGTGGGGCTATCTATTGTTATCATGTGTTTCTATTAAGAGTGCAGCAAGCATGTCTATATATACAGATATATTATATATAGATATATTGCAGATATATTGGTATTATGTTTGCGTTGTGCCTCTTCCCGTTCTCTCTTCTCTCGAGCAAGTCTTCTGGCTCTCTCCTCATCTGCTCTCTTTCTATTATCCTCATCTGAGGCCTTCGCCATGTTCTCAAATCGAGCCTTAAGGTTTCCAGCTCCTACACTTGCTATAAACACCAGGAAGAGATAAGCAAGAAACTACTGAGTCCCTGAAAAGTATATGGACCCTCGATCAACACATTTCAAATGTATGAATGCCACTGCATTACTACTCATAAGAATACTTTAAAAGTAATCTTTCCATAGACTTGTACAGCAAACACTCACAGGCCTCGAAAGCCTGTGGCTTCTCATAAGCTGATGATGGTGACTCCATATCACTGAATGAAGCTGCACTCTGTGGAAAAAATAATAATAACTCAATGTACATTCACTAGGAAACTGTCAAATATATATATACACACATCTCACAATGTACTTCACAATTATGACTTTGTTTCTTGTAATTTTGCCTTGTGTATCTTGCAATGTGACTATATTTTCCAATATATAACTTTTTTACTTATTTGCAACATTATCTGACAATTACTTTTTTTTTACTCTAAAACAGGAACTTCAGAAACTTCCATAACAATATTATGCAAATCCTGTGAGATGTACCTTATCCATGCGATCTGCTTCGACTCCATAACGTCCTCCAAAACCCTTTGCATAGTCTGAAATAAAATATAAGAACATACATATATTATACAGTATTCTGTAAAACAGACCAAAACTGGGTTGCATCTCTAGCTTCAGCTGTCAGTTTAATACAGTACATCGCATTTTGTGGTGCTAAACACCAGAGCCCTCAGAAATGAGCTTAAATTACGACCTAGCCCTGGGGCCACTCACAAAATACAGAGAAAGATGATCACTAGGGTCCTCAGCTACGATTAGTAGTCATCTAATGTTAGAAAACTCAAGTTTTTTAGCTAATTCTTCAAAAAAGGTTTTAAGGGGGGGGCACTAATTGTGGCAGGAGGCTCCAAAGTCAATTTCCCAGGGCCCTCAATGGACATACATTCAGAGATAGATACCAGGTAATGTGACACTGATACAGCCTATGCTATAAAATCATTATTAAAAAAAAAAAGAGACATACATTATATAATATGGGTTCCCGAAAGAGTTTCCCATCTGGGAATATTTACACACCTTTCTGTGACTGATGTTTCTCTGTTTCTCCTTTGTAGTCGTAACCCAAAGCAGCTTTGTCAACTTTTTCTTTTTCCACTCCGTATTTTCCCCCGAAGCCTTTTGCATAGTCTGTGAGATATTCAGAAAGCAGAATTACGCTTCATAAACTATTCTTCCCCCAGAAGGAAGCAAATATAAGGACTGAGGTCCATATAACAGCAGAGATTAAAATGACCTTTCTGTGACTGATGTTTCTCTGTTTCTCCTTTGTAGTCGTAACCCAAAGCAGCCTTGTCAACTTTTTCTTTTTCCACTCCGTATTTTCCCCCGAAGCCTTTGGCGTAGTCTGTGAGATGAAAACAGAATTATGCTTTCTAAACTATTCTTCCATTAAAATGAGACCAAAACATGGATTGAAGGCCAGGATGCTGAAGAGAACGAAATTACCTTTCTGTGACTGGTGTTTCTCAGTCTCGCCTTTATAGTCGTAACCCACTGCGGCTTGTCAACCCTCTCTTTCTGCACACCATACTTCCCACCAAAACCCTTAGCATAATCTTATGAACAGCAAAGAAGTGATTATTATATAAAGCACAGGAAAACAAAAACAGAGGTGAAGATGCACAGTGTGCGTGAAGTTCTGGATTTGAGATGTTTGAGTGTAAAGTACCTTTCTGAGATGCATGCTGCTGTACCTCACCCTTATACTCATAGCTCATGGCAGACTGTAGATAATCAATGATAAAAGGCAAAGAAAAGAACACATTACTCCATCATATACAATAACATTCATTCAATTATCAATCAAGGGTAGGACAGTGAGAGAGCTTCTAACCTTGTCCACACGGTCCTTCTGTACACCAAATTTCCCCCCGAAACCCTTTGCTGCATCTATCTGGGATGAGTGCTTTTCTACCTCCGCCACATAGTTGTGCCCTAAAGCACCCTGGGAGAATTCAACACATCATTTTTTTAGTTAAAATCTTCAAACCAATAGCGTTCGGTGTCACTGACATCAAACCTGGTGCAACGTCTATTTAAACAGCAAGTCTGAATATTCACATATGCATAGTTTGGCATCCTGTGAAGAGGTTTTAGATTAAAGGTTTGTTCTCATTAGCAAATTTTCAGTGAAATTGTGTAGGCAAAAAGAGGTCAATAATGTTGGGTTGCAAGAAGCACAGTTCACACAGAAGTCGTTTTCTAACCCAGCAGCCTGTTCTTTTAAGTCTAACCTTGTCCATTCTGTCTTTCTCAACTCCAAATTTCCCTCCATAGCCGTAAGAGGCTTTAGCGCCCTGGTCCATCTCTTTCTTCTTAACCACCTCATGCTCCTTAGACACATTCTGCCTGAGATCTGCAATGCTGCACACAAACACAGGCACATTGCATGTAACTACATGCTGCATATTACCACGGAATGTGGCAGTTTTGTTATGCACTCAACTGTTTGCATTTGCTTATGGTGCTCATTTATATTCTCCAGCACCGTTATTCTAAATAATACAGATACATCTTATAAATCTATTTAAAATGCAGTGTGCATCTTATTCCGCTTATGATGTAAGCTTGAACTTATCAGTCCATATTTGGAAATGCAACTCAAGTCGGCAGCGTTTCTACTTCCTATTTCCTCTCTGCAGAGAGCAACACTCTTTTTAGTTGTGCTTTCAAGTCCAGTGCAACATGGTGCCATCAACCAACCTGCTATGTTATTATATTCCTTTTTTAATCTGTATATATATTATATATAATTCATCTTCAACATAACATGCAGCATCTGTGTGTGTATTAACTGTTACCTGATGTGTTCTTTTCGGCCTGATCCTTCTATGGTCCTGGAACCCCATCTCTGTTCCTGCTCCGAAACATCGTTCTGATACATAGACACATTTATATATATATTAAAAAAAAGAAAGAAAAGAAAAGAAAAAATAAACAATTATTTTTTTTTTTTTTTTTAATATGTGTTGTTTTGGGAAATTTTTAGTGTTGTTTTTTTGGTGTGCTTTTTGTGTACCTCAAAATTTGGGTCTGTTTCCCAGTCGTCCCCCTCCGATTCGACCTTCACATTAACATCATGTCCCACCACAGATTTCCACATCTATAGAGCAAAGCCAATATTTCATGGCTCCTTACATTTCCTTATGTACAGACTTTTGAGTATTTGAATGCATTATGCTCAAAATGCATCAATAAACATATAAAACACTTTTTTTTTTACAGATATGATGTATATGATGTAACTGTATCACTAAATGAATAATTATAGTAATCTTCTTGTAACTGTCAAGCTGACTATTTCACGGCTGCTCTGCTGCGTCATGAAGAAAGTAAAACACCAGGATCATCAGCTTAATGCTGTAATTCCACATATTTTATGAAAAATACAAAAACTAAATTTTACTTAGAATGTCTTAATACATATAAGTGTTAAAAGTGTTATTGCACTTTGCAAGTTCCTCATATTTCTAGAGCATCATACGGAATTTTTTTTACAAGTTTATGACTAAAAAAAAACTTTACACTTTAATTTCAACAATAATCAAGACCATAACTGCACAGCAAAGTTACAGATAATGTACAGAAATATATAAATTTGACTTCCTGCAACGAAAAACAGTTTTGGCAACTCACGATGTTTCAACCACTTCCTGATTAAAAGAAGTTGCGTTTTTCTGTATGAATCGTATTAACAATATGAGCAGATAACACTGGTCACTCACGTTTAAACGCTTTTTCCTCCGTCTTTTTGTTCTTTAAGTATTAGTATCAGTGTCAGTGCGACATAAACAGCAGATCAGACCTGCGCTCGAATGCGCGCCGCTTACTGCACAGGAGAAGAGGCGACGGGCACGCGCACGCGCAGCTGAGAACCACCTATGCATTTCTGACAGGTTAAATTAAAACACAAAAGAAATACTCTGAAATACTCATCTTAATTTCATATTTGGTCCAAATACCTCAAAATACGAATTAATATGTAATATAAATAGTATTGCATTTTTATGATTCTTGTTTACATTCCAGAAATATAAAATATTATGTTCAGGTAAGCTCTGAACCAAAGGCCGGGGTTGCTGTGGTAGTGATTGTTGGTGCTTTGGTGGATCACAGTTGTTTGGAGTGGTTGGTGAAGCATTGTGGGTAGTTTTCACTACTGGTAGAGATGTTTTTAAGCTGTTATTATACTGTTGTTTAAACTCCAAATGAAGGCTTTACTGTAAATCTACTGCAATGGCACCACCATGTCCAAAAATTCATTATATCATTCAACCCCACACCAGATGTGTATGTCTTCCCATAAATAGACTTTATTTCCAAAAAATAGCCCCTAGAACAGGGTAGCAGGAGGGAGAGAAAGGATCATTTACATGGATTTTACAGATAAAACACTTACTGGGCTGTTCTTAAAATCGCACTGTAAACAGAGACGACATTTTAACCACAACCTATACCACCCCTAAACAGCCCAAACAGATCAGCGTGACAGTAGTGAGAATAGGAAGTCCGGCTCCAGCTCAGAAAACTGGAAATGAGCAGAACATGAATGACTTGATGAAGCTTTTTATAACTGAAACAGAATCGAAACATCTAAAGAAATTCATGGTATTTCATTTACGTCTTTAAAGTGAATAAAAGCAATAGTAGTCCAGATGTAAAGAACATGACGTGTAGTGTGTTAAAGAAAATAAACACCAAAACAAAAAAACCGAAACACCAACAATTAAAATGAACAAATATAAATGACAGTATTGCACCAAGCTGGCAAACTAGTCTTCCATGAAAGGAAACAGTCAGCACACTAGGACATTTCTAAAGACTTCTGACGTCTTGCCATGCAGACACATCCAGTATCTCTATCAGTTTTGCCGTTACATTACACATGAATGCTTTTGAATGACTTGATGCAGAAATAAAGAGATATCAAGAAAGAAAACTAATTACAGGAAGCTGGAATGTGATCAAAATAAGACCTTTTATGTCTACCTTTATGCATTCGACAGACAATGTGAAAGATCCAGTTAAACAGATGCTGACATTTTCCAGGCGCATAAAAATTCCTTCATTAATCTGGGCTTTCTTAAAGGGTAAAACATGTTCTTGAGGAAGTGCAGGTTGTGCCCTAGTGTTACTAGCATGGACAAGCCCCATTAAACTGGGTGGAAATTATTTTTTTGCCAGAACCCTCTGATTAAAAAAAAAAAAAAAGAAAAAAAAAAAAGGAAACCCTGATCAGATGTAACTTTGGTAAATAAGCAAGGACTAATATTCTTAGAAGAATGTAAATTAATTAATCTTGTGTTAAATAATAAGTCCACTGTTTTGTATGATAAGTGAATGAGCATGTAACCGTCTCTCTCTCTCAGTAAAGCGTGATGAATCTCTCTCACAGATATCCTCCCATGCATAGCAGCAACAGCACGTGAACAGTCAGCAGGTAGAGGGACACCAGCAGAGGGGTTCGCTGACGAGAGCAGAATGCAGCTCGCAGCATCCGCAGTAACCCAGGTCCACTTCGAGTCTAAGATAAAAAAGAAAATGCATAGAAAAAATATATATATAATTCCAAAAAAATACTCAGGGTTAAATAATCAAATAATATAATCAATGCATGTTGAAACAAAACAGTGTGGAATGCATTAAAGGGGTTGCGTTTACCCGTGTAACGGTGCCCTCTGGAGGCTCGATAAGGACAGCCGTCTCTGACATCACGGCTTCAGACGCTGTCTGCCACTCCCCCTTTGTATAGCTATAAATGATGAAGACACATGTGATATTTAATCAATATTTTATGGATTTAAATGTGAAAAGTGAAGTGTAAAATATATGAATAAAAACTGCAGTTGGTTCATATGCAGTTGCCCCAAAATATAAGTAGTTCATAGGAAAGGTCCAGATGATTTAGTTTGATGTTCTGTATCTAAAACAATGATATGACATTCACATGCCTTTTTAAAGACTTAAGTGTGTGAAAGTGGCCAAATAAGTTTTGGGGCCAGTGTATTATGCTATATTTTACAGTCTGCACCAGTAATGCCCAGACCCAAGGGGCAGTGAGTTGATCTTAATCTGAGATTAGGGTCAAACCGTTTGAGGCGATCCTGTGCAGCGATGAGCTGCTCCTCTACTCGGAGTCTCTGTTCTAACTCCTCATCCAGCCTGACAGAAACACAGAGAGTTGAAGAGTTACTGTACAGCACTGGTATTATACAAAAGCCATTGATTAAAAAAAAAGGAAATTGATAAGATTGATAGGGAAAAAGACCAAACAGAGAAAAAAATTAATACATTTTATTACTGTGTGATTAGTGATACACACTAACATACTACATATCCATTTCCTTTCAAATACAGTATTAGTTGTATGTTAGCTATTATCTGGAGTATTATCTACAACTGCTATCAATGCAGTTTGTGGCACAGGTGCTGAAGAGATTGACCGCATGCAGCTGTGGATCAGTATAATTAAAAATAAGACTAAACTTGGCAGCAGTACCTTCTCTGGAGTTCAATGCACTCAGCTTTATAGCCCTCGTTGTGCTCTAGAGGGCCACCAGGGGCAGCGTCTACTGCAAGGCTTCCCTAAAGAACAAAAAAAATTAGTATTGGATGCCTCACACACTGAAGTCAATGAAACAGATCAAGGACTTCTCAGATTTACACTTAAATATACAGTGGGGTTTAACAGACTGAGACCACTTGTGAAATAAGCAAAACTGTGGCACAAGTCCAATCTCATACAAGGCGTATTAATAAACAGCAGTACAGTGAAAAGAAAAAAACCTATAAATGTCTCTAGCTACACAAAACAAGGCAGATAGATTGATGGAAAACAACATTTCTATGTTGCTTTCAATGTCTTGTATTTGAAAAGGAGACTATAGCTTCTTACCTGTCTTTGTGTGTGCTCGTGCCGGAATTTTGATGCCTGTGCTTCCTCCAGCATGGCAGTAAGCTGGCGAACCCGCTGGTCCCTTTCTGAGAGGGTGGTCAGGGTCTGCTGCTTCAAGAGCTCAGCCTGACTCTGCCAGTCCATCCTCTCAAGTCTATACATGGAAAATTTTAGTAAGAATTTGTAAGAAACAGTGTTTTTTAACTTCAGTATGGTCACCAAGTCTACAAACATTTTAATTTACATTTACCACACCAATCAAACTGGACAGAAGCTACCAAAGGGACCATACTTCCAGCAATCAGAAGCAGTGCTCTGCAAGACTACGACCAAAACAGCAGAATGGCAGCGGGCAATTGTCAATAGTTAAACCCCTGAGTCTCACCTGAGCATTTCCAGTTCTTGCTTGTATATGTCCATCTGTGCGTCTCTATCCCTCAGCTCTGCCATGATCTTTTCCTCTCGCTCCCCTGCCCTTCTTCTCTCATCATCCAGAGCTTGAGTGAGCCCGGATAGTTCACCAGATCCAAGTCTGTCCAATTCAGACCGCTGCAAGTCCAGTTGTTCCAACTGAGGTACAATTAATAGGTTGCAAATGTTATTGCAGGATGCAAAAACTAATACTTAGCCTTCCAATAAATGATCAATTCATTAATAACATACCATTCTTTCCCTGTCATTTTGCAGGGCTGCTAGGGCATTTTTTAGGCTCCACACTTCTCCTTTGGAGCCACTTGGAGGAGAAGCTGAGAGAGCTGTGAGACGCAGCTCCTTGGCCTCACGTATAGCCTGATCTCTTGCATCCTGCAGAGAGGCCATGGCTTGACCAAAAGACTGATTCTGAGCTCGAAGCTGAGAGGCTGCTTCCCTCTCCTCCAGAAGCTGCTGCTCCATCACCAGCAGGTCTCGTGCCAACTCTGCAACCCTTTCCTCGGCTGTTTCAGCTTCAGTGCGCAGGACACCGCCTTCCCAGCGCAGCTCCTTCAACTCTTTGCTGTGGACTGCCTGGGTCTCCTTCTCCGATTCCAAGGTCTCCTCCAAGGTGGTGATACGCTTTCTAGCAGCTTGGAGCTGTTCCCTCAGCTTCTCTACCTCGGCCCCTGGTGCTTCTTGCTTATCGACTCTAACAATTCCTTCACTGGCTTGGCTCAAGTTCTCCTGCTCCAATGGAGGTACCTTTCCTTGTGCAACATCTTTTACAAGAGCCTGTATTTGGTTCTCAAAATCTTGTTTCTCTCTCTCCAGGAAACTGATGCGCTCTACTTGAGCAGCTAGAATTTGCTTGTGCTGGGAGTCCTTCATAGCAAGGACCTGGTTCAGGTCATTTCTGTAGCCACGAAGCTGGGCAGCCAGCTTGGCATTCTCAGCATTAAGGTCATCTCGCTGTGACAACAAGGCTCGAATCTCCTCCTTTAACCCATTGTTTTCAGCTGCAGCCTCTTGGATCAGACTGTCCTTCTCCATCATAACCTGAGAGACCATGAGACCAAGGACGAGTTGGAATTTAAAAAGATACTTTATGCAAATTAATTATGAATTAATGCAATTTAGGATATATTTTCAAAATATAATCTAACTATTTAAAGCCACATTACCTGGAGATGTCTTTCCTCTAGCTGCTTGTATTGGCTGAGCACGCTGTCTCTGTCATCCTGCAGGGAGCCCATAGCTTTGGTAAAGGACTCAAGTTGAGCTCTGCTCTGGAAGGTGTCCTCCTCAGCCTTACGAAGCTTCTCTTTTAAACCACGCAACTCCTCTCTCTTCTGCTCCAGCTCTTTCTCTGCCATTTCGGCCCTTCCATCAGCATCCTTTCTAGCCTCCTCTACAGCCTAAAAGCAGAGAAAAATATCTATCATTTTAAGGTTTTAAATGACCTACAATGAGATTAATGTATATGCATGCATTTGTTTCAGAAGCTTTATTTTCAGTATATTAAGTACCTGTGTCACAGCTTGCTCCTTCTCACCAAGGAGCTCCATCTCCCTCTTCTCCTTCTCATCCAATGCTGCCTGAAGATTGTCAGTAAGGTTCTTTGAAGATGCCAGGTCTGTCTCCAGTTGCTCCAGCCTCAAGCATAGTCTCCTTTCTTCTGTCTCCCTTTCTTTGATCACTGCACGTGCCTCATTAGCATCACTCTGAAGCTTGTCTACTGCTTCTTCTAGAGCTTTGGTTCGGTGCCGTAATCCCTCTGCCTCTGTCTCCAGACTAGTCAGCTGGGAACGAGTTTGGGTCAGGTTGGTCTCTACCAAAGTGAGCTTCTGCTGCAGATCTCCTCTTTCTTCCTCAAGAGCTGCAAGGCTTTTATTATGTTTCTTTTCTGCCTCAGACAGCTCTAGCTGTAGGTTCTCTTCTGCCTTTTGCATTCTGTAGACATACAGCATATTCATTTTTTTTTTAATTTCTTTGAAGTTCAAGCTTAATTAATATAAATTAAAACTTTACTGAAAAAAAAAAAAAAAGACAACAAACCTTTCCAATAAATTCTGCAGCTCCTCTTTTTGGGTGGTCTCCCTCTGGAGTTGCTCAGCAAGTTTTTTAGCATGGGTCTCAGCCTCCCGAACATCAGCCTCCTTTTCCTGTAGCTCACTATGAAAACGACTCTCCCAATGCTTGGCCTCATCCAGCACTCGATCACGATCATCCTGCAAGGATGACATGGAGCGCGAAAAGGCTGCTAACCGAGCCAGTGCTTCATCCAGACGTGCCTGCATTTCCTGGGCATGCCTGTCTGCTGTCTCAGCAATGCTCCTTGCCTCAAGAGTTGCCTCTTCCTCCCTCTCCCGCTCCCGGTAAGATTTCTCTAGTCTTAATTCCATCTGTTTAAGCTCGGCTCCAAGACGATACCTGACTTCATCCAGGGTACGCTCCGCATCTGCCTTCAACTCAGCTTCTTTGCACTGTACCAGTTGTTCAGCAGCTAGTTTGTCTGCTTGGGCCTGCTTTGCTTCTTCCAGCGCCATGTCCAGCTTCCCTTTACATGTTGAAAGTTCAGATGCAATACTTTTTCTGTCTTGCATAATCTTTGCAATTTCCAAGCGTGCTGCCTCAAGCTCTGCACTCACCTCATCTCTTCCCAAAGTCAATGACTTAAATTCTTTAACCAGTTCACTTATCCTTTCCTGGTACTCAATGCAGTCTTTCTGTAGCTGACGAACTTCCATTTGCTTCTCCCTCAGCAGCTCCTCAAGTTGACGTGTCCTATTTTGACTACCTTCTTTAAACCTCTGTGCTGATTTCAACTTCTGCTCCAGCTCTCTTTGTTTGCCTGCCTCAGCCTCTGCTCTTTCTCGTTGGGCCTGCCTCATGTCCTCTTCCATCCTGGCTGCCCGGTCCCTCTCACTTGCCACCTCAGCCTCCAGCTCAGCCCTCTCTCTCTCCAGTTTCTCCAATTCCTTCTGCATGTCTGTTAGGTGATCACGACTGTCAGATGCCTCTTGCTGGTAGCCCGCAATGCTGCCATTGAGCTGAGCCAGCTGGTTCATTAACTGCTCCTCCAAGTCATCCCTTTCAGCCTCTAGGCTAGTGCGAAGTTCTTGCAGTTGGGTCTCTTTCTTAGAGAGCTCTTCCTTCTGAAGACCCTCTCTTTCTAAAGACTCCTGTAGGTTCTGCTTGAGGAAAGCAAGCTCTGCATTAAGCGTTGACTCTTGCTTGCTTCTGGATTCCATGTGATCTTCAAGAGCAGCTTCAAGTTCCTTTATTTTATTCTCTGCTGTTTTGAGAGAGGCTTCCAGTTCCTTGAGCCTCTCCTCTGTTTGAGCTGTCATCTCAACGTTTGCTTGCACTTCTGTGACTTCTTGTTCAAGAGCAGTACCAATGGATTCCAATGGCTCTTGAATTTCACTTAAATCAGGACTTCTCTGCTGTGTGACAACTTTAACTTCATGAATAGCTTCCACGGAGCATGTGTCCAGGGTCTCACTGCCCTTTTTGTCAATTTCCTCAGCCAAACGCTGTCTCAACTCCTCAGCTTCATGCTCCAAAGAGTTTTTTTCATCCATAACGATATTGTAATTTGTTTTCAAGGTCTCAAACTCTTTTTTGACTCTCTCAAGCTCTTGTTTCAGCTCAGTTTCTTTGTGTTTGGTCAATTTCTTCTCTTCCTGCTCCCGAAGCCTTTCATTTTCTTCCTCTAGATCCATAATCTTCTGATGCTTAACCTTGGCAAACTTTCTCATTTTTTCTTTCACAACATCCACCTCCTTCATAGCTTCCCCAGCTAATCTCTCAGCCTCTTGTCTGGCTGCCTCATGAGCTCGAGCCTTGCCTGCTAACTCCTGCCTCTCCTGTCGAGCAGCTTCAAGCACTCGTCTCACTCGTTCAGCCTCATCACTCACATTTTCATATGACTTAAGGAGGGATTCATACTCCTCTTTCATGCTTTGCACCTTTTCTTCCAACTGCCTGCACGCTTGTTCGGATTCCTCTTTGGTACTCTCTGCTTGACGTTTACATGCATCCTTCTCATTCAAAACACCCTCCATAGCAAGTTTAAGGCTCTCACAGGAGGCATGCAAACTTTGGTTTTCCAACAAAGTTCGATCCACCTCCTCAATTAACTTCTCCCTTTCTTCTTTTGCCTTGTTCAGCTCCAACTCGATTAACTCCAGCTTCTGTTGTAGCTCTAATTTGATCTTCTCAGCAGCAGCCTGTTCCTCCTTCAGCACCTGTTTCTCTTTGAGTGCTTCCTTACGTGACACAAGAGCAGCCTGCAGTTTACGTTGAAGCTGTTGGAGTTTGGCACTATTATCCTTCTCTTCTTCCTCGCGTTGTGGCATTTCTGCTTCCAGTTTTTGAGCTCTATCTTGCTCAGCTTTAAGCCCTTGTTGTAGGGAAGCAATCTGCTGATCTTTCTCCAGAACCGTTGCCTGCATCTTAAGTAAAAGAGAACTTTGTTCACTAAGCTGTTGGCTTAAATCAACAATCTCATCATTCTTGTTTTTGAGAAATTGTTTAAATTCTTCCACTTCTGACTGAAGTGCTTTGACTGGGGACTCAGCATCAGAGATGCTTCTTTTAGCTGCTTCCCAAGCCTCATCCACCTCCGCTTTCAGCTTTGCTGCATGAGTTTCAGATCTCTGACATTTCTCCCTAAGAGCTTCCATTTCCTCAGTGAGAGCATCAATCTGCCTATCCTTTTCTCTCAAGGCTTCAAGTTCTTTGCAAAGCTCTTTGAATTTGCTATCAGTGAGTGATTGAGAGGATTGGCTCTCTTGTAGTCGCACCTCTAATTCCACACGAGCAGCTTGCTCAACTCTTAATTCCTCCTGGAGAGCATTTATAATTTCCTCATGATCTTTTACCACAGGCGGTTGAGTTTGCTCACCAGGTTTATTATGTTGTTGTGACTCAGTCTCAGCAAAATCCACCCAGTCCTCCTGAACCCAATCGTTTGTCTCTGGTTTCTCCAAATTCTGTGTAGCAGACCCAACATTCCTCTCCACATCTACACTCACAACTTTATCTGTATCCTTCTTTGATTCTAGCAGTCCCTCAAGTTCCATAATACGATTCAACAATCCAATTTTTTCTCTCTCTTCAGTTTGGAGGCGTTCAAAAAGGTCACTATACTCCTCTTTCTGTTGTTTCATCTGATCAAGATGATGGCGATCGTTCTCTTGAGCTTTCACAACAGCGTCCTCATAAGCATCAGTAGCTTCCTGAAGCTTTTTATGCAATATTTCAATGTCAGATTCCATGGAAGCTATCTGTGAAATTAGCTTATTTTTGTCCACCTGTGACATTTGTTGTTCAGTTAGTTGTACATACTGCTCCGTCAAATGTTGTATTTCTGCACGTGATTCAATCAATGCTTGATCTTGGTTACTGATTTTTTGTTGCAGACTTGTTAAGGTCTCTTCTTTTAAATTTAAGTCATCTCTGGTCTCTTGCAACAAAGCCTCAAGTCTCTGTATTTCTTTCTCTTTTTCCTTAATTTCATTTTTGAATTGAAGAGTTGTTTCCTCATCTATTTCCTTTTCTTCCCTGCTGTCAGCCTCCTTATCAAAGTCTGCAACTTTTTTTAGCAATTCCTTCCGCTGTATCAGAGCTGCCTGCAGCTTTCTCTTGACCTGTTCTCCATCTTTCTTCATGGCAGCCATTTGAGTATTCAGGTCCTCCTTCTCCTTTCGTAAAGCAACAAGCTCCTCACATTCTGCTGTTGTATCCTCTTTGATTTTCTGCTGGTCATCCTTGACACTCTCAAGTTCATGTATTTGCTCTTTTAGCTTTTTGACTTCACTGGATATTGCAAACTTTTCCTCTCCAGCCTGGAGTAGTTTGGCAGTCATGCTATCACTGAGTTCCATCATCTCCTGGTCTTTCTGTGAAAGACACTTTTGTAGATCTTCCAGCTCAGCAGTCCTGTCAATGAGAGCAGTTTTTGCCATATCAGCCTCCTGAGAGACCTGCACTAATCTGCCCTCCATGTCCAAGAGCTTCTGTTCCAGTTTGGAGGTAGTGAGCTCTCTGTCCTCCAGTTGAGCAGCTAGCATTCTAGCTTGACCTTCTTGTTCAACAAGTCTTAGATGAACTTCATCAAGGCTTGCCTGTAAGGCTTTCAGCTTATCATCTTTAGAGAGAACCTCTTCCTGCGAGTTTTCAAACTGCTCAGCAACATTTTGCCTTTCTAATTTTTCTTGCTCAAACAATGCCCTAACTTCAATGAGCTCTTTCTCGTATATATTTGCCTTAGACTGAGCCTCATTTTTGGAATCTGTAAGTGACTTCAATGCTTCCTCCAGCTGGAAGACGCTCTCCTGTGATTGTAAAGCGGAGTCTTTCAACTGCTGAAGTTCTCCCAGAAGTTCACTATATCTTTTCTGAATCTCTTCTGCCAAGACCTGAGCAAAAGCCTGACCTTTGCTTGAATCTGTATTTAGCAGACTTCCCTCCTGTTGTAGATGTACCTGCACAGTTTCATGGATAACTAAAGATGGTGATTCAATATCAACTATGCAGCTTGCAACATGCTCTTCACAGGTCTCTTCCCAAGATTGCGTGGATAAGCGTAGTGAGGCAAAGTCCTGAATTTGGGGTGCCCACTCTTGAGTGCCATCTTGGTTGACTGCTTCTAGAAGAGTCCAGCTACTATGAGCCACCTCTGAGTCACTGCTTGTCACCATCTCATCCGAGGAGGTACCCTTTGATTCTCCAGGAGACTCAGGCTGAGGTGCTATAAGCTCAGGGCTACTCTCATTGCCAGCAGAGACCGATAGAACAGATGTGTCTACTGCCACAAGTGTTGTCTCTTCCTCTTGTGTGCCCTCAAGAACATCAGATAGAGCTGTAGTGTTATCATGCAACCCAGCGATATCTCTTCTGCTTGCACTATCAGCACTTTCTTCCACTGGAATACTTTTGCTTGTGGTGAGTGACAGTTTTTCTTTGAGAGCAAAGAGTTCCCTTTCTCTGTCTGCAAGCTGCTGCTCCAAAAACAGTATCCGATCTGTCTGTAATTTGTTTTCTGAACTATATCCATCTCCACTGTTATCTGAGAGTAGCATTTGTGAGAAGAAAGAAAAATCATAAGACAACCATGTGCAAATCATCAAATAACTAAAAATTAAGCATGCAAAACGTATTATGTAAATAAAAATAAACACATTGTTTCAAGAACAGATTCTTAACTTCATGTTTTTGTTTTGTGTTTTGAATGGGGGAACCAGTCTTTCCGGTTGTCCTAACTAATATCTTAACATTAGAAACAAGCTTACAAACCACAATATTAAAAGGCATGTTCTCTACCAGAGAGCAAGGCTATTATGGAAGAACATGGGACTGCTGTCACTGAAAGAAACACTGCAGTTCAAAGTACATTTAGCTACACAAGGGCAAACATTAAACTCACCCTGGTGTGCCCTGTCCAAATCCCTCACAGACAGGTCAGCCACATGATCACGTAATGACTCACCAGTAACCTAGGAAAGACAAGTCCCAGTTACAACAAATGGTATGCTTACACTAATGCATGCTTACTGAGAGGGTACTGGTTTATTTAACTGTAATAGCATTTCAATGCTATTACAGACCATACCTTTATTAATGCTTCATAATTATGCCCTTATATGTGGGGGCCAGTAATCAAAACAAATGAAGAAATTCGAGAGGATTATGATATCTCTGACCTGATAAGTTGTGAGACAAACCGTCTAGGCATTAATGTCACCTTGTGTCTGTCGCACCAGACACAGCTTGCGCTATATACATCCAAATGTGTTTGCCATTCAGACACAAACTTATTCTGTGCACCATCTCCATTGCATTAATCATTTTTTGCCCTGGTCATTAGGTGCAAATACTAAATCTGATCAGGAAAAGTAACAGCAGAGCTCTGTACAACAATCCATACAATTTTAAGCATCATTCATGTCCATAGCATAAATAATGCAGGACAGATTTAATACCAAGAAACAAATACTTTTTTTGAACACCTAAGTATGAGTGAAAGTAGCTCTTATTAATTGCTTTCAAAGCACTCATAAGTTCAAATAACAAGAACAAATATTTATCAGTGTTAATGTTTAAAACTCCATCATATTTTGCAATCCACCTACCTGAACAGTGAGAAGTTGTTCCTCTAATTCCCGTATCCTAGCAACTGCTTCCTCTCTCTCAGCTGTGCTCCTATCCAGTTGACCTAAAGCATCAGGCGCATTAAGACATAATTACTGTCTGATCATAGTACAAACAATTTGCCCTATGTTGTGGCATTGTTTGATAAAATGCTTCCAAGGACAGTTTACTCAGACCACAAAAACTGCTTTAAACTTTGTTCTCCTGGGCTGTTTACCTTGCAGAGATTGTAGAGTGAGTGTGATCTGGGACAAGCGTGCTTGACTCTCCTGCTGTTCCTCTGTAAGGTTGCTCAGCTGAGCTTCTACAGCAGGTAACACCTCTAAGAACTGTGCAGGGTCGGTAGGAATGGCTATTTCCACCTCTGCCTCCCCAGCAGTTGTCAAATTCTGAATCCCTCTCCAAAGTTTCTCCAGTGCATCCTTGGCTTGCAGTGCTGCTTTCTGTTCCTCTTTATTGGCATCCAGCGTCTCTCTTAAGGACTCAAGCTCTTTTTGCATCTGTGCTAAGTGATCTTCTTCACTCTTAGATTCTTCTTCCCTTACTCTATCCACTTCATTGAGCTTCTCCTGAAGATGATGAAGCTCTTCCATGCGACTTGCCAACTCCACCTCTAGCTTCTTTGTCATTTCCTCTTTCTGTTTCTCAGCAAGTTCCAGACAGCTTCCTTGCACGCTGGCCGGCTCCGTCTCAAACCTTGTTTGTCTCTCTTGTGATGTCTCCAGTCTTTCTCTCTCCTCAGCTCCAAGTTTTTCTCTCAGTTCATCCAACTCTGTGGTCTTTTTCAGTAACTCAGTATTGAGAGCACTGATGGTCTGCTCTTTTTCACTTTCTGTTGTTTCTGATCTGGCTTCTAGAGATACTTTCATGTTGGCCAGCTCTGCCTCAAAGCTAGTTTCTCTCTCCTTCATTTTCTCCAGAATTTCTTCCCTCTCTCTTTGCCCAGATTCAAGTTTTGCTCTCACTTCATCCAACTCTGCTGTCTTTTTCAGTAACTCAGCATTGAGGGCACTGATGTTCTGGTCTCTTTCATTTTCGGATGCGTCTAATCTAGTTTCTAGAGATACTTTCATGTTGGCCAGCTCTGCCTCAAAGCTAGTCTCTCTCTCTTTCATTTTCTCCAGAATTTCTTCCTTCTCTCTTTGCCCAGATTCAAGTTTTGCTCTCATCTCATCCAACTCTGTGGTCTTTTTCAGAAACTCAGCATTAAGTTCTTCTTTCTCTCTTTCAGCAGATTCAACCTTTCCTCTCATTTCATCCATCTCTGTGGTCTTTTTCAGCAATTCAGTGGCGGACAGTTCTCTCTCAATCTCTGAAGCCTCTAGTCTGGCTCTAAGAGTCTGGAGTTCTTCCTCAACACGCATTGCCCACTGCTGCCTCTCCTCTTCTCTCAGTCTCTGGGCTTCTGCCAACTCCAACTCCATCTGCCTGAACTGAGTAGTCAGAATCTGTACAAATGAAACATTCGTCATGTTTATAATCTTGCTAAAGGGTCTTTAATCTTAAAAAAGATTTTAGTCCAACCAGCTGTGAACACAGCATGCAACAAGAAATTCTGTTGGTTACTTAGATTCTATTTTTAAATCACACTGCTGGTTATATCTACCCTCAGTGAAATCTCACTGGTTGAAAATCACAAGAAAGATGTATGTTGCTAAGGAAAAAAAATCTCTTAATTGACTGTGATTATTCGTAACTTATTTTGCTTTCAAACATTACAAGGAAACAGTGTAAACCTTTATATGTTGTGCTGACCTGTTTCTGCTGGTCTGCACTGTTGAGCTCCTGCTGCAACATTTCTAGGACTTCTGAACGAGAACGCAAGGACTCCTCCAACTCCTCTATGCGCTGCTGGGATGCACGAAGAGCCTGTAAAAGAATACATTGGATTAGAGCAAAACAGAACCATGTGTATTGATAGACATCCTAAAAAAGCTACAGGGTTTGATTTGTTTTTTTGTCATGCATGGTGTAGAAACAGTGTTAATCCACCCATTCTTTCTTAATTCCTGTCCAACAACATGAACAAAAACATAAGATGAGTTGGACGCTGCTCATAGAATGTGGAAATGCATGTACCATGCAAGACAGCTTACATCAAAATTGCCATGGTAACATGATGAGCTATGATTTCATGCATTATAACAACACACAAATATAGCTACAACACCTCAGGGTATCCCAAAACAAAAATCCAACAAATATAGAAACAGCAAGACAATGTTACTCCCCATCTTACATCTTTGTTTACTGATGCATAATGTTTGTGTGTGTATATTTTCTTATAATAGTATTGTTTATTTATTGATTAAAGATTAACCTAAGCTCATGACACACTATTAATCACATTTATTTCTTTACCATAATATCAAAGTGGACTCTGTTTTTCGAACATGAAAAATGCAAACATGAGAAATGCAAACACACCTGCTGTAAGTCAGGGTCATTTGAAGCTTGTGTGAGATTGAGGAGTTCCTGCTCATGTTTGAGTATTTGTTCTTGAAATCGCACATCTTTTTCCTTCACCACAGTCTGCAGAAATTGGATCTGGATGACATTTAAAAAAAATAAAACAGTGGATACAGTCTTTGAGAGTGAAAGTCTGAGATTAGTTTATTACAGAAATAAAACAATAGCGGCAAAAGAACTGACCATCATATGACACATTAAAAGATGTGAACAGAATAAGCACTTATTCAGGGTGCTTAAATGAATAATTGGACCTGCGAACACACCTGCTCTGCATGACCTTCCTCTCTCACACGCTGTTCAGCTTCCCAGAGCTGATGTTGGAGGGTCATGTTGGCCGACTCTGCCTGACTGAGCTTTTCTTTCAGCTGCTGGAGTTCCTCCTCCACTCCGGGAGCCATTTGGAAGGAGCTCTCTGAATTCTAAACAAACATTTCATTTTCATACCGCCATTCAGAAAACTTTAATTCATTTGGCAATCTCCCATATTTATTACACATCTTCTTCGGGGAGCGTAAGATGAATACACTACTAATAACAATTATATTTAGTTAGCACACTATAAAAACCTATCCAAGTCCACTTCACGCTAAAAATAACAAATATGTCAGCTTGTCTCTTCACCTGACTGCTGTTGAATGCATCTTGTCCTTTCAGCTCATTGAGCTGTTTGTTCAGGGCAGCCACCTTGGCTTTGGCCTGCAGTTTAAGCTTTGTAAACTTGACTTCTGCCTGTTCTTTCTCCTCCTGTGCGAGAACAAAAACAGCCGCAAATGCAAAATCAAGCTTCAGACGTGTTGACATTCATGATCTTCTTGTTTGTTCTATTCTCGTTATGCAAGTCCACACCTTGAGCTGTTTTTCAGTGCTGGCGAGCTGGCTGTCCTTCTCTCGAATCAGCTCCTTCAGCTGAACCACCAGCTGTTCGGTCTGGGCCAGCCTCTCCAGGACCTCTTCTGAGCCCTCCGGGGATGCTTCAGCGTCAGGCTGAGGCTGAGGCACCAGACCATCCTGCTCCAAAGACAACATTCAAAAATTAGAGCGTGCTCTCTAGATGGTTAAATCACTCCCTCCCAACCGCATGTTAAAATTAAATATTAAATTCACCCTATTTTCCAAATGCATGTTACTGTGAACAATTCATCCATGTATGTGTTTCATTTCACACCGCTTCTCATCTCCCTGCACTGGTGCTGGCCTACAAAGATCCACTCTCTCCTTTGAGTCTACATCCAAATGGTGTTATCTTAGCACTGTTCTTGTTTGTCTACTTATGCTTGTATTATTCTTAAGGCTTATTCACGCCAAGAACAATAACTGTAAAGATAACTATAATGATAACTACATTAGCATTCGCTGCAGTTCTGTCGTCTAGCATTTTTAAATGCTCAAGCTCTTTAAAGTGGGATGGATTTTGATTGTTTTTCTTCTCTCATAAGCCGAAAAAAAAAAAAAACATTCTGAAAGTGATTCCTATGATATTGTTCGTCTGTGATGTTATTGCTATAGTTGTTTTATGGACTCTGCTATTCTTTTAAATTTAGAACGACTATATGTTTATTGTTATAGTTATTGTCTTTGGTGTGAACGGGCCTTTAGTGCTGCTTTTAAGATGTTTTTTTGTTTTATTGTTAATGCAATTATTTTTAAATAAGTACTTAAATGTGGAAACGCGGGCTATTATCTGATCTTTCAGCACAGTTACCAACGGAGTAATTTCTTGGCATTGACCCAAAATATCACTCCAAGGATTGTTCAGATGTTGTCAGCTCACCTGGAAGTCTCCATCGGAGCGTTCCTCACCCGAGAGCTCCTGGAGGACAGAGGACACCCCTTGGGTCAGCCGGCTAAACATGGCTGACCTGCATGTAAATGCACAGAGTATTGTGTATCAAGCTCTGTATTGTGTGCATTACTGAAACTGCTCTGACATAGTTAGGACACAAGTCAAGATAAAACCAGAATCACATAAAGTCAGATAATCATATAAAGACTTCCCATCTGGGACACAATTCACACTTATGCACAACAACATCAAAAGTTCAAATGATTACAGAATTAGTGAAAAATTTCATTTTAAATGTTACATGAGGGTAGAACTTCGGCGAATCATGACCACACTACCTAAAAGGGTCATCTCTAGATCCCATATCAGGAAATCAACTAGTAATACAATGAAATAAGACCATGGTAATTATTCAAAGCACCTTTGAAATACCATCTAGACTTTTTAAATTAAATTGCACTCACTATTAATTAACAGTTTGGCATTAAATACTCAGTTTATATAAATATAACACTTCTGTTCTGCATTACACCACATTAATAAATCCAATATATGCCGCATAAAGGAAAAGATCTCACCGAATGGTTAGTCTGAATATTTGTTAGTTTATATACTTGCCGTATTTCACTTTGATTATGATTGGACACAGACTGTGAGCACATCATATGCATAATTCATAACTAGAACACTTGATGAACTCATATCTGTTACGCAATGCGTGTCCCTTGTACTGATAATAAATACAGCAGGCGTGCACGCCTGTATAACAATAATATATGTCTGTATTTCCTGATAATGAATAACCACCTTGAGTCATAAAGCGGAGAAAACCGAACAGAACCGAAGAACGCCGAAACTGAGAAGCTGACGACTGCGGCTGCGTCGCTTTCATTTTGTCCACACAACAGCAAAGATTATTGAGCGACTCTTCTTCCTTGTGTTTTAAAATCGATTGGTATAAGAGCACATGATCGACACACATAAAGGTATGACTTTTATTTTTGATAAGGGTTATAAAATGGCATTAATAAAGCCCAATGAGCGGCAGTAATGAGCGCAAGCTGTATCTGGGCTCTAGCTGATGATTCGTAAACAACTATATAACGATATTTATAAATGTAACGCTAAGTTAGTTGCGTTCGTGCATGTCAGCGCATGAATACATTTAAAGGCATCTTGTTAATGT
Source organism: Cyprinus carpio (assembly GCF_018340385.1). Classification (NCBI taxonomy): domain Eukaryota; kingdom Metazoa; phylum Chordata; class Actinopteri; order Cypriniformes; family Cyprinidae; genus Cyprinus; species Cyprinus carpio. The sequence goes on from NC_056575.1 coordinate 14,929,747, forward strand.
TATTTAAGCATGAAACTGACCTGTGTATTCGGCGCAGGGAAGAGCTGCGTGGTTTATTTGATCAATTTCGTCTCCAGGATTTTAGAGCCACATCACCAAACATCCCGGAAACAGAAACGCAGCGCTGTGATTGGACCGCGCAAGGGAGCGTGTGAAAACTACTAGTGACCCAGTGTGCCGCATATAACTCTGCTCCAAGGGACCGTCCACAAAAATAAAACGTAGAATCCAACTAAACTAGGTATGGTTGCTTGCAAGAGATAATAGGAGCCAGTTGCAACTATTACTTTAGGTTTGGAGTTACATCATGGTACAAAACAGAACGGGACGACATGATTTAAAGCTTAACATGATTATTAATTATGCAAAACAGTTGGGACGCAGTCTCGTTCTCCTGGCACACTACACCACAGTGTTTGTATGCTTTGTATCTCGCTCTGTGAACTGTTTTTTGGAAGTGATCAAGTGGATTTCGGTGTTTGCCAGATACACGGTAGCGGTATTCGACTCTATTCATAGGAGCCTACACTGGTGGACCAGAAGCCACAGAAGGACGTCCATAGAGATGCTCTCCAGCAGCGAAACAGAGTCAGACTGATGAAGGACATAAAGTGCTTATGAACTCAAAGAGAATGTTCCCGGAAAAAAATTATTCATGGATCTTAAATGGATTTACAAGAACAATATCAATGCATCGGTACATGTAGAAGTTTGTAATGTTTCTGTACTACTTGAGTTGTATGTTGCAAGTCTTGAGTTTTTGTTCATTTCAAGGGGCTCGTTGTAAGCACTGAGGTCTAGAGGTTATGGAAGAGTCCACCACTGTTATAACCACACCAGACCGACTGGAGACTGAACACAACACCTGTTTCTCAGGTCTAAACCAGTATTCTACCGGAAGAAAACAATGAAGAATTTTTTTTATTACACATCCATTTAATGTAGATTAATAGAAGAGCCAAATCATTACCATTAGCACATATGTATATTTACCAACTTTATTTTATTTAATGTCTGTGGTTGGAGCAAATATACAGTATGTTGGGTAAAAGAGTAAAATATATTCTGAAACAAGTGGGAATTTGTATCATCAGTAGCAGACGATACTCTAATCATCGTCATTTGTGTGGACCAATTCAGCTCCAACATATGATTTATTGGACTTCTTTTGCATTTCAGGGTTTCTTAGAAGTGAGGAGTGCTACTTCAGCATCACTGATATACCATTACAGTTTTATTTTTATTCAGTATTTTATTTTTATATTTTCTTTTGTCATTTCAGGCAATGTTTATTCATTTTGAGTGATATCGATGTTTATTTTTATGGTTTTAGTTAATGATAATAACCCTGAGTTTGGTACACTTCTATAGTGGTGAGTGGTGATTTTTGTATTCTCATTTGCTTCAGTAGCAAAAGAAAGAAATCACAGTAGGGTTTTCCTTGATTTTCCAAAAGAGGGGAAAAAATAGATTGATTAACAACACCCTCACAGCTATTTTTGTATTGATTTATTCATTGCTCTCAAAGTATAGCATATAAAGTAGGCTACAATAAATTAATTAAAATATAAAATATAAAGAAACATTAATTTACAATTTTTGTAAAAATGGAAACATGTCATCACAGACTGTGAAAAGGGTCCATTGCAGTTTTCCTATGGCCAGATTGTGACTGTGTGCCAGTGCCCCCATTTCAGGAACACAAGCTTTTAATATTGTCTATATTATTACTTATCCAAAACATCATATCGACTGATTCTCTGTAATGGAAAACACTGTAGTACTGTCATGCTCAACAAAATGCATTTTTAAGACTTAAGTTTTACTTAGTTTGAGATAAGAGTAATACACAGCGTTTTGGATCTCTGAATGTTATAATAGGCTCAATTTCTTGTGGAACTGTATCTCAAAGGCACATTTCATTCCTGTTATACTGTCTATGATCGGTGAGCTTTTAAATGGTAAAACTATTATTACTATTAATGTTGAATAATTTATAAACCCATGTAATATGGATGTGATATATAATTTGACAATCAAATGGTAACAAACTGATTGTTTTATTTTTTCATGTGAAGAATGTGGAGGTTCCAATGATTTTTGGCATTATACAACAAATTCTACAGTACATTATATATAATTTTGCCACTATAATGTTTGCAACTGCATTTTTTTTAATTATTAGGAAGATTGCAAATATTGATACGTAATTAGGCCAATTGTAAAGGCTTTGTCATGTATGAAAAAAATATATCTGCTGAAGCTTGTTACCTTGGTATATGATGATGGCTCAGAATTGTGACATGGCTTCTAACATGTATTTATATGAATATTTATCAGCTGACAATTTGAAAATAAACTTGCATACGAGAAATGCTGATGCAGTTGCATCTGTTCACAGGCCGTCACATGGGAACATTTGTCAGCATGTCCCCAAGCTCACATGCAATTACCAATGGCCATCCCAGCCATGGTCATCCTTAAGCCTCATTTACAGTGAGCTGGATTAGTCGCAGTTAATATCAATAAGATGGAGTTGGTGGGGCGTGTCTGATCCCAGGCCAGTACAAAATCCTCGTGAGGGTGCCCACCTCTTTCTTAGATCCCAGTGTCGTGTGTCTGTGAGAAGCGAAACACTCGCCTGCACAGCAGACCAGTTGGGATTTCTGACAGAGTAGCTCCAGTCTTGCTCGCCAAAACAATCAGTTCTCAGTTGAGTGATGGGGAATTCAACGAGCAGCACCGTGGACGACCTGCAGGCCGTTGAAATGCATCTGTGGTATAAGAAGTTCATGACTGAGTGTCCATCTGGTCAGCTCACGCTGCATGAGTTCAAACAGTTCTTCGGGCTCAGAGGCCTGGATCAAGAGGCCAATGCCTACATCGAGCAGATGTTCCGCACATTTGACATGAACAAGGTGAGTGAAAGTTCATTTTGAGTGGATAGTAACAGTTGCTAAGGATGCCTTTGAAAACATTCTGCTTTCAAAGACGGTTTCAGCATTGATGGAATATTTGATGTTTCAGGTTATAATATGCAGGTTTTGAGACTCATTGCATTCTGTTAAATCAGATTTTACATATATACGGTATACATATATATACAGATTTGATTTATATACTGTTCAAAAGTTTGTTGTCAGTATGATTTAAAAAAAATAAATTTATACTTTTATCCAGTGAGGATGAACCAATTGTTACAAAAGATTTCTATTTAAAATAAATGCTGCTGTTTTGAACTTTATATTCAACAAAGAATCTTGAAAAAAAAATTTTGTAACAATTTCCATGAAAATATTAAGCGGCACAACTCTTTTCAACATTGATAATAATAAAAAATGCTTTTTGAGTACCAAATCAGCATATTAGACAGATTTCTAAGAGATCATTTGACCCGAACGACTGGACTAATGGCTGCTGACTCTTAAAAACATTTAAAAAATCTTATAGAACCCAAACTTTTGAATATAAACGCATATTTGCCGATCACTGTACACACGTCAGCACACGTGAGTTCATTATTTATCAAATCAGATCCGAGCAAATCTCAGATCATTCTTACCGTGTTGTCTGGCTCTATATTTATAGGGCTATATTTGGCAGTTCATGTCAGCTTTTATTTACAGACTCGTGTTAATACAATGAATAATGAGCTTATCTATGAGATTAAGATTTACAGATTGTTGAACAGGTTTGAGATTGTATTATAGAAACCAATCCCATTCACGTGCAGTAACAACTGTTTAATTTCTCCACACCAAAACATGTTTTCATAATTGAGTCCCAATGGGATTTTCAAATGAGTTTTAAGCTTCATGATGTTATTGCTACTCATATCTCGATATGAGCATTTCATACAAGATTCCCAGCGTGTATTTCAAACGTTAATCTTAATTATCTTATTTAATGAGTATGTCATTACCTCTGTCTTAAAGTCAATATGCGTCATCAAACTCATACATACATATCTCCACATTGACAAACCTCAACGTTGCCATGACCTTCCTCCGTGACACTGCCCTAGACAGTTGGGATCTGTCATAAAACAGAGGTGACATTTGGAGGAAAGTGTGTTGACCTGAGGATTATGTCTGCGACTAGCGGCTGGTGTCCGTGTCTCAGACACAGACCTTAGAATTGGCAGTAATCCTACAGAGGGCACCTTCATCATCCCAGTCGTGATCCTCCACACCTCCATCACATAAACAAGAGACAAAGGACATCCAGCTGCTTTAGGATTCATTACGGTCTAATGTGGGAACACATCCCTAATATAAAACATATTACAACTTATTAAAAATAAAATCCAGATGTGGATGCCGATTGATAAATCATTTGTTCTAAGCCATAATGCAAACCAACCATATCAGACATAAAACGGTATATATGACATCAATCACAATGGTCTCCAGTGTTTAGAATGTATTATGTTTCTTAAACGAGTTTCTCTCTTTTGCAGGACGGTTACATAGACTTCATGGAGTATGTGGCTGCTCTCAGTCTTGTAATGAGAGGCAAGATGGAGCACAAACTGCGCTGGTATTTCAGACTTTATGATGTTGATGGCAATGGCTGCATTGACAGACACGAGCTCCTGAATATCATAAAGGTAGGAAAGATAATGTTAGTACAAACTGTACTAAATGGCTATGAAAAGATAACATAAATCCTTTTTTTTTTTTTTTTTTTTTTTTTTTACATTAGGCCATCCGTGCCATCAATGGAAGTGAGTCACAGGAATCGAGTGCTGAGGAGTTTACAAACCGAGTGTTTGATAGGATCGACGTCAATGGAGATGGTGAGTGTAATCACAATCGGAATTGAAATAAGATTCTAATCTTAAAAGACATATTCAATCTTTAAAAGAGTATGATTATGATTTGCCTGTCTATGGTCGCTAACTGTTCTCCATTCAACAGGGGAGCTGTCACTGGAGGAGTTTGTAGCAGGGGCACGTACTGATGAAGAATTTATGGAGGTGATGATGAAGAGTTTAGACCTTTCGCACATTGTGGCCATGATCCATAACCGGAGACACAGCGTCTAAGAGACCGTCCGCATTCATATATGCCACTTACGGTTCTCCCTTAGAGTCTCTTGATCACAAAACAACTGTCTAATTCTGAAAGCACTTTAAAGCACGATCACTTCAAACAGAGATTTGAGCTAAAGAGGCCAAGAGATGAAATTGGTGTGGGACGTCCCACGTCTAATAAACTTCTTGCTAAGGCTTCATTGGAAAAGAATCAGTATGACATGGATGTTTTATAGATTATACATTTATAGTTTTATTAGTTACTTTATCAACAAAACATTTAAAAAATTTTAAAATACATATTTTTGGATCACTTGTTTTAGATGCCTCAGAGTAAGAAATTGATAAATATCTGACTAATAAGTGGTTAACAAATACATTTGTTCAAAAGTTTGGGGCCCTCAATGCTGCATTACCGGATAAAAAAAAAAAACACATTAAAAACAGTAATATTGCTAAATATTATTGCAATTTAAAATAACTGTTTTCTTTTGAATGCATTTTAAAATGTAATTTATTTATGTCAAATGTAATTTATTCATGTCAAAGCTGAATTTTCAGCAGCTCCAGTTATACTATCAATGTTGAAAACTTCATATTTTTAAATACTTAATATTTTTGTGAACACTGCTATATATTTTTGAGAATGTACAAAAGAACTGCGTTTATTAGAATTAGATTTTTTTTTGTAACCATTTAAAAGTTAAACTGTCACTTTTTTAAAGTTTTTTTTTTAATGACTGTTCAAGGGAAGGTATTTTTGGAACTGTAAATGGCCACCTTTTTTTTATAATTTCATCTCTTTTTTTTTAACAGAAATTTAAACGATTCTCCAGTCTGATTTAGTCTCTCAATATAAGGTTTAAATTGGCAAATACATATTAGTTGAACTTTGATTTAAATTATTTGAAGAATACACATTGAAATAGTATTCCACTGCATGTAAAACTCTTGTCAGGTTAGGAATGTTTACTTCTTTATAGATATGTGTATACTATATTTATTACTTTTGCATATTATTATAATCTCTGCAATGTTTAAGAATGAAAGTGGCTTGTTCTGCATTCACATAGACATATTATAAGGGTGCCTTCTGTTGTAGGACAACAGGATCTACTTTAAGCTTGTTAATGAACTGCTTGTGCTTCCATTTGAATATTAAAAACCTAATAACTGGTGTAAGTTCATGTATGTATTAATTAACTGCAATCACCAAAATGACCCTTTGCCCTTGTGTCTCAAGCCTCCTTCTATTCGAACTACGTCACAGTGTGTGAGAAAACACATGAGTCACATTTGGAGCCTTTTTAACTGCGGTCCTTCAGTTTCTATGACAACCCCAATCTATTACCATGGAGACCTTGTGAGTCAGACGAAGCATCAGTAACCTCTGAAAAGCTGAATTAAGAGACCAAAATTCTAAAAACCTAAATTTCAGTTAATCACTTACACTCTATTGCACACACTGCTCCTTTCTCCCAGATCCTCATTTAGTCATTGTTCTGGGTTGTGTCTGTCTGCATCCAAGAGGGTGATTGGTATTCATGACAACTTTGCCATCTTGTCGCAAAAGTATAAGGAGGCCAGTCCTCTGAGCGGAGCTACTCTTCTACAAAGGATCCAAATAACACAAAACATATTACAATATAGAGATCTCACTCATTTAAATGTGGCTGAATTGGCATGTGAAGCTATGGTATTACTGTGAAGCCCGGGTGGGATCTTATGCCAGCCATCATGCTGCAAAAACACTGCATGAACATCAGCAGATGGGAATAAAGCCTAATAGATATAAATTAATTATTTACTACAATCAATTACTAGTAGAGCTTGTACTGGTTCTTAGCATAATACACTTTGAGCAGAGCACACATAGGAGCCCCTTCTTTAAAATATATATATATTTGTATATGTGTATATATCATGCACCTTATTTCAAATGATCATTTTTTACTAATATTTTTACAAGAATGCATTAAATTGATTAAAAGTGATGGTAAAGACATTTATTATGTTACAAAAACTATTTCTAATTCACATAAATGCTGTTTTTTTTCTATTCATCTGAGTAATGGTTGCTGGAAATTCAGCTTTGCCATCATTAAAATAAATTACATTTTAAAAACTATTAAAATTATTTTAAATGGTAATAATATTTCACAATAACTATTGTTACTGTACTTTTGATCAAATGAATGCAGCCTTGGTGAGCATTATAGACTTCTTTCAAAAAAAAAAAAAAAAAAACAATCACCAAACTTTTGACCGGTAAAGCATGAAAAGTAAATAGGACCCATTATTGTAACAAACTATACAGTATTTATTAGACCAATATTAAGTTGTGTCACACATTATCACAAAAAAAACCCCATCAAATTTCCCTTTAAGGAAAGAGTCTCTTGTATAAACTGGGAGTATTTTCCTGTGGTGACATCTGATTGAAGTTCTTGTAACATCTTTTATCCTGCAGTCTATTCACATCCATGTGATTTTGTCCGATTAGATGCTTGGTTCATATCCACTGCAAGATCACAGGAAGTCGTACAGATACTTCACCACATCGAAGCCTACAGTTCTAGAATGAAAAACAGAAATAGTCAAACTAGCACACAGCCAAACTATTATATGTAGGGCTGGGTATCGTTTAAAAATTTGTAATATTGATACCGATACCTTGACTTTGATACCAGTTCCTGAAAGATACTTTTTCAATATCAATTTTAAGAAATTCAATTTAACAAGATTACATTACCTCAAAAAAACTTACATTACATATAACAATTTTTTTCAGTTTGTTAAGGTTTTTACAGACTCATCTCCTGAGCCACTGCACAAAGGAACAAAATAATACCAACACAAATCAGTGCAAGTAGTTTTCAGTACAAAATAAACAGTTTTAAGTCAGTATGTGAGGATCACTGCTGCATGCTTAAGATCTTTAAATCACTCAGTTCTTCTTTTTCTTCAAAAATGAGCATGTCCACTTTTATAGGAGACTGACAAGCCTTTTTTCACCAAAGATGTCCCCAAGCTATGTTTACACTAATGCGTTTTTATTTTAAAATGCATAGCTTAGACAGAATCATCATTTCTATTCACTTTCCACTGATTTACGTGATCTGATGAGCATTAGCTGTTTCTAGCATTGTCTGCTTGTTTTCTCCTCTGCAATCTGACTCAGAGGAAGCTCATTCGCTGCTTATCTGTCAATCATATTACGCGTTCATAACCCATCCTGTCTCCGATGATGAACGTGCGTTTTCTTTCATGCCTCGCCAGAGCCAATCACTGATTTAGGCACATAAAGCATGCTGCAAGCTTACTGGCACACTGACTTTGATGAAATTAACCCCTATGATGTGCCTTACAAATATGGAACTCAATACCCAGCCCTAATTCTGCGTGTATCTAATGGTTAGTAAATGTAATCAAAGACACCGTTTATACCTGGAATTAACTCTGTTTTAGGTAATATGATCACAAATGGTTAAAACCAAGTTCTTGTGTATGGAGTAACGCATTGAAGTAGATAGTGACGTAAACACAAAATGAGACATCCTCCACTCGAAATCAGATCACAAGATGTCACAGAAGATGCAAGTTACTAACAGGTGTAAACAGTGATCTCTCTTTTCTGACCACTTGTGATTGGATCACAAGACCGAGGGCCAAAAGGTCTAACAATCTCACACACACACACACCTGGAGATCGCAAGAATGAAGTCCAGTGAAACTGAACATTTGTATTTGGGTGAATCCAGCTGGTCATCATGCCCCACCTGAGAGAGAAGCTGCAGAGTAACTAGTGATGAAATCTGTAAGACAGAAAGCAAACTATGTATTTCATATGCATTCATATCAATTATAATATTTATTTAATGTCATAATATCTGATTCAAGTTCAATGGATTATTAAAGCTTTCTGGGCCACCAATGTGTGTCCCATAGGAAACTTTATTAGAAAAATTATTAAAATGTAAATAATCACACAATGAGTCACAGGCAGTTAACCTTTAAAAACAAATAAGGTTATTATACTTGCTTTCAAACAAGTTTTAAAATACACAAGCTCTTATAAAGAGCAATATCTAACCTATGAAATATTTTACAGCACAAAAAAGTGTATTTATTTTTTTAAAGGCCTTGAAGTCACAATTTTAAAATGGATTATTAGATATTAATCAAAATACGCTGTTAATTTATCAAGGAAAACTAATTACGTTTTGACAGAATAATTAATAAAAATAAAAAAGATGAAGCACTGCCACCCAGTGTCCAAAATGATTCCAAGATTTGCTTGTGCATTGATCATAAATCACCCCTTATTGCCTCGAATGAGCTAATTAAAATGAATGGCGTAGTTTGTTATCATTTGATCAATTAAATTACCTGTGAGAAGATACTGGCTGTGGGTGCAACCCTGCTATCAACCACACTGTAGAATATGGCCATCAGTCTGTCAAGAGGAAAAGGCTTCGGTCCCAACAGATGGTTACTAGTCTGCAGCAAAAAGACAAAATCAAAGGGGGAAAAAGGATAGATTATATTTATAAACTTGCAGTGAACAATTAAGCAACAGAAGCAAACTTCTCACCTTCTCATGTTTCTTCAAGAAATTGGTCTTTCTTATTTTCCCGTGACTCTAAAGCAAAGACAAGACTATTTTTTAGTGACCACATGATTCATAAAGAAGATGCATTCATGAAAAGTCATGTGTAGATAATATGAGAAGATCAGAACACTGTAATACACCTTGAGGAAGAAGCGGCGGTCTGTGCGGGCAGGGTTAAAGGATGCCAGGTATGCAGCAATGAGCAGAAACTTGGAGTAATATGGCAGCTCTATGTGAGCATGTGCTGATAAAACTACAGGAAGAGGGGGAAAAAATCTCATTGGCTGATGAGGAAATTAATTTCCATTGGTAAAAAAAAAAAAAGAACAAAGATACAGATAAAATAAATGAGTTAAGTCTAAAAATGACTGTTTAAAAACGGACTGTTTGCAATTAACATTTTTTAAAATAAATTAATATTTTTTAAAAACCATTTAAGTAGATTTATATCTACTGTTGTAACATCACATTTTAGTTAATGTTTTAAGTATTATGGAGTATCAATTAACGAATGATTACTCCTGTGAAAAAGTAGCACTCTTTATCATACTTTTTATGAAAAGTACTTATTTAGAAATATTGTGTATATACTCTGAATATACATTCAGTGACACACATTTGCACATTATTTAAAATTAAATTAAAATGCATGAGAAATAAATGCATTTCAAATGCAACTTTAGAGTGCTTTTTTTTGACCCACCCGAGTAGAACTTGTGTACATCTTTATATATAATTTCATAATTCTACTGTCCTTGAAATATAGGTAAAGTGTACTGCAGAACTGACAAGCATTTATGGTAAACTAAAATATACTTTCATGTTATTTCTATTGAAACCTGTATGTAAAGTACTTAAATATATTTGTAATTACACATTTCTAATGATGAAAACACAATTTAGTATATTTAAAATATATTAGTATAGAATAACACGACAGTTATTATAATCATGAACTTTTAGTGTTGGGCGATAAATAGAATTACAAAGTGCACTTTAAGTGCAAGAAACAGTAACTAAAGTGCACTCTATAAGTACACTTATGTGACCTTTCATTTAAATAATATTAGATTATCAGCAAATACCAATTTTTATTATACTTTGAAGATTTGTGATGCAATTACACTTTTTTTTTTTTTTTCCCATAAGAGTAGGGTTGCTCAAATCCTTAACCTTTGGGATGATAATAACAGCAACAATGCTGACGATACTAGCCTTAACAAACTCACACACACTATCTATGACTCATCATGGAAGCCAATCAGCTAATGTGTGGTCAAAAGGTTGATAAAAGTAGAAATCTTGGCAGTCTATCCTAGAAAAAGCACTGGACCTAATTTTAAGCAGCCCTATGCAGTGCCAGCAGATGGTCCGTGAGGGCATGACTGAGGCCTCTGCTGGTCTGTCTGAACACGCAGAGTGTGTGTCTGTCTGTGTACCTCTGAGGGTCGTGGCCTCCTTCTCGTCCATCTGCTGCTGCTCCCATTGCACGCTGATTGCGGTAAACCAAAACACACAAACACTCAGTGACTGATGTGACACACGACTCAAGCACAATCTCAACCGTGAGCACTCTTCAGAAATCACACAGCACTAACAGACCTGGACACCTCTCGGAGGTAAACCGTCTGCATGGCTCTCTGCAGATGGGGCTCAATGTTTTTCCATAACTTGTGAATATCGCTCTCTTTGGCTGAAGGAAGCAAGAAAACATTATTTCAAACACTGTGCTGACACAAAAAGGGGGAGTTTATAATATTTAAAGGGGAGGGTCATCACAAAATGGCATATGGATCAGGACTACTTTAAAGAATTAGTTCACCCAAAAATGAAAATTTACTCACCCTTCCAAGATATAGATAAATTTGTTTCTTCATCAGAAAAGATATGGAGAAATGTGGCATTACATCATCACTTGCTCACCAGTGGATCCTCAGCACTGAATGGGTGCCGTCAGAATGAGAGTCCAAACAGCTGATTAAAAACATCACAATAATCCACAAGTAATTCACACGACTTCAGAAGTGAAGTGAAAAGCTGCGTGTTCGTAAGAAACAAATCTATCAAGTTTTCTTGTGAGAAGACAACAAGGGACATGCTTTTTCACTGGAGGAAGCATTATTATGGATTTATGGACTGGTATGTTGGCCAGAGGCCACGGTTTAAAGTTAAAACACCGTAATGCTGTATTTGTTCCTTAGAAATGCTCAGCTTCTGACTTCACGAGACATTATTTGAACTGGAGTCATGTCAATTGCTTTTGGATTATTGCGATGCTTTTATCAGCTGTTTGGTCTCTTTCTGATGGCACCCATTCACTGCAGAGGCTCAATCAATGTTCAGCGTTATAAGAACACAGATTGCAGAGAATCAAATTCATTCAACATAATGAGAATACAGATTTCAGGCAACATGAGGGTGAAGAGATTATAAAATTTACATTTCTGGGTATACTAAGCCTTTAAATGGAAGCATCATTCAGTTGTGTTTAAATATTTTACCTTCTCCTTTCTCCAGGGGTTCACAGAACTTGGAGAAATTCAGGACAGCCTGTTAAAATTTAATTTTAAACAGTGTATTTAGTATTTTAGTACCCACTAATGTATTGTGTTTTTATAAAGCTAGTGAACAGCAAAAACACTTTCTACTGGTTGATGGGCACCTGCTACATCATAAAAACTGCTACAAAATAACTGCTGTTTGTTGCTGTAGACTCAGGCAGCTTAAAGGCAAGTATGATCTCACCAGGTGCCTGAGCTCTCTTAGATCTCTGCATACTGAGAAGAAGACCCCCAGCAGGATGTTTATGTAGGAAGCGTAGAGCTCAGGTGTGTAGGATGGGTGATGATCCCAAGACAGAATCTGCACAAGCTCCGCTGAGGGACCAGAAAAAAAGGATTTAAGACACATTTCATTCATTCAAGTATGAAATATCCTTGATATCCCTGTTTGCACCCAGTACTAACACTCTCTCAGTTGAGAGACTCTGATTGTTACTATATGTTGAAAAAGCTCAAAGAAAGCCTAGAAGTGTTGACAAATGCAGCAGAATAATAATCTTTGTTATATAAAACATTGGGATATTGACAACTTTGATCTTCACTTATATTTACATGACCTCACTGTTTAGACAGTGCTACAATTACATCAAAATCTGTCATTTGATACCCATCTTTAACTTTGATGGTCTTACACTCTTACCTTTACTGTAATCTGGAAAATGAAATAGCAGCGGTTCAAAGCAGCCAGTGTTGGGCCGAAACTTTTCCCACACGATTTCACTGAGCAAGATGACGGTCACATTATCATTTACCTGCCAAAGGGTGATAAAGAAGAATGAAGAAAAGAGAATTTGCTTATCAGACATAAGACTATATAAAGAAACAGGTATTCTACTTAATGCAGTAAAGCATTAGTTAAACAGAGCGCATACCAACTCCTGTAGGCGCAGAAGAGCAGGAAGCAGGCTGAAATCCATATCTCTCATCCGTTCAGCTCTGTCCAGAATCTACAGGGACATTATATAACATTGTGTCACATTAATGCACAGCTTTAATAAATATCTAAAAGCACAGACATAACATTCTGACAAAATTCCAAACATATTATTTCATCAATATTAAACTACATATACATACTACATGTATGTTAAATAAACTCACTATATAGCGTGTCTGAGTGGCAGGTGAACTAGAGCTCATCTGTTTGTACAGTCGCACAAAATCTGACAGAGATGGGCAACGGGGAAGCAATGCTGCAGCATCGGGCCCAAAAAAGGCAGACAACACCTGGTGAAAGAGAAGCCCACTGGACACACACTCAACACAGTCCACTGACGCATGGGGGAGCTGAAACACACACAAAACAACAAACACTACATGACTTTGAAAGCACTAGGCAGCATACACATGCCTACATCGTAAATGGTTACAGAGGAAAACTAGTCATCATACACCACATGACTACAGATTCACACACTACCAGACTTACAAGTTGTTCCAAACACAACAAACTCATGCAGAAACATGAGCCTTGTTTCTAACAATCACAAGACAAATGAAAATAATATATGTTTAATACATGTTTGATGTCCTCAGCTCAGACGGGACAAATTCATAGTCTGGAGATAATAAAGCTAGTCATTCACTATGAAGTTTTCAGTGAAATCTGTCAAATCTAACTGAAAAAAAAAAGAAAAAAAAAAAAACCCAGACTGGTTCTGATTTTCACCAACTAGAGTGACTCCTTCAAACTGTAAATTGGGGCAAAAGTTGTGTAATGTGTTCCATAAATGAGCATTTTTACAGGTTTTATAAACCACAACTTTCCAAATACTCGGTTTTCATGATCTTACCTCCAGATCTTTCATGATGGAGAGCACCACATGACTCTTTCCTGTTGCTCTGTGGCCATAGATGAAGACTGAAGGATAACTGTATTGATCTGGCTGTTAACAGACATAGAAACCACAGCTCACATTAACAGCAGACATTATATCTCTTCTGTTCATCAAGGCTGAATTTATCAGAAATACAGAATATTGTGAAATATTATTGCAATCTAAAATAATGGTTTTTATTCCCGTGAGGCAAAGATGAATTTTCATGTCACATGATCCTTCAGAAATCATTCTTAAATGCTGATTTATCATCAATATTGAAAACAGTTTTGCTGCTTAATATTTTTTTGAAACCAGTGATACTTTTTTCAGGATTCTTTGATGAATAAGTTAAAAAGAACAGCATTTATTCAAAATAGAAATCTTTTGTGACAATATGCACTACCGTTCAAAAGATTGAAGTCAGTATTTATTTTTATTTTTTTAAAGAAATTAATGCTTTTATTCTGCAAGGAGGTGTTAAATTGATAAAAAGTTCTAATAAAGACTTACATTGTTAGAAAAGATTTAGATTTTAAATAAATGCTGTTCTTTTTCACTTTATTCATCAAATAATCCTGAAAAAAGTATCACAGATTCCAAAACAATATTAAGCAGCACAACTCTTTCCAACACTGATAATAAATCAGCATACTGGAATGATTTCTGATGTGACATGTGACACTGAAGACTGCAGTAATGATGAATTGAATAATCACCCATGTTTATTTTTTTAATTCAATAATTAGTACATAATATAACCCATGAAACCATCAATAAATAAATGAGTAGGAGTTATTTAACTCACCTGTCCCATGAGTGCGAGCAGTGTGGCCAGCTGTGTCTCTCTGCACGGCAGTCTCTCGGCCAGAGAGCGCAGTGTGTCCTCGGGATAACCGGGACACTGCAGCGTCACAGACATTCTCTGATCATAATAAACACCTGTATTAGTGCCATGTTAAAAAAATAACAAACGTTACGTGTTGTCGTTTTCAGCATTAACGCTGAAAAGGACAGAAACACGACGCACAGACATTCATCTGATGCATGTTGTCACACAAGCAACTGCGAGAACACATTGTTAATAATATTTACACGTGTTCAAACCAACAGACAGCTTCGGTAAACATGCCACTTTTCAATAGAAACTAGCAAACAAAAAAACATCACAAATACCTAGTTATTTGAGAAACGAATGGTTATATTTGTCCGTGTTTGAAGAACGGAGAACTTCACCTCAGTTTGCCCGCGCTGTTCACGAAGGACGTCACGAGTCCGCGTCATTTCCGGACAAGAGTCTGGGATTTGTAGTTCTTGGTGTTTTAAATCCCAACGCTCTTGAATTTAATTTTTAAACGTTTAAAACCGAGAATCCATATCATCATCCGCCTGAAAGTCAGTAGCGACACAGGTGAATGTAGATGTAATTTTAGGGAACACGTTTATTGTACAGGCACGCAAGCGTCTCTTGATCTGCTATGCGGACAGGGAGTGACAGACGCAGACTGAATATTCGGGTGTGCCAGAAATCTGCGCTGTTCGCTCGAGCGCACTCCGTCCCCGCGAGCGCGTCTCACTGCGATCAACACGCGCGGCATGAATCTCATCCCAGCGTTTGACTGTGGTCGGGTGTAATGTGTTTTATTGCTCTGAGATGTGCGCACAGGATTAAATCGGATGGAGTACGCCGTTAAACCAGCAGCCGAGAGGAGAGCGATATTTGCGTTAAATCTGAGAAGAATGGACACGCAAAATATGATGCAGTGCAAGTGTCGTCATCCGAACATCTGTTATTTCTGTTAAACGCAACAGCAAGCTTTATCACGGAAAGTCCTTTATATCTTGTAATAGCCTCATGGAAACAACCCTTTGGACTGTGTAAGGTAGATTATTGTTTATATATACATATAAATATATATATGCATAGGCCTATATATGAATAGATAAATGTATTTAATCACTTAAGGTTTGGGTATTCGCAAACCATCCAAGTATTATTAATTTATTCGGGTCATCATTAAGTATTCATACTGACATTTCCGTTGGGAGTATTATCTCCGCTGCACTGGAATGCGTCTTCTTCATATGAGCTGTGTCTTCATTTGAGTTTAGTCATTATTTTTGCTGTCCCAAGTGTGATTATTCACCTTAATGAGATTGCTTGGCTGAATGATGCGGATGCATAGAGGCTGAATGGGAAGAGAGCTGGAAGAGAACATCGTTGGAGTCACGGACAGACTGCCACATCCACGCTGAACGAATCACTGTGACATCTGGCACTAAAACTGCTTAGACTGTCGTGACATCTGTGAGCTGTTCTGTCTGTACTTGAGTTTAGGTGGCACCCCAGGCAACGTCCAGAGAGGACCGAGTCCGGATTGAATCCAGAGAGGACCAGAGTGTAAACGACATGCAGAGTGGACTGAATTCATAAAAGTAAATTCAACCCAGACACGATCCGATTCCAGACGCAGGAACTGAATCCAGTCTCAATCTGGATGGGATCTGAATCCAGACTGAGTTCATAAAGGATTTAAATCTAGACTGAATCTGGATAGGATCTGAATCTACTCCATCCAGAGAGGATATGAATTCTGACTGAATCCATAAAGAACCTGATTTCATTGCAAACTCACAGCGCATCTAAATCCAAATTGAATCTAGATACAATCTAAATCTAGATTTCATCCAAATCTAACCAGAATCCAGCATCAATCCAAATAGGATCTGTATCCAAAAAAGGACCTAAATCTGGACTGAATCCAGACAGGACCTGAATCTAAACTGCGTCCAGATAGAACCTTAATCTAGATTCAATCCAGATCGGACCAGAATTTAGACTCAATTCAGATAGGAGCTTAATCCGGATAGGACTGAGTGCAGTTCGAATCCACCGTGTATCTGAGCCCAAACTGAACCCAAATAGAACCTAAAACTAGATTCAGTCCAGATAGGATCTGAATTCAAATATCCAGGTTGAATCCAGAGAGCTCCTGAGAACAGAATCCAGACCAAATACTAGGGTGAACCTAGTCAAGGTTGAATCCATTGGGGACCTGAGTCCTATTTGAATCCATAAAGTACTGAATCCATCTATGATCCCTGGGACACCTGCAGCGATGCTCCCAGCCACGGAGGCAGCCAAGATCTACCAGACCAACTATGTCAGGAACTCTCGTGCCATCGGGGTCCTGTGGGCCATCTTCACCATCCTCTTCGCCATCGTCAACGTGGTGTGTTTCGTTCAGCCCTACTGGATCGGGGATGGCATGGACACGCCACAGGCTGGTTACTTCGGCCTCTTTCACTACTGCATCGGGAGCGGGATATCCCGGGACCTGACGTGCCAGGGGACCTTCACAGAGTTTAGCTCCATCCCGTCTAGCGCCTTCAAAGCTGCGTCCTTCTTCATTGGGATGTCCATGGTGTTGGTCCTCTCCTGCATTGGCTGCTTCGCCTTCTTCTTCTTCTGCAGCACAGCCACTGTGTATAAGATCTGCGGGTGGATGCAGCTGGCAGCAGGTGAGTGAGTGACAGCGCATCCTTTGGAGGTTTCCCAATGTGTACTGATGTACGAGTAGCCAAGAGCCAGGAGCCAGGAGTTCAGTATGAAAGGGTGGAAGCCAGAAAGACAATCTGTGAAGTCCAAACACACACACAAATCTTCTGATATTTGCAGTTGGCATATTCTAATATTTTTATAAGTCTGTCATGGCACCATAGTACTTTAAACACAGTACCAATCAAAAGTTTGGGGTAATTAATTTTTTTTATTAATATTTATATTCAGCATGGATGCATTAAGTGATCAAAAGTGGAAGTAAAGACATTTATATTGTGGCAAAAGGTTTTTTTTTTTTTTTTTGAGCACCAAATCATATTAAAATGATTTCTAAAAGATCATGTGACACTGAAGACTGGACTAATGGCTACTGAAAATTCAGCTTTGCCATCACAGGAATAAATTACATTTTAAATTTAAAATAAAAAAAGGAAATTGAAATAATTTCAAGTAACTTTTCAACATTTACTTTTGAATTATTTTTATTTGTTGTTCAATAATTTTTTTTCTAATTTATTTTTTTTTATATGATTTTTATAATGAGATTTTTCTAAGGCGTAATATATATATATATATATATATATATATATATATATATTATTTTTTTAATAAGACTAAACAGTTCCGATGTCATTATGTGGATGTGCAATTTCCTGACAAATATTTATAATACTGTGTAATGAACCCTTAGTTTACACTGCCATCCGTGTGATCACTACTGAGTAGTCTTTTTGGTGCATCCCCCAAATGTGGTGCTTGTAGAAAAACACTTAAATCAGAACTGCTAGCCATTCAGTGAATCCACAGTGGACAAGATTATATAAATAAATAAATCATGCATACCACTTTATTATCCTTAAATAAAACAGATGAGTATGATTAGAAAATGAGCTTAAGCACTGGACGTGTCTTTTTTTCTTCTGTACAAAAAACAACAACTGCAGATAGGCTTAGTCAGTTTATTTTTCCCCAGCTGACCAATGCTGAACGTGTCCTTAATATTTTTGATAGATGCTTCTAGTAGTAATTTTATGTTGTTTAATAGCCTCTGAAAGTTGGGTTTAGTTGTGTTGTGCAATGAAGGCTTGCATTTAATAGGAAGTAGAATCTATGAAATGAGCAGATGAGAGAGCTTAAGATGTGTGAACTGCATTTGTGCACAATGCTTTCATCTGAAGGCTTTGGCTTCAAAAGGACTGCATGAGTAGAGTCAGCAGTAAGAAGAACATACAGTATATCTCCCTGTATGCTAATATTTACTTTACATTTTAACTCACTTCTTTTGGTTCTTTTTTTTCTCTCTCTCTCGCTTTTCCTGTTCATTTGTATTCTTGACAGAATCAAGAAGTTTAAAAGCTCCTGGGTTCCATTTAGTTTGATGCATTTTCAGGAGTGACTGACCACCCTTTCTGAATGTGAATGTGTGTGTGTGTGTCTGGTGGACTGTGCTCTGCCTATCGGTTTTTGCTGTTGGTAGGGAGGGATGCACCACAAGAGAAAATGTTCTAAACATATCTAGCAAAATTTCTGAAAATCTTGAGCGCTCTGTAAACATTTCATATTTTCTCAGAGAGGAAAAAGACAGGGGTTGTCTATTTTTGTGCCTTGCCTCAGGGACTTCAGGTGAGTTTGGAAGTAACTCACAGTTGTGGACAAATTACTGTCATAGTTGGCTTATGTGCAGCTGTCAGAGCAAAATGACACATGATGTTCTTGCAAGCCTCCATAAGAGTTGTGGACAAATTACTGTCATAGTTGGCTTATGTGCAGCTGTCAGAGCAAAATGACAATATGATTCGAGAACTGTGAAATTCTGTAAGCTTTTTTTACTCAACAACACTTATGTCAACGACAAAATCCATAACAAGTTATATTTTCTAAAGTCATTTGATAGTTTGTGTGCAAAGGCCACAAAAGATATATGCTGAAAATCTTTTCATATAATAATTTGAAAAAAATAATTTCAAAAACAATAACATTATTGTCATTATTATTATTATTATGAAGATTACAACTAAAATTGTGGAGAGTTACAGCTGTCAGATATTAGTAGGAATTGTACTTCAGCACACATCACTAGTTTCTCACACTGCGCTGGTGTGATCTTGGTCCACTCTTCTTCCTCTCTCTTCCACAGTAACTGTAGTGGGTTTCTTAGCCACAGCTTTGTCTCTAAAGATTTTCAAGCGGGTTTATATCAGGACTCTGGGCTGGCCATTTTATTATTTCAATGTTCTTAGCATCAATGAACTGCTTTACCTGTTTTGCAGTGTGACAGGGGCATTGTCTTGCATGAGAACTGGGATTTTTTTTGATTGGGAAATGCTTGCAGGGACGGTACCGCATGTTGCTGAAGAAGTTTCTAATAAACATTTGCATTCACTCTGCCATGTAGCTGTAAAAGACAATCAACTCCTGCTGCAGAAAACATCTCCCAAAGCATGACACTTCCTCTTCCACTTTTCACTGACTTCTTTACACACTTTGGGTTCAGTCCTTTTCCAGTTTGACGATGAACAGAAAGTTTCCCATCAGACCCAAATAAATCAAACTTGCTCTCATCACTGAAGTGAACTTTGGACCAGTTATCCTCTCTCCACACAACATGCTCCTCAGCAAAGGTGAGTCTAGCCTTTTGATTCTTTCTGCTCATGAGAGGCTTAGTAACTGCAGAGTCGCTTTCAGTCTGACATCTCTTAAACAGATCCTTACCCTGTTCAGCTGGCAAGCAATTCCAGCTGCAGTGTTGAACCGATTCCCCCATTGAGATTATCCACATTATCCTGCCCTCTCATGCATTTGTCTTACGAGGACGACCAGCCTTTTTGGGAAGACTTGAATGAATTAGTGTCAATTGTAAAGCTGCAATTTTTGAGAAGTCACAGGTTTGGAATGACCAGCTTCTTGTGCAGTGGTTGAAAGTGTCATCCCTTTAGCCTTCATCTGGACAACCTCCTGTCGCAGGGTTTCAGTCATCTTAGAGCAGCCCGCAATTTTGCAATCTCAGTGAAATTTGGAGGATTGCTGCCAGTTAAATAGGGTTTGTCATATAATTAAGGAAATTGGCGCCAGATTAACACCAATAAATTCGAGGTATCTGTAAGTGTTCTCTAATTTTGATCAGAGTCCTTTTTTTCAAATATCTCATTTAAGTTTTTTATACTGTGCTTCAGAATACAATTAATTTATGAAATTTGCTTAAAAAATTGCTCTTCTACTCCTGTTAGGATTACTAAGCAGTGACCTTGAAATTTAGAAAATTGTAGGTTGTTCTCTAATTTTGATATATATATATATATATATATATATATATATATATATATATATATATATATATATATATATATATATATATTAATTTATAATATAATACTTGTATAAATTATATGATATGAAATTAATATAAATTTAAATATATTTAACATAAGAATGGTGTCATCGATGCAAAAATGCATTTGGTTCTCGCATGTCTTCTAGGATTCTACTTGTAAAGTCGCTTAGCTCATGATCCATGAGCCCATGAATATGAGATGTTGTGGTTCAGATCATTATATCTTGCTTAAAGTGTCATTTGCAAGTTTAAGTCTTGCTCGACTGACAATTTTTTAATGGACCAATTAAAAAGGCATTTGTCAGTAGATGTTTATTAGATGGTGGTGTATTTGGTTGCACTTTCAGAGGGGAATAACCTCAAGTAGCTTACTGCAGCCGCTGTTTTCAGCAAATGTGAAAAAAAGATTACATAATCAGATTTTTAAGGACGCCGGCAGCTTAACTGCAGATTTTTAGGGGGGCCGAAGCCTAAATAGGTCTGGAATCGCCTATGGTGCCAAGTTTGAAAGAGCCAAGGCAGATGGGAAGATTTGACAGGAATTTATTTAAGTTTTGGTCTGGTGTTCTTTTATGTTTCATGGAAGAAAGTAAGTCATACAGGTTTGGATCAACATGAGGGTGAGTAAATTAAATTAATTACGCTTCTAATTGCTGGTGAATCTGTGATACGCTTCTTGATGGTTCACATGGGGTGAACAATGACTTTCTGATCCTGATGCCTTGGGGAAGAAAGGATTGATTGATTTTTAGGAATTGAGAAAAAATGAAAGAGCTACAAAAGTTTTTATTATTATTTTTTTTTTATAACCTTAAATTTGGTTCTCATACAGGTGAGATCTGAATGGATGTTTCACAGGACTGCCTAAACAGCCTTCATGAGATGGAAACTAGGATTAGCAATTAGCA
The DNA here is from genome assembly GCF_018340385.1 of Cyprinus carpio. Taxonomy (NCBI): domain Eukaryota; kingdom Metazoa; phylum Chordata; class Actinopteri; order Cypriniformes; family Cyprinidae; genus Cyprinus; species Cyprinus carpio. The sequence continues at coordinate 14,951,573 of NC_056575.1, forward strand.
ATAAAAAGTCCATTTGGATTTCTAATGGCTCACCGTATGTGTGTCATGAGAAACTAATGTTGTTACTGTTTACTTATCACCGGTTTGAAGGAACACGGTCAGCGCTGGTGGCCCTAGTAGTGCCCTAATTCAGACAGCACTGCACTGACAATTGTTTTGATATAATATAAAATCTGTGATGTGATGCAGTGAGGATGTCATAGTAGAAGGTTATTGATTTTTTACTAAATTTAAAATGAAGTTTGTGAAGAAATGATAAATGATACACTGCAAATGAAACTCACAAACAAACAGGCTCAATAGCAATAGGCTTAAATCAGACTGAATGACTTGTCTGAGGTATGATGATGGATTTTTCACTTCTGAGAGCAATTACAAAATTCCATAACATATGGACATTTACATACATAGTGACCATCAACGGCCGAGGGTTAGGAGCTCCACAGAGGCACTAATGGAAGCAGGGCAGCTTGTGAATGGAGAGCTGATAACTGACTGTACTTCATACTCAATGACTGACTCATTCAGTTCACTCTTGGCCTCCAATAAAACGCCCACTCTTCTATCTGTCTCTCCACGCGCTTCATACATCCAGTTATCTGCTGTATTCTAGTGCAACAGATGCATTACTCTTCTGTGCATTCACTAACAAGAACTGAGGTCTATGTTTAATGGACATTGGAGTATCATATGATATCATTATATTGTAGTAACATGTCTAGTCTGTTCTGTGATTTTAGTTCTGCCCTCTGTGATGTAGTTTTCCTGTGTTAATTAGCTCATTCTAATCTCATTAGTTCCCTTTGTCAGAGTCATGTTTGTTTACCTTGTGTTCTCCTTTAGTCTGTCTGTCTTTGTCTATGTCTAATGTGTGTGAAGATTTAGTCTGTGATATTCTCCTTAGTTTTGTTACTATATCAATTTGTATTATGTTTAAAATGTATAATAAAAATATCATTAAAAATATCCTTTTGCATGCTAAAAAAAACTAAAATACCATTAATTTAACAGATCAGATTTTTCACTTAAATTCTAAATATTAAGTTCATTAACTCATGAACTCAATTAATTATTAGCTTTTTTTCCTCTCGTTTTTAATTGTCTAGGGTTTCGGCATTATGTCAAGAGGTAAATGTTATTTTACAGTTTCCTGAAAATATTTAATCTTTATTTAGCACATGTGTGAATCATATCCAGGAGCAGACAAATCTCACACTAGTGGGAGTGAGAAAATGAGGTGCTTTTTGGCTCATTTTTTTTATGCTGGGAGACAGCAAGTGATATGCGATTGTATTAAAATCCTAAAATTGGAAACACCATATGAAATACAGCAAGTATTTGTTACACCCACTCAAGCTAAAAATCACCATGAACAGGTTAAAAGAGCAATAAATAGGGGTGTAATGCATGTTTTGTTTTTGAAGGGGCAGTTGCTGTCACACTTCTTTCCCTAAATAAAATATGTTACAATTAACATGTTTTAAAGAGTAAGGTGTTCGCTTGGTGGTATGGTTTTTATTTAGCATGCAAGGATAGGTCCCCACTTGATGCATCATTTACAAAAATGAATTAATTTAATTCACTTTATTTTCAAAAAAAAAAGTGATTTTTTTTTTTAATGGCAGAAATACTTGTTTTTTTCTCTTTTTCCTAATGAAATCCATTTTTGGTGCATTACTATACAATAAATTATGTTTGTTTTCCTTATCTTCGTAACATATAACAAGCCTGTTGTGCAGAACATGATTGACAGCTATAAATGAGAGGATGCTATAATTAAAAGTGTCTCTTTAGGGTTAAGTGTGAGCAGCTGACTTGACTGAGGACAGGGAACATCTGTTTGAGCTAAGCCACAAGACACAGTCTGCGACTGACATCAATGATGGACTGACGGCTCAGAAAGCCGAAAGAGAGGGAAGAAATAATAGCCTGCAGTGGGAGCCTTGACATATTTGACTGGCATTTTAAGATTAAAATTTTTTTTTTTTTTTTTTTTTGAGTTTTAGTACATGTCTGATAGCTTTCAAGCAAATTTATGTGCTACAGTAACAAATAAATATATATAAAATGATATAAATATGAATGTTTTTATTTGAAAAATAATTATTTCTAAATAATCAACTTAAGTTGACACCATTACAGCATATACACATTTAAAATCTAAATGTTTATATAATTTAAAAAAATATTGAGGACTTGTTTGTTTACATTATAATTCCGATACCACTATCCTCCAATTTGCAAAAAAAAAAAGTGACGTTTTATTTTTGGCTGCAAAGGGACTATAAATGCTTTTAGCTATTTAAACAAAGGATAAGCCCTTCAAAATCATGTTTACAATAAATAAATATCAAAACAGGAAAGAAATTAGCTTTGATAAACTATTTCATGGGGTCTTTAAAAAGAGCAAAAAGTTTCTTGGAAAACTTTTTTCATAATAAACTTAAATATAAGACTAGTTCATTGCCCAGGTGTTGAGTTTAACTCTAACAATTGCATTTATAAGTGTCTAATCAGCCTTATTCACATTGTAAATTAGAAGTAGATTTAGATTGAATTTTTAATAGAGTTTATACCAGATTCAATATCAAATGTCATTTAAAATTCAAGATCACAGAAAGCGGTAGATGAAAGGCATTATCGTATGAAAGGCATTATGTTCCTCACCTCACAAAAACTGAATCTGTAATCACCGTAATTGGCTGGTTGGTGGGTTTTCTCAGAAGTTTATCCTGAAGACCCATCTCTTGGAAATCGACTGCTGTCTCTTGAGGGGAAGTGGGAATGTTTGATGCCATCAAACCCTCTGCATAGTTCATGTAGACTCCACAGGGAGCAGATGTTATTGCTGCTAGTTTCCATTTGGACAGTGGGGTGCTTACCTGGAAAACCAATGAAGAGATACAATGAAATCAGTGACAGTAATGATGAGAGAGAGCCTTTGGGACCCAGATGTGTGTGTTTCAGCACTAACTAAGTGGGTGAAAGGTGACAATTATAGGGGCCCCCACTGCCAAAGGGGCCCACTAAATCCAGTAGTTATGCTATATATTCTCCTACTCTTATACAAATCATTTTGGTATATTACAAAGGTAGCTTGTATGCCCAAGGGTTTAATGAAAACCTCAAAAACATCCAATCCAATGCTTTCCAAATATCTCCTCTCTCCCCTCCATTAAAATCAAAGTTTTGCCTTTTTTCTTTCGTGAACATTTGGGCGGTGTTATGCAAATCTTCTCACATTGTGACGTAGACATGTGGGGGCGTGTTTAAATGAGGCGTTTTAGAGGGGCGTGGACGAGTCTTAACTTTTATAAAGAATATCTCTTTGGATTTGAGACTTTAGTCTTTAAAACTTTACAGATCTTCTTTATTCACCAAGAGCTTGTAACACTCCAAAGAGAAAGAAAAACTTGAAATCGCATCATATGACCCCTTTAAAACAATGTTACAAGTTATTAATCACTTAATACCATTTTGATGTAATATTTTTATCAACTTTGTATAACCTACAAATTTATATAAAATAAGCCACATTTTTATTGCTTTTGCTGTTGTCCAATAAAAACCCAAGCACACGTTCGTCCACAAGATGTTTTTTGAAGAGCATTTCATCAGGAAAACATCTGTTGTGGAAAAACATTGGATAAGCATCTTCAAAAGCAGTTTTACAAACATTCTAAATCATAAACGTCTTAAAGACATCTTCTAAATGTCTATATGACATCTGATAGGATACATCTTGGAGATGTATTGCAGATGAGCAAACACAAAAAAAAAACTAACAAACAAAAAAACATCATGCAGATGTAAATGCAGACATTAAATTGATGTATGTGTGCTATCAGGGAACTATTATTTGTAAGTATGTACTGTATGTCATTTTTTATTTTCTGTTTTGTTATTTCATTGAAAAGGCATGGCACCAGATGTAGGCCTCCATGCCCAAATCTTATGATTTCAGTAGAGGGCAGTGGGGCCCAGAATTCCCTCCCTGACTGTGGGGAAAGCAAGTGAGAACAGGAAAGATAAATAGAGAAAGACGTAGGTGTGGGTTCATACTGACACAAACGTTAAAAACTAAATGAGCTCCAGGAAAAGTGTCACCTTTGTTCACTGTGTCAGAATGTGTGCATGCTTGTGTACCTGTGAAAGTGGTGCACGGTGAAGCACAGAATGTCATTATTTAGGAAAATTAAGCAACAACTGTTTTCAACATGGATAATATTAGGAAATGTTTATTGAGCAGCAAATCAGCATATTAGGATGATTTCTGAAGGATCATGTGACACTGAAGACCGGAGTAATGATGCAAAAAAAAAAAAAACAGTTTTTTCTTTAGTTTAATTTTAATATATACTTAAATACATTTCTGATGTTTTATGTTGGAATGATGTTTGGAGTTATGATGCTTTTACTGTATTTTTGATCAAATAAATGCAGCCTTAGTGAGCATAAGAGACCTCTTCCAAAACATTATCTGAGCCCAAACCTTTGATAATAGTGAATATACTGGTGTTTTTAATATTTATTATTTATGACATTTACAGTCATCAAAAATAGCAACCTTGGACAAAACAACATTGGACCCCATTGATTTTCATTGCACGGTCATCAATCCTTTCAACGTTATAGGTTCAAACCACTAATCTTAAGTGCAAACCAATAATAATAATGGTGCTTAGCAAGCAACAAATTATTCACTTTACACTGCACTTGAAATTCAAGGACTAGCCATTTATAAAACCAGTGAATAGTATGTAGTGTGCCGTGTGTTAACTGTCCTCCACACGTACACTATTGTGAATCGCAAAGTAATAAAATTGCACACATGCTTTGTTCAGCTAGACATAATAGCATTGAACTCAAACATGCAGCATGAATCAGTCCTCAGCTAGTCATGTATCAGAAATCCAGCGTTAGAGATTAGCTCTTAGTGGTTAAAAATACCCATGCTCCATTAACACGCAAGCTTTAATCCTCTCCGACATGATCTCCGCGGCGTGCTGATGAGCACATCGGGCCAGCTACTGTCAACTCAAAGTCACTTTCAAAACGTATGGCTCAAACTAATTATGATATATAAAAAATGCATCATCACACACTGGATGGAGTTTGTTGTCTCTTAATTGTGGTTGACGGCTTGGCCGAAGTCTTTAGTGGATTGATCAGCTTGTGTATCTAGAGTTAATGTCATTAGCGCAGACGTAGGAAAACTGGCTCTTGCTTGCGACTATTAGCTAATCTTGGCTAAGACTGCGTGCTCATGCTGACCACATTTCTCATTCTAAATGGATGACTGAAAGCCCATGTGTTGCTAACCGATGATGCTATTTGCTAACATCAACCAGTTCTGTGAAGATGTGCTGCTTTTAGCTTTGACTGAGCTGCTCTTGTGAAAGCGTGGCATGGCTGTTGTTTATCTGTTGCTAGTATATCATGATCACAGATTAGCCTTCTTTAGTTTCAATGTCATTAAAGAATCTTAACGTCATTCTGCTTTTTAAAATGTTATAAACTGCATTAATAATAAAGGTTACCTATGAACTTCTAATTGCATACACTAGGGTTTTGCGATACACTGCTGCTAGGAAATTGTGCTGTACTAAGGTACAAATTCATAATTTTTAGAAACTTTGCTACCTGTCCCAGATAAAAACGTGCTGCTCCATCTATCTATCCATCTTTCATAATGTATTTGCTACTCTTTATGTCACTCTATTATACCTTCAAACTTCAAACTATTTTACATTTTCAGACTAGGCTTTGTCTAGTTATCATTGAGACTTAGCAAGTACGAAACATCGTCATTTTATTTTGTATTAACATTGAGACAACCATCAGGGTGGGGAATGTTGTCATATTTTTAATAGTGCTGGCAAACGATTAAGAAAGGAATAATTGACATATAGTATAATAGTATAATCGCGAATAATCGCATCCAAAATAAAAGTTTTTGTTTACATAATATGTGCGCGTATACTGTGTATATTTATTATGTGTGTGTGTATATGTGTGTGTGTATATATGTATGTATATATATATATATATATATATATATATATATAAATACAAACACATGCATGTATGTATATATTCATGAAAAATGTTAAATATATATAATATAAAATATAATAATATAAATATATGCATGTAAATATTTTCAAAATGTTTACTGTATGTGTGTGTATTTATATATACATAATAAATATACACAGTATACACACATATATTATGTAAACAAAAAACTTTTATTTTGGATGTGATCAATTGCACTAATTTTTAATTACATGTGTCAACGAAATAAATTGCCAAATCTAAATTTATAGTTTTATTTCCTTAAAAGCGACAGAATGTATTAAAACATAGATTAATAAGTGAAATACTTACATCAAATTAATATTGATACCACAGTACCAGAGGTCAGTGTTGTATATTGTGTATGAATTAAGCCTAAATGCACATTACAAGACAGTAGCTGTGGTGTGCAACTAGTCTGCAACAAAAAGTCACAGATGCTACCATCAATTTTAAAACTTAAAACCTAATTTTAATAATCTGGATGACGAGTCGCCTAAAGAGAAAAGAGAAAAGCAATGAGCAATATCCACTGAAACTTAAAAACTAAACAGTGCAAATGGAGGGTGAGGGAGTGGGAAGTCGAAAAAAAAACCTTCAAAGTGTCAGTTCAACTGCTGCCCACGTCTGTCCAAACAATTTTTCAGCACTTTCCCCCACAAAAACTACTGCAGGCACATCCTTGCTGTTTGTTGACATTGTCAAGATTGCACTGTTGTGTAGCTGGGTTGAGTTGGTGTAAGAACTGAATTTTTGGGACAGTACTGTAGCTACAATCGTATAGAGGATAATAGTCTTGTAACTGTGAGATGACATGACAGAAAACTAATTATGAATCTGTAAATGTGCGTAGGACGACAAGCTTCTTTTGTAATGTACTCTTGGCCTTGCCTGCGAATGAGAATTGTTATGAGCTGAGCGAAAATAGATTTTCACATTTAAAAATACTCCATCCTGCCATAATCAATAAAAAACAATAACGCATCAAGCCTAAACAAGCAACAGCCAAATTTATTTTCTTTTAGTTTAAAAATACCAGCAAAGGCTGCCAGAAATCTCAGAGGATGTGTCCTCAAACCAGCATGGAAACTTGGACATCAGCTTTGAAATAAATAGCTAAAAGCGATGCATCATGCAGTCTGTCATTATCAAGGGTTATCACAGTTAAGTGGAGGTTAGGATAAAATTAATTAGATTTTCATTTCGACCTCCTCAATTTGTGCTTTCTGTTAATTCTGCTTTCCCGAGTAATGGAGCTACATTTAGTTTATTATCGCCATCTCTTTCCTGCCTCACCTTTCTGGGGTTCTTTCTTCAAACATGAGCTTGTTTAATTACGTGTGTTTAATTAGAACTGGGAAAGAAATAGACTTTAGAGTCTCTAAAGGATGACGTTGAAAAGACTGATAGCGAAATCTGGCTGAGCACTTAAAATGTGAACCAACAAACACATTTGTGCACCTGCAGCAGAGAACAAATACATGAACAGAATGATCTCTGACTGTGATCTGTTATTTTTCTTTGTTTTCTTTTTGTTTTATTTTAATATTTGAAAATTTTTTGAACATGTGAAGGTTAAAGGAAGATTAATGTAAACAACCAAACGTGGAGAGAAAAATATTATAGTACCTAAATTATGGAAACCTCCAAACTATGGAAGCAAATTTACCATCATTATTTGTTTCTAACTAGGGATGGTGGACTTATTTTCATTTTCTGACCTGTTCCCAAGGCCATTATAACTTTGCAATCATGGGGATATATATATATATAAAAAAACAGTTATTTTAAATTGTAATAATTTTACTGTATTTTTGCTCAAATAAATACATGCAAGTATATTATGCATTGTCTATTGCCTGCCGCATTGAAACTCCATTGTAAGCGTCTCCTGTAACTGTGCTGTAACTTTTTTTTTTAACCCCAAGGATAAATTATTTTCTGTGGTTATGCCACAAATGCTGTCGTTAGAGGAGAATATATGTATGAAAGAAAAGGATAAATGATTATCAGTGCACTATCCAAACTCATTTAGAACACCAACACCATTTATACATTTTCCCCCAATTTGGATTGTATTTCTGTATGCAGCCAGAGGCAAATCATACAGAACAGCTTCAGTATCTTCATGCACACTGGTAGTCATGACATAGCATCACTGCTCATTAGCATAAAAAAATGTTTCTTCGCTGTATGAAGTACACTTCATATGTATCAATACTATTATGAAACATAAGTATTTTGAGATTGAAGAAAGAAAGAAAGAAAGAAAGACTCCTTTTTAGTCAAGGAGAATCATGCCCTAGGACATGAGAACTCATAAAAATAAAAACCATGAGAGACTGAGGAGTAATTCGATACGTGTCGGCTTGCACTGTATATTTACCTACATGTTAGTATCTGAAGGCCAATCTGAGCCTCTGCTTTTGTTGCAGCAGCAGCCGGTCTGAGACTGAGACTATTCAGCGACAGCCCGTGAGAATCACACATCTTCAGACAGTTTCATGCTTTGCTCATCTCTCCCAGACCCTTTGATATTATGTATGTGTCAGTGATGGTCATTCCTAGATTGTTTGATGTGTAGAACCTCAGCCTCACAATCCATGCAGATAAAACCTGCTTCTGAAGCCACAGCCGTGATCAAAGAACCCATCTGCCCTTGCATGTCCTATCCGCCTCCTCCCCGTCTCATTCCTCAAAACCCGTCACTGCTGCGGCCCCAACAGCCGTAACTACAACTCCTAGAACATTCTAGGAAGATGTAAGTTAACATCTCAGAGTTAGAAATATATATATATATATATATATAGATATATATATATATATATATATATATATTTTATGTAGGCCTATTTCACTTCTCTGTATACTTAATGTGCAACCCTAAAACTAAGTAACAAACAGAGACAAACCAGAGGTGTTAACAAACTGGATTCAGATAAATGTCTTGAACTCTCTTACCTCACCCAGCAAAGCTGTTGACCAGAAAGAGAAAACTGAACGTAGAAGACTGTTACAAATACTCATTATAGCACCCCTTGTGGCAACGATGCAGAATGCAACATTTTGAGCCTGAGACATAAGAAAACTGTAAATGTTGACCAACAGAACACAGCCTCACTGCACACATTGTAAACCTGCTTCTTTCCAAACCCACACAATGCCCTTCTTTTCGCTGTCCTTGTCAAATCAATACATAATAATGGATTGAGTTTGTCTGAGCCAGACCAGAGGCCATTAGCAAGCGTATCAGTGTGCTGTCAGAATAAATTACAAGGCCGATGCTCTGCAGAGGAGAGAAATCTCTCACCTAGTGGAGGCCGAAGAGCCGCTGTGGCTCAGATGAGAAGGATAAACTGACCTCTACGGTTAGCACATTAAATCAAGCAGACAGGGCAAAATGTTAAAGGCAGATTTAGAAAGGACAGCGTAAAAAGCCCATGGTGCTGGATTTTGTCAGAGAGACTTTTGAAGAGCACAGAGAGGACTGTTTTCTCTTCACTAAAAGTTTGCACAATGCATACCTTCAGTGTTTTCACTGGAAACCAATTACAACACATTGAATGAACTGTATTTCTATCCCCCACAGCAAAGACGCTGTTTGCGTCACATGAAAGTCGCAATGTAGCAGCAAATGTTTCTTCCATATTGTAATAAGCTCTTCTATGACTAGATCTTTCTTCAAAATTATGGGTAGTAGTTTTGTACAGAGAAATGTGTCTTATTCTGTAGTTTTGAAGATTTTAGAAGTATTATTCATGAAATTTAAATGACACTGACCTAAAAACCTCAGAGTTCACAGTCTGTCTAGAAAGGTTTATTACTGACAATCTGTTTCTTCTATGGGTAAAATCAATGGGAACTTGATTCTTGCTCTAATGAAATTGATTTATGTGTGACAAGACATTTCTTTTTTTATGTATCAGAGCATTTTGATGACTTCTAAACTTTGCTTAGAAGGCAAACATTGAAAACACACAGAATAATTACATAAGCAGAAAAGAATGGGCTTCAGCAGTCAGGGAAAGGCAAAGAAAAGCGTGTGCCAGTTTTGGGATGTAAGTTCCCCTGTGTATAAGTGTCTGGGGAGATCAGTATTTCAGTGGGAAGCCCATTACTATCAGCACTTTCTACTTTCAGCCCTCCTATACATGAAATCATTATTATACTATGTGTATGAGTTTTCAGGTGCAGTAAAATAACATTCAAATGTATTTACTGCACTGATGATTGTTTTTTTTGAATGGACTTAATTAGCACCTGAGCCATTATTTATTTGCTACCCCCTTTTGATAGACCATTTTCACGCAATATAGACCTTGACTATATATATATATATATATATACACAGTATATATATATGACTGATGTCGCTTATGGGCTTAACCTAATTAAAATTGAAGCCTGGAATGAATCATTTAAAACCTCATAGATTATAGAAGATAATATGCATAATTAGGTGCACACTGGTATAGTGTGTGGTGGATTTCAGCCGAGAGATTTTGCATATTTCATGATTTACTTTGGAGGTTTAGAAAATGAGTTGTCATGGAGATATGAACAGAAATCATTAATCTCCATACTGCAAAATAAAAACAAAAGTTATATTAATAAACCAATGCATAATGCATTTTATAGAGGTCGGTGTGTGTAGACTTGTACAAATACATTACACATATATACACACACACATGTTCCAGATAACAATTATGGCAAATGCTCTCTAATAATGCAAAATGGGCTGTTGTTATTACTTGCTGCTTTAACCACAGGTTTGTGACTTGGAAAATGTAGAGGGACACATTAGAAGGCTCCAGTTAATATCAGTAATAACTTACAACACTTATGGCTGCCAGTGCAATGAGAGATTTATGAAGACCTGAGCTATTACCATAAGACTGTATGACATATCGAACAGTCTACTTCTATTCTGAACAAGCAATAATGATGACCTAGTTTTACACTTACATTTATGTCCATTGCCTTTTACCAATTCAACAACACTGTATTGGTTGTATTTTTCCATTAATTTAAGAAAAAAAGTTATAGAACAAACTAAATAAATAAATATATAGCATTGGTTATTGCTGAATTTTGATTGATAATGAGCCAGGGCTTCATAATTTCATTTTTCTTTATCTAATCATATGGAGAACACAATCTCTCTATATGATAGACAGATTATATTATACACACATATATATAATTTCACAGACTTCACACAGCACCTATGCTGACCGCTTTCTTCAAACCCTATAATGAATGCATTAATATTTCACAAAAATATATATTTTTTTAAAGTTTAATGGGACTAAATAAACTCTGGTCCTGGCAGCAACTTCGTGGTTTCCAACAGATAGGAAAACAGTGTTCACAAATATGCTGAATGTTTTAAAACCCTTTGGACCTCAGAACCCTGCAGCTGACATAGAAAACCCATTAAAATAAATGCTTTTATAAAAGAGAATATCAGAATTAAAATATAATAAAATAAGGGAAGGGAAGGGAAGGGAGGCCTAAACAAAATTTAATTAAACTAAATTTTCTAGTGATCATGCAGCAGTAATCAAATGATGGAGAAAAGTGTTATCACAGGGCATATATCCAGACGTGGTGTAGTCAAGCACAAACATTTTAATGAGCAAAAAAGTGTCTGTATTGCAGTGGTGGGGTGATGCTGTACAATCCCAGTAAAGTGTGCCAGAACTGCTGCATCCTCCACAATCTAGCTCTCAGAACCAACCTGCAGAATGAGATACTGTGGGGCGTGGATTACGTTCAACACAGATGCTGTGGGTGTATTTGTCCGTTCGCCGATTTGCATAATTCCTATAGTGAATTGGATGCTAAAACAACGAAGACAGTACATGCAAATAAACAGCCCTATCAGCGGGTGCAATTCATTCTTAGTGAATTCCCCCTTCAGTTATCTCTCAGCCCAGCATGGCAGAACGCCAGAGAGGTAGAGATAGTGCTCAAGAGAGCTTTAGTAAGTTCTCAGCCCGAGAACAGCCATGAGCATCTGCAGGAGAAAATGAAGAGAGAGAGAGAGAGAGAGAAAGACTTCAAGAGAGTAATGAGAACAGAAGAGGCGATAATGCAAAGACCAAGGATCTTACAACTGCAAAAAGAACAGTTCAAGTGGGAGAGAATGGACCATTTGAACAAGACAAGTGGAATGGAAATAGAGCATGGTAGAATTAAAGAGGACAGAAGTGGTAGAAAAAAGCTGACAATGGACCACATTGCCCCGAGGATGTACTTTAGGTATATCTCATGAATAATAAGCTGCCCGATCCTAAGAAAGGATGACGTTTATATCAAAGGTGCAGTCACATTATCACAATTTTGTGGGCAAAAAAGGTCCTTTGTGTATTGTCAATAGTGTAGCCATGTATGAATCACAGCTCACACAGAAGTCACTTTCAAACAAAGTTGCTTTCTGTTGGTCAACACAGTCAAACCAACCTGATCTAGCTGAGAAATCTGCCAATGGAAGTATTTCGCCCTCACCTGAAAATTCCTGTTTATGCGAGTTTCTGTTTAAAATACTGAATTAGACCTGCACAAATTCACTGAACAATGGTTAAATGTGACCGGGCATATCAAAAATGAAAAATCTGAAGATGAAGAAAGGATATTTTGTCCTGGAGGGGTTCATAACAACCTTGTACCCCATGGACTTTCATTGTATATAGACAAAACAACAACAACAACCAAAAAATACTTCTGGTCCACTGAATTTAAAGATTTAGAATGACACTGTGAGTAAATAATAACCGAAATTTCATTCTTGTATAAACTGTATATTTCATAAAAAAGAATATATATATATTTTGTTGAATGTTGATGACCACAGTTGACGGTAGCCATTGACTTCCATAGAATTTTTTTCCCTTACTATTGAAGTTGGCTACCACCATCTGTTTTGTTACCAATATTCTTCAAAATATTTTCTTTTGTGTTCAATAGAACAAAGAAACTCGTACAGGTTTGGAACAAGTGGAGGGTGAGTAAATGACAGAATTTTCATTTTTGGGTGAACCATCCCTTTAAGTGCTTTGATTGAAGCTGAATTATGAATAGAATTCTTGTTTTTGCTGTCAAAGGAAACAACATTTGTTTTAAAGGTTGTTCAAAGAATCTAGTTTATTGGGGCTTCGGTACAGAAGGAACAGACTGTCACAGACATACATGCTGACAGCTGACCTCAGATGCACGAAGCTTAGTTCGCATACAGCCTATTTGAAAACCACCTCTCTGGTAGTTGTCATGGAAACCACACACTTCTCTGCCCTCCCTTTTCCTGCAAAGCGTCTATGTGCAGATGCAGTGTTGCACAATTAGTCTCTGTCGGATTTGTACACGTGCCAAGCGCTGGAGATGATGGCGAGTTTTGTACATGTGAACGCACACACTCTGGGGGGCACAATGGAGTTGCCCCTTCTGGAATTACTTCAGTAGACCACTCAGCAGGTGGTCTCTGATACAAATCAAGTTTCCCGGAACTATAACACCAATTAGAGCAGGAATAACAGTGTTGCAGTCCTAACAAGAGCTGTGGTGCCATTCCATTTATCTCTTTTCACTATATAATTTAGGAAACATTAGAGGAAGTGTAGATTTCAGTTATTAAACCCCAAAACATCTGGAGGTAGTTTGAAGTAATGATTAAGCCACAGGGCTGGTTTGATTTCCCGGAAGAAGCAAACCATGAAACATAACCATTGTGTCCTTAAGCAATGCACCTAGCCCCAGGAAATTATGTCTGTAATATGTCCATGACAGTATTCTGTAGAAACAGTGCGAAAGTCACAGAAACAATTTTCATTGATGACTCTGGTTGTGGCGATTAATATTAAATCAGAACAACCTAGAAACCACCTACAACAGTATTGCAAACACACAGCAATCTGCTGAAAACCGCTTAGAACTTTAGCAGGTGCATATTAATGCCCCGACAACCACCCACAACAACCTAGGATACACTGAGAACTGATTAAGATTAATGGTGGTTGCGAAGGCAATATCCCATTACATATTACATCAATCTGGCAACCCATGTGAGCATCAACTCAGAAAACCTTCAGAAAATTGTAAAACAACACCCTGAAAACTGCCCACAACACCCTAGCAACCATTAAGAATGCCCTAGCAACCAAATAGTAATGCAGACCAATCTAGAATTTGACCAATCTTTAAGAGACTCCAAGACCTGAAATGGATGGGTCAGATAAGGGAGACAAAATGTGTACTTTTGGTGTACCTCCAGGAGCAGGGTTGGGAAACTTTGCTCTAGTTGTCATCCCGAACAGTGCAGCACAGGTATTTATTTTTGACTGTTCTGGAGGGCCTGGAGATTTTGTCCTCAACCCCCGATCAAACTCACCTGCCTGTAACTTTCAGTGATCATGAAGACTTTAATTAGCTTGTACAGATGTGTTTAATTAGGGTTGTAGTTAAACTCTGCAGAACAGCGACCCTCCAGGACTGGAGTTGAAAAGCCCTGCCACTGCCCACAATAATCTAATTAAAACTCAAAACACTCGAATAACCATCCAAAACACTGCATAGTAATGCCCTGGGTAGGAACAACACACAACCTAGCAACCATGAAGAAAACAAAAATAATGACTTTATTCAACAATTCCTTTGTCAACAGTCTCCTCTGTGTCTCTCCATATCACCGTATGCTGCATATGCTCTTCTGTATCATCCGCGTCACAAGGATGCGCTGTTTCTACGTGTATTTAGCCTTTATTTGAAAGAAAACAGCGCATTCTTGTGGCGCAGATGATACAGAAGAGCATACGCAGCATACGGGGATATGGAGAGACACAGAGGAGACTATTGACAAAGGAATTGTTGCAAAAAGTCGTTATTTTTGTTTTCTTCGCTTAGAAAAAGTGTTCCCGTTGCTTCATATAACCCAGATTGCACGTCTGATGGCTGCATCAGTATTCTGATGATGATTTTCATACCTTTTATGGACCTTGACACTGCTATTTATTTGGCAGTCTATGGTACAGTCACAGGCCTCCCGGTTTTCATCCAAAATATCTTAAATTGTGTTCCGAAGACGAACAAAGCTTTTGCGGGTTTGGAACGACATGGGAGTAAGTGATTAATAACAAAATTATAATTTGGGGTGGAGTATCCCTTTAACGAGCTACTACCCATTCATACGCAACATAGCAATGTCCTGGCAACCACCCACAATACCCTAGCAACCCCTCAGAACATACAATAAACCACCTACATAGCAACCACATAACAATATGGCTAAAAACACTTAGAACACCTTAGCAACTGTAAAGCCACACCCTGGCAACTGCCCATGACACCCTAGCAACCACATAGTAAAATCATAGTAAATGTTTTTCGATATTTTGTCTCATTCTGATCAGTCTTTATAACAGACCCAGACACATATGCGGTATATGGGGTGTCCTGCATTGACCAGCCCTCTAATCTAAGACCCGGAGTACACAGATCCAGGCACAGTGCACAAAGAATAAAACATACTACAGCTCTGCGCCACATCTGAGGAATATTAAAACAATCCCATCAGCCAACTTCAAACGCTCCGCTCACGCAGAGAAAGGAAAGAGGACATCTGCAGAATATTCAAAAATGCTCCTTCCTCTGAGTGCTGTCACACAGTCTGGGAAACCTGAGAGAGAGAGATTATCTCTGAATTTAGATGAGCTGTGCTAATAAAACAGAACGCAGAGAGGGAAACAAAAGCTCTAGTGTATGTCAAGCAGTGAAGATGAGGACTGTATTTGGCAGGACACACCAAGCATCACACGGACACTTCAGTGAGCGCTTGGCAGGGCTAAATAAACGCCCGTCCTGGGGACCCCAATTCAAAACTTATTGGTTTCCAACTGGGAAGAGGAAACAGCTATCACATAGTATTGGTTTCTGCTAAATACACACGCAACACACTGGTCGCTATCCAAATAGGCTTGCTATGCCAATCCAGTTTGTGTGGTTGAAATAAGTGCATCAGAACGATAAAAGAGGATTTTTCTCTTAATCTGTTTGCTTTTTCTTACTGTCTATTAAGGGCTTGATGCGTGTCCTGTAAAGCTCAGTGTTTGTGTGTCTCTCCTCTCGTTAAATCTGTATTTTGGCACACTCATTTAGTGTCCTCCCACACTTGGCGGGTGTGCTCGTGCTCGCCAGTAATTAATTGGACCACCTGTTTCCAATCACCTTTACTGTTCCACCGCCCCCAAAGAATTATGGGATATGTAGTCTTTTGCGCTAGGGTAATGAGGTTATATGTGCACACGTTATAAAGGTTATGACTGCATATTTTCAAGATGTTAAACGTAATGTATTTTTGGATGTTAGGGTAGATTTGCTCTATATATACATGATATATAAGAGAAAGAGAGGCTTTTTGGAATGGAAAATCAGTGTACTGCTCAGTGAACATTGCACAGTATACTGTTTTAGAAATGTGAAACAGTAAGCATTATACAAAAAATATTTTTAGAAAAAAAATAGCCAGCCAGACAGCAGCTGGCCTGGTTTGCCCAGGAGGGAGGAGTTCAGGAGCGCTGCAGTCAATAACACACCCATCACGTATCAAACACCTCACAAGATCCAGAGAGCGTCTCCATGACAACACAACTCACTCCACAGAACTTGCACACGTTCAGAGCCAACTCTCAGTTGCGGCGTGAATAATAACTCAGCTGCATCTCTTAGACTTTCCTTAGAGCTCTTTTATTTTTATGCAGTCTTAATTCAGAGGCTGCATTTTAACACATCGTCTTGTTTCTATTCATCTTTTTGAAAGGGTTTATTGAACCATTATCATTTTTTTTTTTAGCATTGCAATTAATATGAAGCTAAAATTGCAAATACCCACCTGCTTTTTATGTGACTTTGGATGTGTTTAGAATATTAATATTTTTTACACAAAATAAAAATGCAAAAGGACCCTTTTTTGCAGTGTGTAGGCCAGTATAAACCAGTTTTAACCATATAATTTGTCTAAAGTATTAAGTTTATTAACGTTTATCTACTGTAGACCCAAAACTCTTAACAAAACCTAGATCTGAAATAATCCACAGTGGGGCCGCTGTGTGAGGTCTAACATGCAAAGCCTTTTATATGTAACATATGCCACTGTCAGAGCAGAGAGGCCCATTCAGGATTTAATTCACACAGTCACAGACAGATGTTTGTCTGAAACAGGCTGAACCCAAATTTGTCTTGTGTCAGTTACGCATGAAAGCACAGCTTGCGTCTGCACAGATGCATTCATGATTAGGTGAATAAAAAGGGTATAGACATAAAAAGAGTGGCGAAGACATTATGACCAACAAACATATAGTTAGACGACAGACAGACAGACAGACAGATGTCAGTAAAGATTACGGCGACTTTTACCGAAACCCGTGCAAATAGACCAGCTGTAAATATGTACATAAATATTCTTTTTGATTTCCTGGCACGAAACTTCTGTTAGCTGTAGGTAAGTCCCTATTACTAATTAATCAGAATTTAGTTAATAAATAATTTGACTGGACCTAACTGATATTATAAGCAACATATTATAAGCAATGCAGTACGCACAGGAAGCAATGTGGCCCGCACATGACGGCAGGGAGGTGATGGCGGTGTTAAATCGAGTTATCTCTCACACTTCTGGTAGTTTTACTGAGATTTCTTATCCCATGCGAATTGGCCATTATTATTACAGACATCCTGCTGTAAAATTACATTAATCCACCTACCCTTGTAAAATGAATCCCATCTGTATAGGGCTTAATATGCTGTGAATGTACGTCAAATGTTTTCGAATAGAGATTCGCTATCATTAGGTTCATATCAGCAGTGAACTATACTAGAGTTTACCTGAATCGTACCCCAGATCACCTTTGTGCAACCAAGTTTAGAAAACAACTTTCATATCATCCAAAAAAAAAAACCCTCTGATTTCACTTACCAAAAAGTAGTATACTTCAAGTTTATTTTATTAAGTATACTTAAGTAAAGTTCAAGTATATTTAGACTTTTTGTAAGTATAAGTCAAGTATACTTAAATGTCATTTTAAGTATATTTCTGAGGAGTACATAAAGCCCATTTCTGAGAAGTACATAAAAAGTAAACTAAAAGCATACTTTCCTATTTTTAGTTTAAAAGAAGTATACTAATAGCACACTTGAATAAACTTCTTTTTCGTAAGGGTTCAGACGAACCCAGGTGTGCACCAAAAGTGCAAGTGTGAGAGCACCCTAATCATGTGTTGCTATCTACTACCTACTAGACAGCTTCCTACCTAAATAGTAACCTCATAATTGACTGATTTGAAATGTTTGCAGAACCTCACAATTATTTTTTTGATGCTAACATGTTGCTAAGCTTACAATGCTTTAAAAAATGTGATTTTGACTTATTATTTGGCTGAAACTAAGTATCTTGGAACTCAACAAAATGTTTCGGTCTACTTTTTGGAATAGTGTGAGTCAGGAGCGCTGCTAAAGTGTCTTAAAATGTTGTCTGGGAGGCAGCTAACTAGGTTTTGTAGAAGAGCTAGTGTCTGACTGCAGAAGCAGGGAATTTCATATTACCATGGATGCAGTGAGGTGATTTTCTCTCTCGTATTCTCTTTTCTTCTATTCTTTCCCACCATTCATCCCTCTCTGGAAGGAAAAACAACAAGCTGCCATTCTCAGGATGAAACACAAACCCTGAGGCGTTACTCTATTCTTGCCTTGACAATACATTAAGCAGCAAACAACTGCAGGTTAGCGGTGAAAGAGGCAAGGAGAGACAGGAACCTTGCATCATCTTCTCTTTTCTCCATCCATCTTGTCTCCTTCCCTTTTCGTCGTTGGTGCTTCTTTCTTCTCCTTCCATTGGCTGAGATGTAAAGACATTTTAACAAATGCCAAGTCAAGCGATGTCAGGGGAAGATGAGCGTGAGGAAGCATCTTTTTTCATCCTTCACTGCTGCTAACCTGAATAAAAATGTGAAAAGTTGGGTACTTAAAGGGATAGTTTACCCAAAAATGACATATACACACCCTCATATCATTCTAGACATTTTGATTTTCTTATATGCAATTACAGTGTTTAAGTTTCTTTTCCATACTATAAAAGTGGATAGATATTAAGTTCCAAAAATTACAAAAAGCAATGTAAAGGTATTATAAAAGTAGGCCATACTGGTTGTGAACTATATTCCAAGTCTTATAAAGCAATGTGACATTGTGATCTATGACTAGACTTCAATGTATGTCATTATTCACTGATAATCTTATTTCAGCAATTGCTTTCAAATCTCATTTGTGTTTGTGTATTTTCAAATATAGTGCACCAAGATTTTTTGCCTAAGGTTTGAAATAAATGACACCAAATAGCATTGCTATTAATGGGTCTCAACCAGTGGGAATGAGGCAAGTTTAAATGCACAAAAGAGATGACAGCTGGGAAGGTTTTAGCAAATAATGACAAAAGGTCTGTTCCATATAAATTTTAAAATATGATTTCAGAATATAGAGTCATATAGACTACTTTGATGGTATGTTTAGGTGAGTAAATGATAACAAAATGTAAATTCTTAGATGAACACAAGTTCAGAACAACTTTTGAAAGGTACTGCTCTATTAGTCAGGTAGCAAGCTCCCTGTGTTCTGGACAGATCTTAATCCATTGCAATGAGCTTTATCAATAAATTGTTGGCTGAGATTACAGGAAAGCATGAAAAATAGATATACAGAGTATATACAAATGTATCTTTCCTAACGGAAACACTCTCTCACACGCAGAATTCTCATCTTTGACTGTGTTTATTTATAGCTCTATCTACAAACACATCTCGGATGTGCCACTCACAGCATCTGCATTCAGAGCACTCTCGCTGACCCAGATGCAGCGTGAGTGCTCGCTGCCAGCAAAATCAAAGCCCGCACAATACAACCGCAGTCTGATCCATTAGAAAAGAGCTAGCGATACTACAGAACAACGAGGTTGCCTTTCCATAATCTATTCTGCGGCATCTATTACATAAAAATAAAACAAAATGGGATGAAAAGGACAACTTGTCTTTTGCAAGATGGTTGAGATAAGGACAGCTCATTATCAGAGCTCAGCTGTGTGTGTCTCTTCGATAACATTGAAAGGTTTAGCTGAAGAGCTCCTTTTGATTTGTATATGTGTGTGGTGCAGTGCTGCAGGCTCTGGAGAGGATGCGAAATGAGAGAAAATGCTGATGTTTTCTATTATTTATAAGCATTTCCTACATAATGTGTGTGTAGCCATGAATCTGGTCAGTTTTAACGCAATACACTTAGTAGCTTTCCCTCCAGCGAGTTTTATAGTGGCGTGACAGGTGTATGCAATTTCTGCACTACCACAAAACAGTTTTGCTAAAATAACTGTTTCTAAACCGGTTTTCCTCCATCTGTCATTGGACAAAAAACTGGGGCCCCGCCCCAAACTCACAACCACCAGTTGAGCCAGAAGTTGACATGTTGAAAGGCATGGAAATAAACCATTTGTCCCATACTAAAGTCTCATTGGGACATGCAGCATTTTCACTTTCAGCATGGATAGACAAATTACTTGTCACTGAAAACTTGTCATGTCCTGCCTGGATAGGACATGGTGCACCACCATAAGAACTTAGATGACACATGCAACTTCGACAACTGCAGGAAGGCTGGTTACATGAGTGATAGATTCAGTCACACTGTCACAAACTGCTCCAAGAAAAAACCTATGAGCTCTTTAGAGTGACTGCGGGGCAAATAAGCTGTGGATGGAGGGATGAGGGTGATTGGCTCTCAGCTTTAATGTGATTACTATTAGACGGCATTTATTGTGTGAATACTGCAATACAATGGACAGAATTTAAAATCTGAGACTTTGTTTAATATTAAAAGTACCAAAGCACAATGCTTATTGCGCTATATTGGATGGGAGGTGCCCTTCAATGTTCCGTCCATTAACTGAAAACAGGCTAGACTAATCGATTCTTGGGATTATTTCGATTAATATTGAGATATCGATATTTCTTACCCAGCCCTAGTGTTAGAGAGCTAAACTCCGCAGGACAGTAGCCTTCAAGGAGCAGGATTTGACACCTTTGGACTAACCTGTCCATTGCAGGGTTAACACTCTCACACATTCGCAGTTTTTGAATCCAGGAGAAAACTGGAGCACCCAGAGGAAATTCACTCCAAGAACACAAAC
Source organism: Cyprinus carpio (assembly GCF_018340385.1). Classification (NCBI taxonomy): domain Eukaryota; kingdom Metazoa; phylum Chordata; class Actinopteri; order Cypriniformes; family Cyprinidae; genus Cyprinus; species Cyprinus carpio. Next base: position 14,972,871 of record NC_056575.1, read on the forward strand.
TCCAGGACTCAAACAGGGAACCCCCAACCTCCAAGTCAGGTCTCAAAGAAAATCCCATTTTTTTCTATTGGTAACTACAGCATTGTGGTGCCCTTCTTTTAAGTGTGATCAACGCTACGTGACTTAAAGGCAGCATCAAGGTAATATGTCTAATAACCCTAAGAAAAGGCCTGGTTACATTATAAATGACTTTCTCGTGTGTTACTGATTTTGTCTGCATAAAACTATCAATGCATCAAAACTGGAACATGCGGTATTCGCCTTTCTCAGCACAAAGTTTTGCAGTATTTACCATGACTATGATCTGATACCCCTGAAGATGCAGTTTGCCAGTCTCAATTCATCAGGGATGACGTAAGAGCTCACAGCTGGTGCTGCTGATGATCTGAGATCAGATCTATTGCTTGTTCTGTGAGGTATGTGGTAATGGAAGGGTAATACAACTCATGAGCTGTCACAAACTGTAGATAGACAAGTGTTTCCCAGCCCTGTTCCTGGTGGCACATGAGTAGTACACATTTTTAAACTCTTTCTAATCAAACACACCTGATTCAACCCATTAGCACATTAGTGGAAACTCTAAGACATGAAATGGGTGGTTCAGAAAAGGGAGACATATTGAATTTCTTTCTTCGCACACTTCTGGCTCAACCAGTCTCATGAGTTTGAGGTAGGACTTCCTGAACAATGGTTGAAAAGTTAACAGACTTGCATTCTTGGCAGGCTATAAACTGGTTGAAAACTAATTGCATTGAACATTTCCATTTAAGGAGGAGGCACTTGTGCAAATCTAGGGATCAGAATACCATGGAGACCTGGAAGTTTGGTTTTTTAACTTTTGCCAGTAAGCAACCATCCGAACACCTCTACCCACATACAGCATTGTGCCTGCAAGTTTTACACTGGCAAAAATCACTCACATTTTGTTCAGAAACTTTTGCAATTTAATTTTGTATACAAAAATGACTCATAGCAGCTTTCAGTGTGTATGTGAATATAAATTGGGGGCTCGTCCGGGATTACTGGTACCTCTCGCCTCATTCATCTCAGCTGTCAGACATGTTATAATCAAACAAAAGAAACCACAATGACTTCTTTCATTGTAGCTGATTTTGTTCCCCAGCTTACGCTTTACAACTGCCATCTATCATATCGCTTGAGTACAGAAATGCATTCTGCTGTTGATTAAATCCATAGAACTTTTATTAATTGGTTGACTCACAATGCCTGCTTTCTCTCTTAGGTATGTGTCTGGTGTTGGGCTGTATGATATATCCTGATGGCTGGGATGCTGATGAGGTGAAGAGGATGTGTGGAGAAGGGACGGACAAATACACCATTGGAGCATGCTCAGTGCGCTGGGCGTACATCCTGGCCATTATGGGCATCCTGGATGCCCTTATTCTCTCTTTCCTGGCTTTTGTGCTGGGCAACAGGCAGGATGGCCTCATGTCCGAGGAGCTGCTGGGAGACAGTAAGATTAACATTATTTTGTCTGAAGAATTGTTATTCTGTGTCTTGTCATGTCTAAATGTCATGTCTTACCATGGGAGACTGCAGATGTATCTCAGAAATGTGTCTTCATTTATGCAAATAAATAAATGAAAGAGGGTTGGACAATAAAAGGTTATATGTTCAAAAAGTTGGGGCAGAGTAAAAAATACAAATAGAAAAACAACTTGGGAGTTGGTACCTATGTCGAAAACACCATTTGGTGGTGAAATCTAATGGCGCTTTACCACTGCATGGTACGGTTCACTTTTGGGGGGTTTTCCACTGGGTACAGTACCTGGTACTTTTTTTTTTAGTACCACCTCGGTTGAGGTTCCAAGTGAACCATAGCGTTACGTGTAAACTCTGCTGATCAAAGATTGGCCGGAGAGAATCGTCACTACCTGAGTTACTGAACTTGCGACACAAACACAAAAGAACCACCAGATTTAAATCAGCACAGCCAGTGAAGGATTGAATGCAACTGTTTTGAATGAGTGCACCTTTTTTAACAACCAAAAAGTTTTGTTTGTTTAGGGAGGACAGACATTCCTCTCGTTGATAGCAGAGGAGCGGATCCAGCGAGAGCTTGATGTGGAGACGTGGAATGAGAGTAGAGTGGCGCAACTTTAACGGCATGTGAATAACCCCTCCCACTCTAAAGCGAGACTAAACTGCAGTGGAAACGCAAACTGTGCTGAGCAGAGTCGTACCACGCAGTGGAAAAGCGACATAAGTGTTATTGCTGTTGAAGTCTATAATATGTTACTTGCTATTGTTAGTCATTTGCAAGTGATATAAGGGGAGGGACAATGTTATTTGTATATATATTTGGACCATTTTTAAGTAACATTATTTTGGTAAACTTCTAAGTGTACACTAGCATATTAGCCTCAAAGTAGACATGGGGCCAAATTTGAGGGTTTTGCATACTAAACAATTTGTGACTCTTACCAAATTAAAGGGTTACTCCACCCCAAAATAAAAATTTTGTCATTAATCACTTACCCCCATTTCGTTCCAAAAAAAAGCTCCGTAAAAGCTTTGTTCGTCTTTGGAACACAATTTAAGATATTTTGGTTGAAAACCGGGAGGCTTAGAATAGTCCATCTGCCATCAGTGGTTCAAACGTAACGTTATGAAACGATGGGAATACTTAAATTTTTGAATAAAGTCGTTATTTTTGTTTTCTTCTCGTACAAAAAGTATTCTCGTCGCTTCATAACATTAAGGTTGAATCACTGATGGCAGATGGACTATTCTGATGATGTCTTTAATACTTAACTGGACCTTGACTGTGCAATTTACTTGGCAGTCTATGGGACAGTCACAAGCCTCCCAGTTTTCATCCAAAATATCTTAAATTGTGTTCTGAAGACGAACGGAGCTTTTACGGGTTTGGAACGACATGGAGGTAAGTGATTAATGACAATTTTCATTTTGGGGTGGAGTATCCCTTTAAGGTACTATGAGATGAATTTCAACTACGTTTTGAAAAAAAGAAGAAGAAGAAAAAAAAAGGTGTTTAACAAGTGTATAATCAAACATTTCTCTGTGAAAGAATCCAGAAATGGCCTGGCTAATTTTGTGCATTTCTGATACACATTATATGATTTAGTTGTAATCACAAAATGCATAATTTATGAAAAAGAAAATGAAGAATTACAAACTCGATTCTCCATTTCTACCCATAAATGCTCTAACACATCAGTTTTCAACACGCAGCTGTTGTGTCATTCGGTCCAATTCATTCATTACTAGACAGAGCCTGCCAGCCAGAGGTGAGCGAAGACAGACCAGCTTGAGAAAATAAGACAAAGCGATGGTCATTAAGGACAGAATCAGATGATAGGGCTGTGAAAATAAATGAGATATGAGAAGGAGTGAGAAGAAGAGGAATATAGCAAGGGAAGGAAATATAGAAAAGTAGAATTTAACATGGACTGGGGTTAATTGAAGCCTGGGGCTCTGGACCCAGCCATGAATTACTAATGACTGTTTACACAGCTTGCTGTCAGCCCGTCCATATTAATCACAGGCACAGCATCAGCTGGAACCCATGCTGTGCTGAACAGCACACCTGGAGCAAAACACTATTTATGGATATGGATTATAAAATGCTTCATATAATGAAGGTAAATGAAAGAACAAACTCCACTTTCAGGAATTCCTGGACCATAAAACTATTATTTTATATAATGGTAATGAAGGGTCACTTACAGGTGTGTTAAGGTTTGATCTGAAACTGATAAGTTGCAAATGGTGAGTAAGGATATTTGTATAATGATGAATGAGCAATTCACTTCTTAATCCTGCAGAAACATAATTTGTCATATTTTGTGACGGCACATGATAGTGTTAGTGCCATCTTGTGGAAATTACTAGTTAGGTTTATCCTAACTGATATTATGTGAAAAAAGGTCTATTTCAACTGTGACAGCTTTCAGTAGTTGATAAATATTTCTGCTGCATTTGAAAATTACTCCGTGGATTTAAGCTGTGATTTTTGCTTTAATTTTGATAGAATTTTCTCTTTTTTTATCAACAGAGAGTGGAAATGCATAGATGCCAGATACACACAGGTGAGTGTACTTAAAAAAATAAAAAACAAAAATATTGTAACAAACTAATTCATGGTATTTTAAAATTTACTACTGAAACAAAAATTTAGGCTCAAACATATTGAAGGTCGAGACATACTGAAGGTCAATATTTAATATAGACGCACTACTGTACAAACGTCTGGGGTTAATATGATTATTTAAAAATGTTTTTGATCTTCAGAAGACCTTTTTGTGTTTGTGATAAAACAAATTACAGTCGGACCTCAAATGTAAATTTTGAAGCTGCTTTTTTTTCAACCAGTATGTGTTCCTTTCTTCTGTGAAAGAAAAAAAGACATTTTGTCCATACAATGCAAGTCAGTTGGTCCAATGTTTTTTTTAGACGTCACTGACAACAACATTCTTCTAAATATCTCATTTTGTATAGAAATAAAGTGATGTTAGGAATTTTAAATTTTTGAGTACATTTTTGAAATAATCTCTTCAAGTTTAGCTTCCTTGTGTAAATTTCTCAAGTGCAATGCTGTGAATTGTTACTAAAACATCACTTAAATCTGTTTCAGGTGTTTCTGTCTCCTTCAAGGAAAATCATTATGTGAAATCACAATCCAGCTTTACCCATCATCCTAAAGGCAGGAAGCCTGAATGAAGCAGTTAAAGGATGCAAACAGGGTGAATGGAGTTGGGAACTCAATGCTTTTCTCTCCATATCCCTTCTTTTTCACTTTACTCCCTGGAACTGCTTCTCAACAAATCCCTACCGTACTTTAATTTACAGTGTTCTGTGATACTAACATGATAGGGCAGCTAATGCACCGTTTAGAAGTAACTTTGACTTGGATTAATAATAATAATAATAATAATAATATTTATTTTACTTTGTGTTCTCCTTTAAAGGCCTGCATTACAATAATGTTAATATTTTGGGATTTCTGAATTACTGTAAAACACTGTTCTATTTGACTGGATTCTCCAATATAGAAGGAAACGTTCACAGGTTTGAATTGTGGGATGTACATTCTGGCACAGAGCTGCACCACAGACATTTTCAGCCTGTTATTATTTCTGTCACCACCACCCCTGAAAAAAAATAAAAATAAATAAATGGGACACTAAATCCTGACCACTTACCAGAGCCAATTTACAAGCAAGTGATCATTTATCAGGTTTCAAAATGTACAATTATTTAAACAAAACACTATCCAACATTGTTTAAAAGGGGCATGTAAACAGAAGTTGAGAGTTCACTGTTAATATATTTTAAAAATTAGTGTCAAAATTAGGGGCAGACATCTCTGCCATTAGTAATTGTGCACAAGCCAAGTATATAAAGAAGTAGGAGAGTGTTTTAAGTATTATGTATTGAGTGTATATGTTGAATTTCTGTATGTCTCTAATTCGATATTTACTTCTCGGCAGTGTTGGTGCTGTATAGTTATGTGTGCCATAATTATGATGTTCTCAGCTGGTACCGTTTTGTACTCTTGGTATTATCATTCCGTCCCACCAAGACAAACGAACAGCCTAGGATCGCCAATCAAAAAGAAAAAATGTCACGGGAAAACCTGGAGGATGGGGTTTCAAAAAGCAAGGAAATGACCTCACAGTGTACCTCGTGCCACTCCCTCCCTTCTTGGACAACTGAAGAGTTTGGACAATGCTGGATGAAGTTCTGAAGGAAAAGAAAAAAAAAGTGTTTCGCTTTATTTATTGGGTGTCTGTCTTGTCAGATGATGTTGTGTGTAGAAAAAAGATGTAAATACACCATTAAAATGTATTAGTTATAAAAGTTCATTAAAGACAATTCACCCACATTAATGAATAAAGATTTTACCTCTACCGACTAAAATCAAGATATTTCATTGTTAGCATTGTTGTAAAGAACAAACAGACATTTATCTTATTTACTTTTTTTTTTTTTTTCACAGGCCAGCGGTGTCCAATCTTGCTCTTGGAGGGCCAATGTCCTGTAGAGTATAGCTCCAATACTAATTAAACACACCTGAAACCGCTACCCATGTTCTTCTGGATTACTAGAAACTTCCAGGCAAGTGTGTTTTTTGGTTGGTTCTAACCAAAATCTGCTGGATGTTGACCTTCCTGGAGGAATAGAGTCACTGGACACCCCAGACCTGCATTAGGTAAAACTGACCTGACAGTTGCTTCAGTCTTCAACACGGCAAATCTTGGCATGACAGATACATACAAACATTGGCGGTTATAGCTAACTTTATTTATGCACCCCATGCTCCTCTTTCTTCATCAAAACTTTTCTACCTTCATTCCGGTTGATTGTAACCTCTGGCTTGATGTTGTTTGGTCATGTAATCTTTCTTCTTTCATTCTGTTGGTCATAAAACCTCTTTTCTTTCATTCTGTTCGATTTAAGCAAAAACAGTTTCTTTGAAGCATCGATCAGATACTAATGAGAAAAAAAAAACAACTAGGTCAATATGCAGAAACCTTGAGATACGTCTCAGCAACAGCAGTCTCTTCAAACCGTCATTGCAGCACCTCTTCACACAGAGACCTTCACAGTGAAAGAAAAATCACATTAGGAACATGTAAACATCAACCCCCAAACCCCCAGTAAAACACACAAGACGATTCGGGTTGGTATAAAACTGTCATTACAGTGATTTATTATAATGAACCATGAAAATAGCCAACCAGTGCTGTGTCTGTGAGCCTCTGTCCTCCACACACACATACACTCCACACAAACAGTAAAAAAAAAAATAAACCAGAGAGGAAGAAATAAAAATAGTGCTACAGTCACAGAAACATTCAGCGTTTTTGTCAAGAGCGCTTGTATTTACAACCATATTCCAAAATGGGGATGGGAGCGAATTATACAAGCATAGAAAAGAAAAGAAGCCAATATTTACAACTGTTTCTGGAGAAAGCTGGAGTAACCACCTATACATTAAATTACACTTTCTACAAATAACCATTGATATTCAAAAATAAACCGCTTACCCCTACAGGAAGGACCTCTCTTTCTAAAGCTGCCATAGAGAACAGCACGCATCTGTCTGCGCCCGTATTTGCTTTCCGTCCCTCATGCGCACTTCAAATATGCGCATGGATGCGGGCGGCACGCAAGCATACACACTCCCTTCCGCTTAAAAACAGACACTCATGCACAGACTCGCTCATTCACACAAGTGCAGTCTTCCTGGGGCAGTGAAGCGGCCTATCAGAAAGGTCTCCTCTGAATTTCTGCAGCGGTGCACAGATATTTTTGTTACATGGAGGAATAAAAAAAATAATAATTCTGTATTTCTTTTCTCTATACAAAACCTTTTTGCTATATAATGAGCCACTAGATAAAACAAATAACTGATGAGTGAAAAAACAGTGAGAAACGGGAAGAACAGGGAAAGGCGAGGAGGAAACTGGAATGTCCCATTGCATTGCATTGCACTGGGAGGATAGAGGGAGGAGTTAACGGGAAGAGACCGGAAAGGGTGATAAAAATTAATAAAAACATTAAAAGTAAAAAAAGACATCTGGAAAAGACCGGATGGCAGTACAAGGTTAAGGGAATGAGAGAGGTGTGGGGGATTCTGGGTAAGTGATGAGCACCAGGGTTCTTTAACCATCATCTTTTACACAAAGTCTACTGATACAGTTCTGCATTTCTTGTTTTTCTTTTTAAAATGTACCCTTTTCACCCACTGGTTTCCATTAGCCTTTGTGATAAGGTACATAGAAAATATTTACAGTGGTGCTGTGTTGCCTATGTTACACAATGTAGCTCCGCCCCTCTCTGAGTGAGTTTGTCTAGGGGGCGGGGTTAAGTGGGTGTGGTCAGTGCCATCCTGTGCCCAAGTAGCCGGTACTGTGAAAGGGGCCGGACGAAGGTGTAGGTCCTCGGTTACCACCAGCGATCTGTGAGACGCTCGGATTGGGCGGCGTCTGTGTGGGAGGAGTTTGTTGGGGAGGTGGTGGTGGAGGAGGGGGTAATACAGTTTGTTGATAAGTGGAAGGGTTTACTGAGGGGTTGGCTGGTGCAGTCTGGTGAAGCAGAGTGGTTTGAAAGCCACCGATGTTCTGGAACGGGTGCGGAGCAGTACTAGAGGGAGCAGGGGGAGGGGGTGGAATGGGTGGGTGTGGTCCTTGTTTGATTGACAAGAGAGTGCCACTATTAGGTGGGGGCTGCTGGGAACTCTGTCCCTGAGGAGGAGGCGGTGGTGGTGGGGGCGGGGCAGAGCTCAGCAGAAGTTGATGCTGCTGCATTGAAGGAGGTTGCAGACTGACATGCAGCAAGGTGGGACCAGGTTGTGGGTGGGGAGGGGGAAGAGGAGGAGGCGGCGGCGGGGGAGGGGCAGCACTGCTTTGGTAATGCAATGCAAGATGGGTCTGTAGAAGGGGTTGGGAACCGGGAGGAAAGGGTGATGCCACGCTAGGCTTGAATGTAGGAAACGGCGCAGCAGCAGCGGTAGGCTGAGTGGGGAAATAGGAAGCAGAGGTGGGTGGAGCTGGGGGCGGAGGGGGAGGTGGTGGTGGGGCATTTTGGGGGTTATACTGAGGGAAAGTAGCCGGGCCAGATGTAGTCTGGGGTTGAGGCTGGTTCTGAGGCTGAGCTGTCAGGAAGGCTCGCTGCCCGCGGTAAGGTGAACCTTGGGGTTGCGCTTTGGGCGAGTGCAGGAGTGACGGTCCAGCGTAGTGACTCTGCGAGGCACCGGAGGGCCCACAGTGGAGCTTGCTGGGCGTCAGTGTGGCTGGTTTGGAGCTCGAAGTCTTGGTGCTGGACTGCTGGACGGACAGTGCCTGAGGCTGAGAAGGACCACGAGGCTGTGCTTCACCATCTTCCTCTTTGGATGGTCGAGAGACAGTCTGGGGTGCTGGAGAACAAGGCTGTAAATGGAAAGAAAAATGGTTTATGATAACATAAACTTGCTGGTTGAGAAATCTAATCCTGCCCAGACAGAATATTATACTGAGGGAAGGTTCTCTTACTGCATGTGTCGAGGGGCTCTTGCAGCTTTTGGGAGAAGGACATTCCTTCACCTGGGAGTCGCCACCCTCTGACTCTCCACTGTCTGAAAATGAGACAAAGTAGGTATTTTAATATTAAGATTAGAAGGTCTTACCAAGGTTCTCACGTTTTGATCAATGTATTTCCATGATTTCTCCAGTTTGGGCTAACCTTCTTATAAAGTTTAGCTCCTCCAACCTACTGCTCCAGCACACCTGCCTAGAAATTTCTAGTGATCCTAAAGACCTTGATTACCCGTATTAATGTTTAATTAGGGTCGGAGCTAAACTCTGCAGGACGGACACCCCTGGGATTATTGGATGAACTTTTTAAAAAACACTTTCATTTGTATATCAGGTACCAATTCATGGGTTTAAACAATTATCACAAAAAAACATGGAAATCACAATCCAAAATTCAGCTAATGTTTTCAGGGTTGTTTTTACCTGCATCCTTGCGATGGTCACTCAACAACAAGGCCCTGTGGTAGCTTCGCTCCCTGGCCTGCTCTACCGACGTTGAAGATGTCCTGTAAATTAAAAGAGAATTATTATATAATATATATGCTTTAATATTATTTTTAATTCTTAATTTGCAAAACTCAGTTGGCCCAAATGGCCATCAAACTGTCCAAGATATCTCCACAAATGTGTTTCATAAGCTCTAAAGTCACAAGACAGCCCGATTTCTTTATAAGAGTTTTAATCTGAACAAATTTCTATTGAATTTGTGTTTATTCAAGTGTGAGTACTTTATTCTCATGGAAGGGAATATATTTTAGGGACATACCACTGCCCTTCTCCATCTCTTTCCCCCTGAGGTGGGGTGTCTGGCTCCTCGGTGTGCTGAGGAGTCCTGGGGGTTGGCGTTGCTGCAGGAACAGGTGGCTCAGGGGCCACTTCCACTGCGACAGGGAATACATCCACTGGTGGTGCCGTGGAAACAGGGGAGCCACACTCTCCCTTGGAGCCACTTCGCTGTGCCTCACGCTGACGTTTCCTGTACTCCAGAAGAGACACCTAACAACACAAATACGAGATAAATACAGTCAATTAACAACATCAAATAAATGGCATACATGATTTTTTTTTTTGTTTTTTTTTTAGAGATTTTTTTTTTTTAGTTTGGCAGATGCTTTAACAGACCTTTTTCTTCTGTGAGTTCTTTGCAGCACCTCCATCCCCTGTGCCATCAACACTCAATGAGCGAGTAAAGGTCACGCTGCTGCTCTCCTCATTACAGGAATAGAAGGGTGCCGCCTCACTGAAGGGGCCAGCGGAGGTTGAATCCGGCCTGTATGCCCCCATCTCCAAGGTGTGAGAAGGGGTCAGATCTCTCAGATTAGAGTTCACTGGGGAAAACGAGAGGCCACCTCGGTCTGGACTCTTTATCCAGGGAGGGTAAGAGGAGGCTGGTGTCTCGGGTGCTGAAGCAGCTTCTGAACCACCACTGTCAACCTCCATGCCTTCATCTACTGCAGCATCCTGGGGCTCAGCATGGGAGGGCTGAGGACTCGGAGACCCCATAGATTTTGTAGATTCCAGTAGAGCCGTATCAGAGCCTGCATTTCTCACGCTAGGAGATGCCAACAGCGAAGGGGGTCGTTCAACCTGACAAAAGACAACAAGATGTGTTAGATGTGCTAATGAAAAATGCAGCAGAACACCTCTGTAGCAGGTACAGGATATTTAAGTAGTGAACTCACATCTTGTGTACTGGGCCTTCGGCTACCATCTGGAGAACTGTCCATAGACGACTCGCTCTGTGAATTTACAAATATATTTCATGATCATTTTGTTACCTTTTACCAAAATAATGCTTCAAATCAACGCCACAGAAGTGACCAATCATTTATAAGATCATCACCACAGGTGATAACTGTCCACGCCTGCCCAATAGCAAAACTGTTAGTGCCCTCTTGTGTCAGAACTATATAGTTCTGTTTTCACAGTTTGGAGAACTTTTCATTTTCAATATTGGGCAAAAGATTTCCACTACATTTCGCTCAAGATTACTGGATTAAGTTTTAAATGTTTAAGAATCCTTCTAGAACTTTTCATTTTCAATATTGGGCAAAAGATTTCTATATATATATATATATATATATATATATATATATATATATATATATATATATATATATATATATATATATATATACACACACACACACACACACATTCATATACATATATACAATTATATACACACACACATATATACACACACAATATACACATATATATATGGGTGGTTGGGAATCTGCAAGGGTGTTGAGGGCTCAGTACTGGGTTCCTCTGGTCGTGTTCGAGGAGGCGTTGCAAGCAGCAGGGGCGTGCCTGGTGCTTCTGTTGACTCTGTTCGGGTTGGGGTGGCACAAGGAGACCCATATGGGGTGGAAGTCTCTGACATACAGGGATCGAGTGAACATAAGCGCCTTTTCTTCAACGGGGTAGGCAACTCTGCAAGCACATGAACCAAGTAAGACTAAGGACTGCTTTAGACAAGCTTCAAGTTGTTAATTTGCAGCAGGACATGGACTGCTGACCCACCTGTTAGTGAGCAACTGCCGTTGAGGGGTAGAGGGCTGTAGGACTCGCCGTTTATAGAGGGGCTGAGAGGGCTCTCACTAGGCATCATCAGAGAAGGGCGCCCTCCACCTGGGCTGGTGGAGCCCTCCTCTTCTAAAGCTTGCTTCAGCCAGCGCTGCACAAAACACATGGAGTTAGACCAGACACTCACTAGCCTAAATATGAACACTTCAAAGTGAATATTAAAGTGGGTCTGAGTTCAAATGTATGGGATTATTTTCCCTGCAGTATCATCCACCAGAACAACCATTTTATCAGAGAGTCAAAAGTCAATAATGCTTGCTGACATCTCTGAATAATGCAGCAATTTTACCTTCTTGCAGGAACCAGTGGTAGGTGATGTTTCAGGCATTTCTCTCGAGCGCCGCCGCCCTGTGGGCACTCCCAGAGTGCTGGGGCTGCGGTTGGCCAGAAATGGAGAGGAGAAGCGGACGTAGTGTTTAGGCGTGCTGTAGACGTGTGAACTGCAGGCCATGCCCGGTAGAGAGTTCAGCTGTGTGGCCAAGACCTCAGGATCACTACTGATTCGCAACGGCCTCTCAGGGGGAGGCTCCGGAGTCCGAGAAGCAACCTGTTCCTGTTTGTCAACAACTATCCATTCGCTCACTAAGTGCTGTTGGGAAAGAGAATATGCAAGTTATAAAATGCACAACAAACTGCTGTGAAATGCATTTTATGGAAGCTATGGGTGTAGAATTCTACCTTTTTAGTTTTGGGGTACTTCTGTCCACTGCGGCAAGGCGGGGCAGGTGAGCTGCTGTGGGGTGGGCTGGTGTCAGGGTCATGTGACGGTGGAGCGTCAGCCTCAGGGGCCGAGGGTGTCTCTCCATCTTGAGTCTCTGTTGTTAAGGGCTCTAAAGCATCACCAGGGGAACTGGGTGGCAAGTCAGAGCAGGTGCTGACCGTTCGCGCTCGCCGCCTCTGCTGTCCTATGTGTGTGCGGTTCCGCGAGAAGCTTTTCCTCTGTTTGTTACGGCTCACCTTTGCTGGCTTCAGACAAGGCTCCTCCTTCACTACCTCTATCATGGGCTAAGGGTCCAAACAATGAATATATGAATATATATATATATATATTTTAACTACATACACGACTTTTCAAATTTATTGTGACAGTAAAAACATCTCAAATCTTACAAAAGATTTATATTTTAAATCAATGCTGTTCTTCTAAACTCACTATATTAAATTGTTTACTGTATTTCTGATCAAATAAATGCATGTAACATTTTATTTAGGGTCATATATGACCAAAAGTAACTTTTGTCTACAACTTAATGTCAGTCGAGTCAGAATCAGTTGTGCAGGAAACACACTACTGATTTAGTGATGTTTGCACATCATTGAAGGTTATGTACCTGTAATATGGCAGGAGATTCAGCCTCTGGTGTAGAAGGAGGCTCTTCTTTAATCTCACTGCGTCCACCAACTTCCCCTTTGGTGCCGATCCTTTCTAACGCTTGCTCCCTCCGCTTTTCTCTTTTCTCCATACGGGCAAATGCCTGCAGAATGGCCTCCATCTTCCTCTCTTCACGTGTCTATGTGAATGATGGACAGAGAGAAAGAAGGAAAGAAGACAACAGAGAAAGGTTGAGTCTATTTTCTGACTGACAGTTGGGGTCCCAGCTAGCTACAATCAGCAGGCCATAGCCAGCAGCAAAGGCGGGAAAAGTGAGAAATGGGACACTTCTCTTCTAGTCAAGAGGAAACATAAGATACCCCCACCCCCCAAGGTGTGAGAGGCGGCATGTATGTGCGTGAGAGTTTCTGTTATCTCTCTTGTCCTACCAAAAATACCACACAAGGGTGTCTTGAGGTGGGCCATGTTGAGCGACCGAGGGTTGCATGCCTGGACTTCAGTCTCAGCATGGGGTCAGTGAGCACAGGACAGTGGGGTTAGTGTGTGGGTTCTCCTGTAAAGTAACAGGCAGGGGGTGGGTTGGGAGTTGTTCAGGATATGATGGGGTAGGTTTACCTCCTTGTTTCTCAGACCTCTGCAGCAGGAAGCCCCTGCGTCGTGACGATGGGACTCCTCTGCCGGGCCGCCCTGAATGGTGCCGAAAGAGACAGCCATCAGGGTTTAAACATACACAGGCCTCTAGTTTGCTCACACCCTCATGCACATATTCATATGTATCAGCCTAATCCTTCCTGTCTGGGTAATGTGGTTGGGGTTCAGAGCTTCAGTATGGACATACCATGTGATTAATGGACATACCCCTCTTTTACCAAAAGGTGCCGGTTCTAGGCTGGGAACAATTGTCTTGAACAGAAATCACTAACATCTTAAACAAGGGGGCAAGATTATTTTTTAACCACATAATGTTCTTAACTACACTGGCGTAAAAATGTGGTGTGTGTGTGTGGGAAGAGTCTGCTGCAATATGCATTTTGTTGAGCTACTCAAGCCTACATTCCCCGTACATCTGAAATAAAATTGTTTTATTCACAAATACATCTGATGAAAACATTTCCAAAATTATTTCAGGATTTTTCTAGTCATTTGCGATAACTACAAGACTTTACATTTTAATTGCGATCTCACTGTCAAAAAGTACAAAGTATGCAATATTACACATAAACTGGTAAATAAAAAAAAACTTGTTTAAGAGCATGTTGTAAGTATTGTAGTCTATTGATAGGCTTAAGTCAGTGAAACAGGGGCCGGTTCCAGGAGAGGTTCTCAAATCCCCAGACCAAGCACCAGTACCATTATGGTGGAAAAGGGGTGTTAGAGAACTTAAGATTGATAGGAAATCAGAATTGTCTTTGAATTGCCTGTCTGTCCTGTTGCAGCAGAGAAAATGAGAGGAATGCTTGGGGAATTTCCACTAATAACATACCAGAGTCTGGTACCTTGCTATTAATATATTCAGATAAAACCAATTTTTATTAATTTTTTTTTTTTTACAGCTGTTAGCTTGTTCTGCTTAGTTAATGGTAAGGCATTTCAGGATTGGTTGTGAGTTATATTTCCCTGAATATTCCAGCAGTTGCTGCCAACTTCACAATTGAGGAAATTTTCGAAGTGTAATGGGTTCAAAGCTTGTTTTTCCAAACATTTTTCCTTCTGCCTTTAACCAGTTTTGTCATGGAAAGAAAAAATTTCATGGCAATCAAACAGCCACACCAAAACATTCACATAAAACATGTACAGGTTTAGTGAGAGAGTTAATACACTCTCTAAGGTTGATTTTAAGCTACTATGTAATCAATAGCTAAAGCTATTATACAACCAGACAGCAAGCTCCATGCGTCACTCGGGTTGCGATCAAGTTTCATTATTCAAAACAATTCTATGTGAGGATCTTTGCAACTTTACACAACCTTTTTTAATTATTCAAGAGTCTGACACTGTAATTTACACCCTGACATATTTTTAATGCAAAAAGTAGCCTGGTTTTTGTTCAGTTTTGGTTGGCAGCAGTGTTGAATAGATGACTGATTGGACATGAATGGTTGTAAATGTGCTTCAGAATGAAACAGAGGACCAAATATACAGTAGAATACCACCACATTGGGTTCCATGTTAAATAACACCGTGTAGTACTACAGTAGGTTCTTCCATTTAAGCATGACCTCTCACTACTAACATGGTCTTGACATTTCAGTCCAGCTCTTAACATTCCATCACGGAGAACCAAAGAGGCTCCATAAAAGATGAAGTGTGAACAAGAAAGACAAAGCAACAAGGATGAGAGCCCTCGCGCTACCCTTCAGGAGGTTAAACTAGACAGCGACAGGAACAGAGAAGCGGTGGCGGCTGCAGCAAAATTAGCGGGAGGGTTTAGAGGGGGTGGAGGGGAAGAATGGAATGGTGGAGCATTCTGGGAGCTGCCCAAATCACCACACAAACCAGGAGGGGAAAAAGACAGGGAGGGGGGGGCAATAGCGTTTCCATGGCGACCGTGATTGCCATAGTGGTCGTTTTTCCCCTGGAAGCACTTACCATCTTCCTCCTCCTTTCTGCACTCTGCTCCTCTGACTCCATCTCTACTTCATTGCTAACGGAGGTTTTCTCTTCTAGATCCTCTATTAACTCAGGATCCTGCAAGAGGGGGAGAGGGCCTTTATCATCGCCTGGCTACAGACCAGGAGAGGAGCATTAAAGAGGGAGAGAAAGTGCGGGAAGTGTCGATTCGAGCCGAGTGTGGCCGAGATCTTGGGTCAGGACAGACCAGATTGAACTAATGAGAATCTGTGCATCAATGCAACTACTAAACAGATCGGAGTGGATTCTATTCTAACTGTGCCAGAATTGCGGTCAACTCTTTCTGGGACGTCCTGATGTATATGGTACCAGGATGGCAGGGAGTTACAAGGGTAGATTCTTGCAAACTTTCACAGTGTGCCAAACAAGCAAGATTTAGTATTCTGCCACCGGCCACCAGTGAAATACAGGAACATACGAGCAAAATAATGCGGAAATTTTTTTTCTGGTAAACAGACACTGTAATTAGGGCCAGGAAGGAAATGTGGATGAGTAAACAGATCATTAGAATGATTGAAACTATCCAACCAAGAAAGAATCATGCACAGATTAATACACATGGATGATATTTACATGCAAACAAGTTTTTTTTTTTTGACCTTTATAGATGAAGGGACCTCCTTACCCAGACTCTCAGCCAACCCCGAATATATTTAAAAAATGCTAAATTATCTCTGTTACTCATTGCTATAACCTTCGTAAAACCATTACTTAAATTATTTAATACTTATCCGATTAAGCATTAAACTACCTTTCATGGATGAAGACAGGCGTGTTGTCATTTTGTGAGATGAGATGGTACTTATGTGGGTAAGTATGAGACTGATTTCACTAACTGCACTGTGCGTGTCTATCATACCTGATTGTTAGATATGGAAAGCCGGAGTGGAGAGAGTTTTCTCTGTTTGGCGTCATTGAGCGATTTCCCCTTGGGCCCGTCACAGTCCATCGTGAGGTTCTGGTTCTGCCCGCTCTCGTCCCGCGACGGTTCTTTGTCTTTGCGGCTGCGCCGTCGTGTGCTAGAGCCCAGATTCTCTGTGGGTTCCAAGTTATGCTTGAGCACAGGGCATTCCTGATTGCCTTTCACACACGCACAGTCCACCTTATATTTACTAGCAAACAAGATGAGAAACAGGAAAAGTAGTGAGAAAAGTGTGAATGGTCCATTTTAAACAATTATCTGATGCTTTGCATCAATCAGAATGAGACATTTCAAACAGAAGACTCATTAGATCCAGTAATGGCCTTAGTGCGTGTTCTTACCAGCTGCCGTAGTCATAATCAAAGCCAATGGTGATTTCACTCCCCTTGGAGATGGACCTCAGAGAGTAAATGTATAAATGCAGCATGCCGTCCTCTATTACGTGGCGCACCTCAGCGTTGGGGGTGCATGAGCGACGAATGAATCGAGCCTCGTTGCCGAAACTCCGTGCGTCCACGCACATTTCCAACCCGTCAAACTTAGAGTAGAACAATACAAAAGGGTACGGCCTGCAAATAAAAAAAATATTTAAATTATAAACAAAAATGCAGAAGCAAAACTAATGTTCAAAGCACAAAGTGTCCTTTCAAGTACCTCTTAAAGAAGTAACCATTGGCCTCAAATTGCTGTTGTAGCATGACCTTCCCCCTGTACTCGATTATGAGCGAATCGGCAGCCAAATCCCGAACAGCTTTAAGAATGCGCTTGTTCTTCTGTACGGAACTCTGGGAGGGAAAAGTCACATTGAGCATGTCGTACAAAGCCGCAAACAGCGTACTAGAAGTGCAGACTAATATTGTGGTGGAATATTTAGTATTTAATACCTCTACAGGTGGCTTGAAGGCTGCGGGGTGTGTATTGTAGGCCAGTGTTTTGCCATCTCTGGCTTCTTTTACTCTAAGCAGTATCCGCACTTCTTCACTGTACTGATTACTGCTGGCTTCCTCATAGCGCTCCATCCATGACTTCATCTTATTCTCCCAAAGAGAGGGAGGATCTGTCGGCTCACACTCGGGAGCTGAGCCCTGAGGACACAAGATGGAAAACAAGCAGCGTAAGCATGCGTGACACACATTTGAATAGTTGTTTGGGGGGTATATTTGGATAGCTCCAGAGTACCCACCTTTACTCTAGACGATTTTCTAGAGCCTTCACGGAATGACTGAAAGACAAACACAAGCAGAAATCAGACTTGTATGTTTCAAAGCAGGTGAAGTAATTGATTTTGGTTCCATAACATGACACATATACATATATAATATATAAACAGACAAAATAATACAAATAGACTTGCAACATAAAATCTTCTGAGATTTTTTGATGTCATGTTTACATTTACATTAGGTTGTTGTGTGATTCAGACCTTCTTGGCCCTGGTTGTAACCGGGGGCTCCTTTTCTCCACTCTTCTTTCGTTTCTTATCAGCCTGTTTGTTACCGAGACGTGCTGTCGTGAGTGTGATGCTGGTAGGGGTGTGCTGAAACGCTGTGTACAAATCTAGTGGAACCTCATCTCCACTTTCAGTAGCACTGGTGTCCCCGTCTGCAACAAAACACACAGTACATGAGCTTGTACATTGAATTAACCCCTAAACCATTATATAGTACAACTGACATTTAACCAATTCAACCATAAATATAAAGTCAAAGCAGTTTAAACAGATACTATTATCCTCAAAGTGCACTTTGACATTGAATCAAGCTGCAGCTGTAATGCCCAAGCATTTCCAGCAGGTGGCAGTAGAGGCAGAAAGCTCAGATATTTTCAATCTTAAGAAATCTCTAGCAATTGTTGACATCACTACATGGAGAGCTTCTTATAGAATTGCCAGTATAGATTTCAGGAGGGTCAGATATATATTTCATGTAATACAAAAGCTCATACGATCTGCAGCTGAACCGTGGGAAAAAGCAGTAGAGGCATTGTTTCTTTGGGAGAGGTTGAACGTGTCTATAGGTGTGTTTGTTTGTGTGCATGCATGAAAAAACTCACCAGACATGTTCTCTCTCTTCCTGGTTTGCAGCAGGATGGCGTGCTCTCGGTCCAGGGTGCGTGGCTGACAGCGTTCACACAGGTAGGTCTCGGGAATGTGCTGCCTGTCGATCCCCATGCAGTCTATGTGCTGCCACACACTAACACACAGAGAGAGTTACGAGTGAGGAGAAATGTTTTAAACCATTTCAATTCTTGGTCTTATTTGACTGTGATCAAAGTGACTGACAGATCCTACTATTCAAGCACTCGATCAACTGTCTGAACCTCTATCAACAGTAAGTTTTCATCTGCAATCTTTTCGACAGCACTAATCTCACAAACAAAGAATGGAATCTTGTATATAAAAAAGAATGGGACAGAAAACAGGTAACACAGAGTAATACCATCTGTACTATTTTAACGGAGTAAAGCTACAACCAAAATAATTACAATTATATATAAAAAAAACCTGAGCCTGAAATTATTTTCTGTGTACAAACACACAGCTTCCCATCCAATTATGTCAAGTACTTGACATACTATTTCTGAACAATTATTGCTATCAGCCATGAAATTAAATCAACATTAACATCCAAAGTATCTGTAAGTAATGTACAAAATATTAAAACATTGTAATCTTTACTGAAATGCATTTAAAATAATAGCTGGTAACTATGTTAGATAACATAGCTCAGAACTAATCTAACACTACATATAAAATAATATTTAGTAATAGTACATACACTACTGTTTAAAGTTTGGGATTGTACAATTTATTTTTTTTTTATGTTTTTGAAAGAAGATGAGCACTCACCAAGGTTGCATTTATTTGATCAAAAATACAATGAACACAATGATATTGTGGAATTTTATAACAATTTAAAATTACTGTTTTTTTTATTTTAATGCATTTTAAAATGTCATTTATTCCAGTTATTTAAAGCTGAATTTTCAGCAACCATTACTCATGTCTACACTGTCCCACAATCCTTCAGAAA
This sequence comes from Cyprinus carpio, assembly GCF_018340385.1. Taxonomy (NCBI): domain Eukaryota; kingdom Metazoa; phylum Chordata; class Actinopteri; order Cypriniformes; family Cyprinidae; genus Cyprinus; species Cyprinus carpio. Next base: position 14,992,443 of record NC_056575.1, read on the forward strand.
TCATTCTAATGCTGATTCGGTTCTTAAGAAACATTTCTTAATATTTTGTTCAAAACAATGATACATTTTTTTTCAAAGACTGTTAGATAGATAGAATCAACAGCATTTACTTAAAATCTTGTGAAACATTATAAATATCTTTACTATCACTTTAGCTGAACTTAATGAGTCCATGCTACTTTTTATAGAAGTATAAAAAACACATACAACATGAATATTTTTACCCTACATCTAAGTGCATATCTAGGGCATCTATGCCCTTTTAGACAATTTTTCACAGATCTCTACTACCTAGAAAATATTTTTTGGAATATCAATACTAGATTAAAAACATTTAGGCCTGGTTTCACAGATGGGGCTTAGACTAAGCCAGGATTAGGCCATAGTTCAATTAGGACATTTAAGTCATTCTTATAAAAGTGCCTTATTAAAAACATTACTGGTGTGCGTTTTGAGAGAAAATGACGGCACCGATATATTTTAAGATCAGTCAGAGCAAGTTTCTTTCAGCTGAAACAGCTCAGACTTAGATTTTAGTCTGGCATTAGGCTTGAGCCTTGTCTGTGAAACCGGGGGATAATTACATAGTTTCATTACATTTACCCTACATTTAAAATATCTGTGACATGTTTGTGACTCTTTGCCATCTTAATGTCTGACTCTGGGTCTGTCTAGGACCCACCGGTTGTAATATACCCTACATGATTCTTTAAACCAGGCCTAGTGAGCGCCACATCAATAAAGCATTTTAGACAGCTTAAGGTGAGGTAAGCAGGTTTTGACACACACAGACACGAATGCTGTAAGTACATATGTGGACAGGGTTTGAACATGTCAAACTGGCATCAATGTGTGTGGTCCCACCTGCACTTGTCGCAGCAGATCATGTAGCCATCGTCATGGGTGAAGCCGCAAATGCAGCGTGTGATGTCAGCACCGTAGCTGCCGTCTTCCGAGGTGCTGAGCGTGGTGCCACGTGACGCCTCGTCCTGGCCGCCAGGCACAAACAAGTTCTCGCCTGGCCGGCCCCCGGACACAAACAAACTCTCGCCCGGCCGGATCAGCACCGAGGGAGGCGGGGACGCCGGCGGGGTGGGTGGGGGTCGAGCCCCATAATTGTGGTCCTGCCATAGAACCATTAGAAAGTAGAGAAGTGAATGCGTGATCAGATAACACAGAATGTAGATAAGCAGGTCAACAATATAAGACCAGGAAGGTGTGTGGCGTGTATTGCTGGGGGACAATACTCACGGCGTAAGGCAGACCGATGTAGCCGTGGGAGTGGTGGGAGCCACTGCTGTAAATCTGGTGAGGGTAGCTGGACTTCTCAACTACCACAGAGCTCGCCTCCACAGATTCTGGTCTACTCCATATACACAAACACACAGAAAAAAAAAAAAAAAAAAGAGGCCAGAATGAGGAACAAGTTTAAAAAAAGGCGTGTTTAAGTATACAAAAAAAAAACTGGTTTTACAGCAGTGTAACAAAGGGGAAATGAAGATAGAAGATTAACAAAGCATGCTGGGTTTCAAGGAGAAGTTTATTCACCAATGAATCAACGGTTGTGTTTGCACCAGTCATTGCATATTTTAGCATGACACAGAACACCAAAGACCTCAGTAGTGACCTGCTATCTGTACACACATGTGTGTGTATGTGTGTGTGTGTCCTGTCCTGGCCTCAGCTGGCGGGACGCGGCTTGTAGAAAGTGAAATAACAGGATCACACTCCTCTGTAATCTCACAATAAAGTCTGTCACAATCCCCTAACCCTCTCTGGACCACACAAAAACATGCCAAATAAAAGGTCCCTAGTTTCCATGTCTTATTAGAAGCGAATGAAATGACTGAAAGAAGATTTAGAGTAAAACCAGAAATGGCAGGAGTGTTGTATGCATAAAACTGGCTGCAAAAGAACCTTCAATGCCAAGTTTTATTGGCAGAGAAAACACAAAGAGAAAGATGGACCATTCCAGACAGATTTATAATCGCATATATAAACATAACAGCAATTTTTTCCACACAGAAACTGTGTCAAGGTCACGCAGCCACTCTGATGCCAGTATAGAAACAGATTACACGCTTAACCTGACACCAATGCACTCACATAAACAACAGTTATGGGGGATAATTTGCATATTACTATACGTCTGCATACAAAGAAAGCATGTGCTGTTTTCAACACAAAAACAAGCACATAAAGATACAGCAGTAGTCCTTTAAAAACATGATCACTTACAAAAATGGTTTCAGACCTACCATATATCAAGGTGTCTGCAGCGTAAACAGCAGCAGCAGCACGGCAGCACACAGAAACCGCTCCGTATTCGTTTCTCTTGCCAGTTTTTGTTACAGTCTCACTTTCCTCTCAGTCGTTACTGTCTTACTGCAAGCAAAGAGAAACCGTACCTGCTGGCCTTCTCGTCACATTCACCTCGTGCCGTCTGTCCCTACCTCACACTCACACTTCCTGATTCAGTTGGCGCTTTGCAGCCCAACTGTCAAAGTGAAAGTGTGTGAACTGCTGAGGGGCGGACCCTTGAGAGAGAGAGAGTGTGTGTGTGAGCGTGAGCGTGAGTGTGTGTGTGTGTATACACAAGTCAAGTGAGAACAAGTGCTCTTACAAAGAAATGGCTCTTTCAGGCAGGCGATAAATGATTAGCAGTTTTTATTGATGCTTTTACACAGCGGTGTGGTTTTAGCGATAAGATTATCAATGCGGGACAGGTGACAAGCTGGGGGATTTCCTGCGCATCGATGACAATAAACTATAGTGTCTTTACTAAAAAACAGTTGCCTCTCTCAGCGGGGTTAGGAGGAGGACTTTAAACAGGCAGCAAGTCAAAAGGAGACAGAGAAGGTGTTTGAGTAGGTGCAAATGCAGAGAGAGGTTTGACAGATTGAAAAATTACCCAATAAATGCAATAATGATGACACTCGGTTCTGTTAATGGTTCCCAAGCATTTGCATTACTCTGACTCAAACTAAAAGTTAGTTTTCCCCAAATTTTGTTTGGTGATCAATCAGTGCAGAACTTAATTGGTTAACTAAATGTGGTTAAATAATTTTAACATCATTCAAAATAGGCTACATACTCAATCTTTGTCATAGAATCCACCAAAAAAAAAAAAAAAAAATAGAGTTTGACCAATTCTATTTTGCTTTAATTTATTTTCAAGATCTGAGGTAAATGATGCATTGTCACTTTCACTATGGCCATCAAATCACATAAATTTGATAAAATATTGTAAAACAATGCAATCACTGACTGTTAATAATGTGTAGTTAAAGATGCACACTAAGTTAACCATGTATTAAGTATTATATTAAAATCCTATATTTTTAATTAAGCTACAATATAACATAACATGTTTAATTTTAATATATACTCATATTTATACAAATATAAACAGATATAAATAGGGCCAATTACTGGGTGGCCGTGAGTTGAGTTGAATTGTTAAATAACCGGTATTGCTAAATTGAATCGGAATTATTAATTTGATATTAAACGATTCATATCGCTAATGACCTGTGAAAATGTTTTGCTGTTAAACAGGATAAGGTTGAATGCCATAATTAAATAATGTCTTAATGTGGAAATATCATCACAGCACACCGTGTCGTTATATATTGCGTCAAACAAAATGAATAAAAAAATAATAATATTTGTACAAAACTGCTCACAGAGGAAGATGGGAAAGACAGAGGACAGTGTCTGTGGTGCTGTAATTATAGCTCCAATTAAATGCAAAGGGTATGCATGTGCTAATCATAGCCCACCACTCCAGAGACAGCTTAATATGGAATAGACAACTCACACACACACACACACACACACACACACACACACACACACACACACACACACACACCTGTTGAGAGAGAGTGGGGCGACAGATAGGGCACAGAAAGAGTAACAGCTCAGTTTTGAGGCCTCCCATTACATGCATAGACATGAAAAGACACAGGCTGCACGCATGTCATTTTAGCGTAAACCTCTCGAAGCACAAAGCAGTGTCCGTCTAGGGCTAGCTGAGGTTTAGAGGGATTACAGCAGCCGTTTCAGGTCCGATGGCATTTTAACGGACTCTCTGTTGACATCACGGTGATGCACAATGCCTGGTTACCATGACAACCTCTGCCGCAGGCCCGGGGTGGGCTGACCCCGACTGATAAGCAATGTCAGGAATAAGCAAAAAGCCACGTAGGAGACATGTCAAACTCGGACGAGATCTGGCGATGCGCAAACCACCCAGAGATAAACAACGTGACATTTATTTTCAGTATGTGGCGTTTCTCACTTAGTGGCAGAGATCTCTCCTGAAGCTTGTCAGAACCATGTGGAATAAATCTGCGTTTGCAGACAGGTGTAAGGACGCCCGAAAGACACTAAAACCCAGACGGACGTAAAGCTTCGCGGCAGCAAGGCTTCTTAAGCAGGCTAAAGCTCCAGAGCCCAGCTGTCACTCAGACGGTTGCCATGACAACAGGCCCTGCGCAGTGCAGGGGAGAGCGCCATGGCAACACAAAGTGACGAGGCAACGGGACGGAGCTCTGCATTTAAAGAGAAACACACTGCTTTCATTCAAGCGCATGCTGCAGAGGGGAGGGCTCTGCTGCACGGCACGTGATGTCAGATCTATTAGACGTTTAACAGCTGCGCTTCCTGCACCGAAACTATCAAGATGTAGGAACATTTGTAATGAACGGTAACAGAGTGCAAGATGTGCTTACTGATGCAACAAATACAAAAATGCATACAAAAACCCCCTCGTTATCAATGCAATTCAGCATTTTCTTCTAGGGACAGTAGACCAAACAAAATTTAAATGGTCTCATTGGCTCAAACTTTTGTTGTTTTGAAATGTTTTTGGTTTTTTTTTTACAAAATGTGTACACAATTCCCTTCCTCACACAAAGCTATACATGCTTTCAGAAGACTTGGGGTGCACAAGTCATACAGATCACTTTTATGGTGTTTCCTGTCAGTTTTAGAGCTCAACAGCTCTAGTCCTCATCCACTTCCATTGTTTGGAAAACACCAACTGCTACATAACTTATGCTCCACTGAAAAATGATTTCTTTTTCTATGGGGATGCACTAGAAGCAGAGCATGTTTCTGACGAGAAAGCAGCACACAGATGAGAGAACGGAAGCGGTTGGTGGAAAAATCTGACTACAGATGCGTTTCTCTCTGCTGATGCGACCAGAGAATGAACGAAATGAAACGAAAGGTAATGATGAGTCAATGAGAGAGGACACGGAGAGAAAGAGAGACACTCACTCTGAGCCTGCAGCCATGTCCAGGTACGAGGTGTTCGCCGTGTCCACCCCTACTGGGATGACTACGCTCATGACGCTCTGTGCTGGGAGTCTCTTGTCCTACTGAGTCCAGAGCACAGCAATCCAAAACACTGAGGCATGTCAGCCACAGCACTCATTGCACACATCTAAGTGCATCCACAAGGCCTGCAAAAAGACAGAGAGAAAAAAAAAATCACTTTTAAAGTTTGACAATCAACTTTACACCAGATATAACACAAACAGAGCAATAAACACGTGACATAGACACTACACACATTACTAAACCTGGGTCATTACAGCTAGTATTGTAAACAGGATGTGTACCTTTTTTTAAATAGTAACTATGATTCATAAAACAAATATGAGGCCTTGGTTGGCCCTGAGACATGATATTATTCTTGCAGACATCAAGGGTTTTGGTTAACAAGATTTGATATATATATATATATATATATATATATATATATATATATATATATATATATATATATATATATATATATATATATATATATATATATATATATATATATATATATATATATATATATATATAAATAAAATAACTTGTTACTTTCATTTTTAATAGATAAACAACTAAAGATCGGGTTTGTGCTTCAACACGTTGGTTTGGGTAAAGTTTCCTTAGCCATAAAAGGAAAAAAAAATATCTGTGTTTGAACATGTCCTTTGTAAGACATGGGAGGGGAAGTGAAGACTGTGTGGCAAAACCGCGTCCAGAAACAGTGCTCGACCTTTGCAGAAACAACAAACAGGGTGAGGTGACTCTGCAGCGACTCAAGGGGGCGCAGTTGCATGCTTGGTCACAGCCACCATGAAAGTGGAGGAGGAAGAGAGAGAAAGAGAGGAAATACAACATGGAGGCGGCCTTTTATATTTTCCGCTCTCATCCATAAACGTCCGCTCGTCCTGAGTGTGCACAGAGACGTGTGGTTGCTGCATTGCTTGCAAGAGGATTTATTGTGTGCGAAAGGCGGAGGCAAAAAAAAAACGAAGAACGGAAGGATTAATGATTAAGCTTTGTTTGTGTCAGGTAGAGGGAGACGAAGAGAAGCAGCTCTGTGGATAAAGGAGGGAACAGGCGTCAAAAGACAGCCACGATAGCCAATCAGGGGCTTCCCTTGCAAGTAACGTTTTAATCCTGGTCAGAGGGGCTAAATATGCCACAGCGACATACTTCCCCTGGCACAACAAATAGGGTGGTGACAAAGGAATTAAAGTATGTGAGTATGTGTGTGTGTGTTGTGGTGATAAGTGGGATTAGAGGAGGGGCCAGATGCTGGGATATACAGTCTACGGATGAAACCAGGATTTTGGCAAGACTATACGGCTACAAAACAGAAAACAGGATAGAGGAATATTATATATATATATATATATATATATATATATATATATATATATATATATATATATATATATATATATACATTTTTTTTTACTAGATCATTTATATTTCAATAATTTGATGAACTTGCATCGAATTCAGATCGTATTCAGATCACTGCAAATAAACAAAACATGAACTCACATGCCCGCACACAACACACACTTTGACCAGCCTTAACATGCTCCTTTAAATACACACACACTTACACTTCCCTATGAGGGTGGCATGTCTTCTGCTTACTGTTTGGAGATAAGTTTCAATGAGACTGTCATCTGCACATGTGGGACGTTGAAACTTAGGGACTCCTAAACTGTGTGTGCCCTGTGTAGAGCATAAAACACTAGAGAGAGGCTATAAAGCAGTCCAAAGACCTGCAGAAGTGACAGCTGGCAGCTTCGGGGCTAATTAATAGGAATCTGACAATGTGTCTATTAGTGTGTGATTTACTCTGTAGGCAATAACTATACCGTTTTTGGCAAAGTCAGGTCGATGTGGGGGTGATATATTGGGGATGTTTCGACTGCTGTGAAAAATAAATGAGAGAAGAAGAGTTTCACAGCTCTTGAAAAAGCAGAGGAAATAATAGCTCTGTTCCAATTCTAGTGAACTGTCTTGCTGTCTTTTGTTTACACAGGCAGCTGTATCCTGAATGAATTGGAACCTAATAAGTGACTGATTTGGAATGCTATACATAAGCAGCATTATAGCTGCCCACACAAATACAGACCAGGAGGCGCCACTCACAATTGATTTGAATAAAGTTTCGACATTAGCAAAATACAGAGCACATACATAAAAACTAACTGCACTTAAGTATATAAATACAGAGCACATACATAAAAACTAACTGCACTTAAGTATATGCAATTTCTGTATCTCAACTGATTCCACTATGATGGATGTATTATATATATGAATATTACATTTTAGCACGGGGATTTGAGGAAAAACCCTAAAAGTTAAAAACAAACAAAAACCTCTTAATTCTATTTTTAAATAGAACCCATTCAATGTTTCTATAATAATAATTAGATTTTATTAAATTATAAAAAAAAAAAATCAATACACACACACACACACACACACACACACACACACACACACACACATATATATAGTAATGTTGTACTGCGAAATTAAAATAAGAATAATTTTTATTATTACTACTACTATTTTATCTTACAGGACAACTGTAAAATTACAATGCCAATATTTACGGATATAAGCTTAGTAAAACAAAACAGTTCAATTGCAGACTTGCTGTTCACATGACAATTAATATTAAGCGTAATACATATCCACAAAAGATTTACATTATTAAGATTGTAATAAAAGCTATTTTATCTTTGGATGTTTGGAAAACAGCTATAAGCAATATTGTTGTTGTTGTTTTACCAAGTCCAAGCTGAATTTCAGGGTTTGGAAAGGGGGAATGGAGACCATTCTTCAAAAACTAAATCCTGTATGTCACACTGACCACAGGCGCCCTAAAATGCTCCCTAAGTAGGCAGCTTACTATGTTTTGGAACAGAGCTTAAGTTACCATGCCCTCTTCATGAAGGCATAACAAACAAAGGAAAAAGACAAGCGAGAGACAACACTGTGTTGTGTAATAAACCCATTTCCCTTAGAAAGCATACGGTGGTCTCTTTCCAGCTTTCTCACACCGAGTCTGTTCTTCTTGGTCTCAGCAGGGCAATCCTGCCGTCACTGCTCAGGAATGCACGCGTGCGCACTGCCTCTCTGTACACACACACACACACACACACACAGATAACCATCACAAACGTTCTCCAAACAGCCAAATGTACCCTTTCTTTTCCCCCAAAAACACACACACACACACGCATATATTCAGCAAAAAAACCCTCCTCGAAAATGTAAAAGGGAGGTGTGGAAAAATCTAGTACAGTAGAGCATTCCTGGCTAAATCCGAGCATTCAGACTGCCTCCGACACGCCCATTTCCTTTAGTACAACAGTCTGCCACTCATGAGGAACACAGCCAGAGAGAGAGAGAGAGAGAAAAAAAAGAAAGAAAAATGCTTCCCTGCCCTACCCGGATTTCTATTCCTCCTCTTTGCACTTCCTAAATAAACCCTTGACACTCATAGGAGAAGGGAGGGAAAAGGGGAGATTGCTGCAGAATACGAGACCAATTAAACGGTCATGAGGAAAGAGAAGCCATTTAAAGAGCCTATGAAAAGATAAGCAGCTTTCAAAACAAAAATATAAAACACACGTATTGTTATGCACCACATGTAATATTGCTTTCCTCTGCCCTGTCCTTCCAGTGGCTCCCAAACTATCCATCCATGGAATGAAGATGAGAAAGCAATTCTGGCACAGAAACTGCCAGCTGAATCCAACTGCTTCTCCTCGTCTCTCTGTATGCACACAATGTCGTACGGGAAGCTCCTCCCTCCGACAGCGGGCAGGGAAACCCACAGACTCATGTAGGAGTGTGAACACATGTTTTCTCCTTTCTCTCCCCGTTTTTCCCTCGCTCTCTCCCACAGTCATTTTCCTGGTTCATGTTGTCTGATTTTCAGCGGGGAGAGATGGAAATAGAGCAGGCTTCCAAACAGTCACTGCAGCCTATGCTACACTGATGCTTTAAAACAACCACACGCCGAAAGCTTTTCCTGACTGTCATTGATAAAGATGCATGAGGTACGAGGTCGTGTCACCTTGTGCGTGTCTTCCTGTGAGAAAAATACGCCACAACCTGAGAACAATCATAGCCACCGGCCAGCTTTAGCTGCTGAAGATGAGAGAAACGCCTATTTGAATACAATATTTTATTAGCGATGTTTTACATTAAACCAACCCTGCTAAACGTCAGTGCTGTAGAGACAAATAATAACTTGGTGGATGATAAAACTCACAGACTTGAGCCACGTCCAGAGGTCAGAATTTCATCGAGACCTCAGGGTGGGCTCTTTTGACTTGGGCCAGTAAGCAAGGACACGTCTTGGGCATTTATTTTTTCTCGGCCTCTCTAACACACGTTAATGAGCACACTTGACATTCTTAAATTAGATAAGGATGACTGATGACAAACAAAATCAATGAAGAACATCCCCCTTCTAGAAAAGCATGTTCCATCAAGAAAACCAGATTATTATAATTTCTGAAGAAAATCTGTAAGAGACTTGCAATAGCAATAATCACAGCTACAATGTTTTTGAGAGATATCCAAATATGTTGCTATGTGGCTGCATACTTGCCGAGTTGAAGTCTCTAAGATGTTCTAGTCCCTAAATATGGCCTGTGATTACAAGGTCAAAAAATCTTGATAAACTGTTTACAGCAAGGTAATTACAATCCATTAGGAAACAGACTGCATCAATTTTCATTTCAAGCTGGTTTGTTCAACTATCTGCCTTAGCAAACCACTAAAACCCAAACCAAGACAAATTTCCTCCCTCATATTTAATAGCAGTTTTGCAGTATGCACATGTATGGATGTGCAGGAGTCAAATCATTCAGTCACAATAGTGCCATGGGCGAAAAGGACAGTCAGGGCCACTCAGACTTCGTGATGGCACAGCTACATGATTTCATGCCTAGCTTGCACCATTACATCACAAACACCCCACAATAACATTAACACATTTATAAATGAGTAGGAAGAGGTGCTGCACCCTTGCTTGTCAGCTCTATGGGACACCTGTCATGTAAGTAGGGCCCGTTGAGAGCGCTCGGTTACAGCCAGCAAACAAAAACAGGTTACCTGAGCCCACAGCTCCTCCCTGCATATCTCTCACGTGACCTTATGGCACTAACAGACCTCCCGATGGAACTAGCTACCAGCATACCCGCTTAACCACACCTCAACTCAACCAAACATATAAAAACACACTATCTTTTAAGTTTTGCATCTCATACAAGTCGAGAAAACCAGATAGGCTCTGGAGTATGTTTTGCCAGGTTTTAGCATGTGTGTGTCCCGGTGTGCGCAATGCGAGCACAGATGCGTCACCTGAGACTGCGATTCTGAGCCACCTGCCTCTCTCTCTTTCTTTATAACCTCCACCTCTCCTGAGGGTGGGGGGGGGGCACTTTACTTCTCCGTCCCTGTCAACACAGAGAACAAACAGACACTGGCCACGGCCTCACACACACACAGCGTCGAGTTCACCCATGTGCAGTGAGGCTAGAATGCGAGTGTGACGTGACAACCTGACAAAGAAGATGACAGAATGGTGAATGCAGCAGCTGCCGAGCTGTTTATGCATTCAATCTTTTAGGCAGATATTTCCTGAAATAAAGTCAAAATAATAATAAAAAAATATAAGAACAAAAATCTTCACTTCTTAAATCAGTTGTCACATACAACCTTAACCTTTCCATTCATCCCTAAGATGCAATGACCTTAAAAAAAGACAAGAGACATGAGACAAGAAACATGAGACTGTTGAGTGTTCATTCTGAATTCTTCAAGTTCATCCACAGTGTTTCCGTCCAATAAGACGACAGTGTGGTTGAAATGCACTAAGTTTAACCAGGTTTGTGCAGCTAGGCATGCTTTTGCTCCATTCTCGGCGTGGATCACTTCCCTCTAGTGTCGCTGTTGGAGTTGGGAGCTGTGTGTTGATGTGCGTAGGCTGATGTTCCATCCTCTTTACACAGCTGCACAGCCTCGCTGTGATGTCACACCACTACATGCCAACGATTGGACCTCCACCTACAGGAAACGCCTGTTAGAAAGCCACAGCCTGCACTGTACACGGTCTGCTCCTCTCGTTATCTGCACGCAAGCATAGGTTCGAGCTTTCCATGCAAAAAAAATTAAAATTGCGACAGACTTAAAATACAGTATTCGTGAAGCAAACTGGCATTTATACAATAGATGACAAATCCGTTCTTAATGGCCATCTCAGCCATGGTGCTGTCCTGAAGAAAAAGGGTCCCGAAGCATGTGTTTGGCAAGTGTCTCAGACCATCATCTCACCCGTGGCTGCCAACGCTTGCACCACAGAGGCCCGGTCTCACAGTTTGGCTAAGAAAAAACATTTAGCACATATCACTGGCTTCTACAAGAACTACACACAAATTGGCGTTTTAAAAAAGCTGTTAGAGCAACCTTGGTTTTTATTACGGAAAGCCTTTCCAAACATGACCATAGTGCCAAAAGTTATAGAAACAGCGCTGCGGTTAACAAAGGCAGCAAGTAAGTGACTTCTATTGATGAAAACACATTTACAACATTGACGTCTGCTACATAGGACGAGGCCTTGAGTGGTGCCCCCACACAGTTATATGGGTGAACTTCAGCAAACTTTCCACAGTCATTAATCTGCTCCGGCCAGTGGATGTGAGGTGGAAGGAGAGCTCGGGGAGGTGGGGGTCTTTGTCAATGTCAAAGCAGAAACAATCGAGACACAGCTGTTATCTCACAGCTTGACCCTGTAAGCTATTCTACCTGCCCCCAAAAGCTACAATAACACATGCATCAGGCTGAGCGAAAGAAACCAGACACATTAAGTGTGATAAAACGCATAAACATCAGCATTCACATGCGGCGTGATGGCTTGACCCGCTGGATAACTGAAGCCCCCGATGACGTGCTATCAGCTCACGCACGAGCAGTCACTCGCCTGAATCCTATCCAAGATCAAGATTACCTTTTTGCAGCATCATCGTCTATTCATTATGCATTAGGGTCCATGTTTACCCCATTGAACCGCTCTGATGAATAACCACATTCTTCTGGACCTGTAAACTCCCTGCTGACCAGCGGGAGGGAGCAGTAATCATGAGAGAAATATGACACAGCTGTGTGGGTTTACTGCAGTAAACTCAACAGCATCCTCAAATTAAGTTGTACTCCTTGGTGTGGCCGTTAAACCAAAACTGTTATTGCCGAGTAGTTTTAAGATACAGATGGCTGTGCGTGAGTTCTAGAAACATCTCGCTTCCTGTTAATTCTTTAGGTGAGGCAGTGAAAACATCTAGGTTTCAGGTACAGCACAACCTTTCCTCCCACAGTCAAGAATTTCCAGTAAGGTAAACGAAGTCACAAAATCTTTCCTAGAGTTGGGTGTTATAACGGAATTCTTATTTCACAATACAAGTAATTTTATTTCACAATAAAGCTATTTTTGTTATTTTATTTATTACAAATTAGAACTAAGATGCAAATAACAATAGGAGAAATACAATATAAGAAAGATATAAACGAAAACAAATTGCCTATTGCTTCAAGTTTTTCAAGTACAGTAGTTTTTTAACAGTATCATGCAAGAAATACTATAGAAATCAAATTGAACGTGGAAATACTGCAGTCTTCACTTTATGAATTACATACATATTTTTCTATTAAAGACATTGCAATGTCTTAAATACATTAAAAGCATTTTGTGTGTATTTGAACATTCAAGGGCAATAAGCTGTGAAATAGAACTCTGTTGAGTCAACGGAAGAACTGCACTGAGGTTTTCAATTTATTTTATTATTTATAATTATTTCTTTATTGTTATAACACAGTAAGCACTTGTGTAGCACTATTTACATACCGCGGAACAGCAAAAACCTCTATCTATGACATATGGTACATATATCATCATACCGCCCAGGCCTAGAATGCATCGTGTTGTGAAACGAGGGAGGAACAAGATTAGCCGTTTAAGCTAGATTGAAGATTGTTCTTTGTTTGTGCTACTATGAAACACAAAGATGAGTGTGAGTAATAAATCCCTTATTGTTCCTTCCACAAAGGGCTGCATGTTTATACTTTTACTTAATTCCAGTGTAACATCTTGCCAACACCTATCTCATGTTTAGCACACTTAGGGACACTTTAACTTGCAGTAAAGATGACAATTATCTTCTTATCCCTTATGAAAACAACCATTTGAAGGGGGAAATCTTTTGTTGTACACTGTAAGGGCGACAACGACGGATCACTTGTGGTTTATTATACCTTGCTTCATGAAAGAGCTGAGATTTGAGTGTCTTGCATACATTTATGAGGGTTTATCCAGATTTAGCAACATCTAGCACACTCGTATGGTTCAGTTTATGTGCTGAAGCGTTCAATGAACGCAAGCTATAATCATACTCGGCGCTGTGTTTTTCTGGTGTGTGTTGTGCACTTGCCTGTGGGTCAGTGTGTTGGCGCTGCAGTGTGTGTGTGTGAGCTGATCTAGGGGTGTGGAGGCTTTCATTACCACAACATCAAGTCATCCGCCATTTTCACTAAGCACCTGAGAGGAAATACTGCGCTCGAAGACTCGCTGAAATTTGACAGAAAACAGCCAAGATAACAAGAAACCCGCCGTTTCACATATGCTTAAGTATCTATTTGTCAAATGCGCTGTTTGTGTGCTGGAACGAAGTGTTTGCGTCGTTTCTGCGTAGCTACGTTAGCGATTCTGACTGACGACGACTAGCTTACCTCAACTTGCCTCACAATGTAACGCTACACGATTATCTGAGGGGGGAAAGTGCGTTTTAGCGACTTCGTTCGGCGTTTAAATGACCAAATGAATTGTTAGCACGTCTACATTGCTAAACCAACCGCGTCGGGTCGACTAATTAATCAACATCCCCACAAACAGCTAGTCGGTGTAGCTAACCGCTTAGCTTGCTATGCTAATGCGCATCGATATGATACACTGGAGCGTTTAATTCCTTACATAGAGGTTTAAATCACATTTCCAACGATAGATATCAAACCCAAATCGTCCTAAACCTGAAAACGCGTCGAGTGACGGTGTATTGGTTATAAACGGCATAACTGCGCAGTTCGCTGGTAAAGCAGCGCGGTTCTGGTCCAGTTTGAAGAGAAGCTAAAGCAGATCTGACTTCACATGAACCGAGCCCGAACCACCCCTCCCCCCCACGCCTGCAGCACTCATTATCAGCACACAACCACACAAAACAGACACAAAACAAGCGCTCATTTTCTGTCCTCTTTGCGAAGTCAACGCATTATTATGCTAAGCAGCACTAACGTTAAGTCAAATTCTCCGCAGCGATTAGAGCGAGTCCAAAAACAATAGATTAAAATCACATATCGTATTTTAGACGGTCTTACTACTATGAGTCAGTGCCAGTCAATAGGCTTAAAACGTGTGTTTGTGGGCTGGGTATGGGGTGAGAGTGGACCTAGTGAATGGTTAGCCGGAGTGGAGAGGTGTAAACAAAAGCCCCGTTGTTGCAGGCTCTGTCAGAGCACAACGTCCCATTTCAAACATTTCACATTCTCTAAAATGCTAAAGAAAAACACGTGTAAATAGTTGTGAACGTGTGCATATCACCTTAATGATTGTAGATGAGTTGCGGGAGCAACATATGTGGGACGTGACCACGACCTCACCAAACGTGAAACACTCTTAAGCAGTTTTTTTTTTTTATGCAGCACATCCCAGCATCTAAAGAGATTATTGAACTCTTGAGCGCTTTCTTTCTTGGCTGGCTAACTCGCTAGCATTTCTCCAGCGACTGCTGCTGTTGCTAGTAGCTTTACAACAACGCAAGAGAAACGACAACGAGTTTCCGCTACTCTTGCGTGCAGCTTTTCTGGTTGCTAACACCATAACACAGCGTTACATTTTAAGATATTTCCTTCTGTGAGGCATTAAAGGTGGGTGTGAGCTAGCTAGCCATCTTAGCTGCTAAATTAAGTCATAAACACACACACTGCTCGGATTGCCCTCTTTACAACAAGCCAAGGTGGGATTTATACATCAAAAGGAGGGCTGACAGATGCACAGCGGCGTTATAATTACACCTGATTTTAACAAACTAATAATACAAGCTCATTAAAGCCACTTTCAGCATCTACACGAGGATGGGACTCACTTCAGCAAGTCACTTAGCCACTGGCATCAAACAACCGTCTTTAATAAACGAAGAGATAGCTGTAGGATTTCGGCAGGTACTTACCGTTGATGTCCACTGTAATAACTGTGAATAGAGACACGGGGGACTCGGGTGAGACCCCGCCGCCTGGTCTACCACACAACCAAAACAATACTTCGCTCTCCACTGCGGATGTGTAACAAAGCTTTACAAATCGCGCTGTCTCGCACCTGTAATTCGCTTCGTGGTGCTCTAATCCCAACGTACGGCTAGAGTCTGTTAAAGCCCGATTATTTTGTCCGTATCTGTGCCGACAGTTAGAAACTGGATCCCTTCAATCCTGTCTCTTTTCCCTGTGCAAAAATGGCGGCCCTGGCAGAAGTGCCGTGACTCCGCCTCCCCCCGCTCGCCCCCGCCCGGCTCTCTGTCACTGCGCGCTCCGCCTCTACATTCCGCGGGGTTTCCGGCGCAGAACCTCAGGGGCGCGCCGCGGGCAGCAGAGAGAGTTCATCCGCGGCGAGCGAGCGCGCATTCTTCTCATCATACAGTCCAAACATAGGACTCTGCAGCCCGCTGTGGAGAAATATGCCTTAAGTCTCGACCAAGCGAGATGAATCCCTAAAAAAGGGAAAAAATAATGGATACAATTTTTTTTTACTGCAATTAAGAGAATAGTGAGTCACTTATTATAAGAAACCCTCAACACAAGAGGACTTCCAAACTGAATTTCGAGTACTTGTCGTTTTGTAGTATAAACAATGTGAGGAATGAGGAAAAGTGAACTTCAAAAACCATGTTGATGCACTTACACTGAAAAAAATGTGTCAAAATAATTTTTATGTAGTGCATTGTCTGATGGGACCATAGACGGTAAAAAAAATATGGACGTAGTGTCCGTGACGTCAACCATAGACTCCTCAATAGCGGTTTTGAAGCTCAAAGTGTGCAGAGCGGGCCGTCGCCATCTTGGCAGCGCGTCACCGCGCGACTCTCCCGGAAAATCGAAAATGGGCAAAAAGGCGGGAGCTGGTTGTTGAAGCCACGCCCACCTAGCGCGACGGCATTGTCAGCAGCGGCAATCCACCTGTCACTCAAGTGGCCACGCCCTTAATTATGCAGAACTTTAAGGCTTAATATAATTTAAACGGATGAGTTATAAAAAAATTCACCCCCCTCACAGTTGTCATGAAGGGCAAAATTAGCTTTATAGACCAAAATCATTTTTTGAACCAGGCTGTAAACATGTTTTTTTCTGCTGTAAAGTTGGGCATTTTAACATGGGGAGTCTATGGGACTGACTCCCTTTTGCAGCCAGCCTCCAGCGGCCAGTCGATGAATTGCAGTTTTAGTCACTTCCTTATTGGCTTCACGAGAGAGAGCGCGAGGTTGCCGCTCGGATGGGACAGCCATTTGTAATGGTGTCCAAAACCATAGTGGACATAATCGAGTGCACTCATTCAATCCCACAATGCACCGCGTCTTGCCAGAAGATGGCGCCATTCACAGCACTTCCACTGCACTCTAGCTGCGTCCCAAATGACGCACTATTCACTATGTACGTATGCACTATGTACTCAACCATGTAGTGTATGAATTATATAAGGTTATTTTGGTGATTCATAATCGGAGTCTGATAGCCTCTTCCCCTTCGCTACGTAATTAAAGCTGCGACAGTTGAGTGCATGAAGTGTCCAACATTCCAACATTAAGTGCATCGTCCGGGTGTTTAAAGTGCACTTTTTCTTTTTGGAATTTTCAGTGTGAACGCACTCCTCGCACTAATCATACAAAAAAAAAAACAAACTCATAGAATAGTGCATAAGTACGCGATTTGGAACGCACCTTCAGTGTCCGAATTCGCTCACTTGTGTTTATTCACGCATTCAGTGGGCTGTGTTAAATGGAGTAATATAGGGAATAGTGAATGGGGGTGATTTCGGATACAGCCGAAGTGTTGGATACTTCATGCACTCAGCTGTAACAGTTTTCCACACTTAGCGGACTCTGATGTTGGATGACAACATAACTTAGTACGCTAGAGTGCATAGTGTATAAACACATATTTAGGGACACAACTGCTGTTGCTAAGGTGACATGGATGGTTGATAAGTGGTCACAAAGTAGAAGAGTTCACCGGATATTTTGTTTTCTAAATATGGCTCGGTTTCCTCCTTCAGTTTAAGTCTATGGGATTTGTTTGCTTAACCGCCAGGCAAAAATGCAGTTGCAAGTAATAGAAGTAGTGGCACAGTAAGCCACACGATTTGAGGTGACATTCATGTCCTAGGACAAACGATGCATCCCAAAGTTCGTCTGAATGCCTAAACCAAAGTGTTGTTGTTGTTTTTTTTGTAATGTTGCAAAATAGCTTGTCTACCATTACAAATAAAAGTTTGGTAAAAGGTTTCAATTATGCCAAGACCTTGTGTTTTGCTTCGATATCCGGATGTTTTGGAATGGTAAAATAAGAGTCTAACATTTGTATCTGCATGCGTATGTGGTAAAATAGTCTTTTTATAGGTTCCTGAAGTGGAAGTCTAATCGTCAGCCCTACACGCGTTTCCTTTTTTATGGAATCCCTTCCCCCATTAGAAGTATCTGAATGTCAAAACATAGATGAAACAATAATAGCTATACACAAAAACTGAGTGAAGGCAGTCTACACAAGCCTACTACGGTTGAACACGAACACCTACTTGTGAGGCCCAAAACAGTAAATGGCTGCAAATCTGTTATGTAACCCTTTACGCAAGTGCAGTGTTTTGTTTTTTCCCTCAAGGTAACTGGAGTGAGATGACCACAAGTGTAAACACAAACATCTGCAGTGTGTCATGAAAAGGTAATTTTCCATTGGCTTTGGACAGATCCTCTCTCTTTTTTGTACTTTGATTTTCTTTTTTGTTAGATCGCTT